>NC_059091.1:4425820-4797966 GCF_020497125.1 Mauremys mutica | reverse complement strand
CGTGGCCGTGGGAAATCCCCGCCCTGTGCTGCAGCCAGGAGCCCTGAGGACGGGGGAGTGTAGCTGCAGGTGCTTCGCCAGGTCTCATGCCTCCGACACCCCAACTGGCAGCAGGTGAGCCCCAAAATGCAGCCTGGCCGGGGCCTCGGAGCTGGGCGGCCCCAGGCTCCCTCCAGCATTCACATGCTCACCTGAGCTCACTGATTTGCCTTTCACGTGGGGCCATGTCCCCCTAAACCCCACGGCTCTGCTCGGCCCCTCCCCATTGCAATCGGGGGGGGTGCCCCCATCTCCCACGGTGGGGGTCTGTGCACTCAGCGTGAGGCCCTGGGGTGCCCCCTCTCCCCCCAAGGGCATAAAGACTTCGGTTGCTTTGGTGACACGGTCACTTCCTTTTGTTTGTTACATTTTTTGTCTTATTCAAAAGAAAAAAAAACTTGAAGCCGGCGCCGCTGTCTCGGTCTCTTTCTATTTTTGGAATCTTTGTATTAACTGCGATTAAAGCCAGGAAAGGAAAGTGACTTGGGCTGGTTATTGGCGCTGCTCGGGACTCCCTGCCGCAGCGGGGAAGGGCCTGGCCTTTTCCTGCTAATTGTCTCACAGTGCCCCCTACAGGCTCAACCCAAGACTGACGGCTCAGTGAGCTGGGTGCTGCATAGACGGATTGACCCCACCAAGAAGAGCTTAGGCCCAGATCCTCAAAGGTATTTAGGCTCCTTGCTTCCATAGGATTCAGGCCCTGCCATCTAAATACAAGGCAGATGAGGGGAAACCGAGGCACAGAAGGGGGACGTGACTTGCCAAAGGTCAGCAGCGGAGCCAGGATTAGAACCCAGGGCTCCTGAGTCCTTGGGAGGGGGGTCTACCCTCTAGGCAATGCTACCCCGGCTGGCCAGGATGGTGGCAGAAGTCCTGAAAGTGGCGTGTTGGCGTGGAGCAAGATACGGGCCTGGGCAGAGCGTCCCTCCCTGCTCTGTGGGCTCGTGGCTGGCGAAGCCGGGCGGGGGGGAGGATGATGCTGGATCTGCGCCCTCAAGGCAGTGGGGCAGGTTGTGATGCTGTCCCTTTGCTGGGTCAGCGGCTTCTGCTTTCCCAGAGTCGTCCCCGCCCTGCTAGGTTAATAGGATCCGCAGCGTGAGCCTGGGAGCTCACCCCGCGCGATGCTAATTTCCCGAAGGCTGCTGAGCTGGTGCATTAGCTCCTGGTTCTTGGCCATGTGCCTCTCCCCCGCCCCCCCTTGCAGAAAGGGGGCAGCTCTGTGCAGGGAGCAGAGCAGGGAAGTGGCCCCACGGCTTGGGGCCAACGCCGTTAACCTCCTGGTGTGGGGGTGGCAGGAGCTGCTCCGGCTCTGGGAATGGCCACACACGGGCCAGGCCCCTCAATAACCTGGTCTGCCCAGAAGATGCTTGACTGTCACCAGCCAGACCCCGGATGTTTGGCGCTGGGGTGGGCCCTACGCGCCAGCTGCCCCTTCACAGGGGGGCAGGAGGGGCTGTGGGGTGTGTCCAAGCCCTCCAGCGAGGGGAGGATGGAGACACCCTGGGGGGGCCCCTTTCCTGGGCCGGGCCCCTTTATTAGTTGCTTATCTTGCTGCTGCTATTCCACCTCTCCTGGCAGCCCCCCCCCTTGCCATCTCTGGTGCCCCCTCACTGCAGGGTAAGAGCTGCCCCCTTCAGGGCTCGGCTCCCCCCCCCCCCGAGTCTCCTGCCTCAGTTCCGTGCGGTTAATTCCTCCCCCTCCCCTTTGAATTATTAATCAGCCCGAGCACTTAAGAAAAATCGATGGGCAGAGGGCGTGGAAGGAGGCGAGCCAGGCGGTGCCGGCCTTAGCGACCCTGCCCCCCGCCGGGCTTTGACCAGGAACGAATAGCTGCTTTCCCTCTGCTTTGCCTATGTCGAGCGTGCGCCCGGGCCAGCGCTCACTGGCCAGGGTCGCCCAAAGGTGGTTGAGATGCAAACTTAGGCAAATACAAGGCCTGGGTCCGGGCGCGCCGGGTGACTGGGGCTCGTGCCAGCAGCTGCCCCGGGGTCTCGTCAACAGCCGCCTGCAGAGGACAGCAGCGAATTCAGGTGAGTCCCGGCCTGACTTTGGGGTGGCTGAAGATCAGCGTCCTTAGGGACCACTCCTGCCTTGGGCTGGGTGAGGGAGAGGGGCTGGCTGAGCTGGCCCCAGATCTGTGGGGCTCAGGGCAGAGGGTTATAGCTGGGGCTCAGAGAAGTAACTTGAAGTCCCCCCGCCCCAATTCCTGTTGGGCTCCTGGTGCATAATGCCACCATGTGGCTGTTTAATGAGAGAACTGGCGAGGGCCGTTGGCAGCAGAGGAAATTATCGAATCAAGGTGGATCTAACCGGGGTGGTGGGAAGAGATCCCAGCTGAGGCAGGATCCGAGCGCGTCCATCACTTGCTCCCTAGGCAGGAGGAACTGGTGCCAACCAAGGGTTGGATCGGGGAATGTCTTGCCAGGTTCCTCAGTACTGGGTTAGCTGGTGCCACGCGGGGAGGGGAAATCCGGCCCTGGCGTTTCCCCGCAGGGGCTCAGCAGACGCCTGCCCTGCGGCTAAAGTAGGGGCCTGAAATCGGGCAATGGTAGGAAAGGGGAACAAAACAGTGTGAACGGCCTCTGCCAACGCAGCCGGCCCAGCCCCGAAACCAGCACATTCCTGGCTAATCAAACCCAGCTGATGGCGTCTCACCGAGCCGACGCTCTCCTAGCGCTGCGGCTGGGCCGGCTCCCTGGGTCAGGTTACACCATCTGGCTTCAATGACTGAAAACTGGGGGAGACGTGGGGGGGTGGGGGAGCGGTTATGGTTTGGGCTGCCGTGAACCAGGCCCCTCTAACCCGTTCTCCTCCAGAGCCTGCAGTCAGGGCGTGTCCCTCCCTGCAGTGCAACGGGCAGCGTGGATAGAGCAGGGCCCACGCTCCGTCTGTGCCCGGGCCAGCGTGCTGGGTAGCTGGCCCCACCCCAGTGCCGGGCAGGCAGGGAGCACCCCGTGGGCAGGAGAGATCCCTGCGGTGTTCGTAAGTATCCGCAGGGTGCCCTCGGGTCTGAGCCCTGGCTGCGTCGGGGAAGCCACTGACCCCGGTGAAGCCAGAGGTGCCCAGCCCAGCCAGGGCGATGGAGCTGCCCCAGGATCTAGGGCATGGAGAATGGATCCAGAGCTTAGAAAACCTGCTCTCTGCTGGGCTCCATCCCCGGCGGTGCAGGGAGGCCGGGAGAGGCTGCTGTGCAGTGTGAATGCGCAGCTCGGCCTGACTCCGTTTGGGGTGGCACGAGAACCAGCTGGGTGGGGCCCACATGCCCTAACAGCTTCCATCTGCTGGGGTGGGGGTGGGGGGCAGGCCTGGGAAGGAGAATTCCTCCTTAAAGGGGCCATGGAGTCTCCCAAACCCCTGGCTGGCGTGACTCAGGGAGAGGCCGGGGGAGCTCTGGCTCCAAGGGGAAGCCCCAAATACCAGACACCAGCCTTTAGCAGCACAGAGGGGAGCCCCTGAGACGTGGGGCGGGGCAGATCCTCACGTGGGTGTGGGCAGAGGGGGGAGCTTCTCCCTGGGCGTTGGCTGCTGATTCACCCTGCACGCATCACCCCCGAGGAACATCCACCTCTCCTGGGACCCAGGCAGCCCCTGCATCCAGGATCCGGGCTGGCCCTTGGGGGGGGGGTGTGGGCGGGGGGGGGGTCTCATACGGATGGTGCAGCCGGCTGAGCTGCTTGGGTTCCATCTCGTGCCATTTGCGGGATCCTCTACCCCACATCCCCTCGCTTCACCCCTTTAATTCCCCCCCCCCCAAGCAAGCAGCTTCTGGGCAAAGCTTTTACAGAAGCTTTTTACACCCCTGCCTGGCTCAGCTGGGACGTGTGCGGCTGCCCTCAGGCAGGCGTGGGGCTGGCCTTGGCTCCGGGCTGACTGTCTCCTCCTGCCCAGCAGCTCCCCGGCGCAGGGCGCGATGGCTCTGAGCAGCGCTTTCAAGGCAGTTAACAACATGCCCGGCGTCATCGTCTGGAGGGTCGAGGTAAGCGGGGACTGGCATCCCCTGGGAGCTCCCAAGCCGGGGCTGGCCTGGTAACGAGGGCTTGGCTGGGAGACCTCCAGGGTGCAGCAGAAAGGAGTCTGGGCAGTGGGCTAGCGAGTGCTTCCAGTGGGCCACTTGTCTTTTCCCACGGCCCTTTCATGGGGGCTGGGCTGGGGTGTGGTGCCCTGGCCTCATTCCAACTCTAGCCCTTTATGCTGTGCGTCCCTAAAGTCCCCAGTGTCCAGGCGGGCCTCTTCACTTCCTGTCCCAAACGATGGTGTAGCATTGCTGGCACAGCTGCCCGGTGCCGCCCCAGGGGTGGCTGCCTCTGGTGCTCATGTGGGGTACTCCCATAAACAGCTGACACGCCCCTCCCTAGAGGTGGCTGCATTCCAGAGGCGGACGTGCAGGACTTCCATAAACAGCTGCCACGCCCCTCCCCAGAGGTGGCTGCATTCCAGTGGTGGACATGCAGGACTTCCATAAACAGCTGGGGGGGGGACGCTCTGGGAGGGGGGCTGTTGTGTGCCCCATGGCTGATGCCAGGAGAAGGGGAGGCTGCTCTGGTCTCAATGCACTTCTTCCTCCCCCCAGAAAATGGACCTGGTGCAGGTGCCGCCGAAATCCCACGGCAGTTTCTATGAGGGCGACTGCTACATCCTCCTCTCGGTGAGTGTCCCCAGGGCTGCAGCAATCCCTGCTGGGGGGGAGGGTCGTTAACCCCCCCAGGCGGCCGAACGGCTGGGACTCGCTCTGGGCACCGGCAGTAGAATCGTGGCGCTGGGAGTGAAGCATCCGGGTGTCACGCCCCAGGGCCCCTCGCTCTGCTTTAACCCTGATGTGTGTGGGGGACAGAAGCAGCTCGGGGAGGCCGATCTCTTCCATTTCCTCCCCTCCGCCTTGGAAGAGCTGCAGAGGGAGAGAGAGAGAGAGAGAGAGAGAGAGTGAGTGTGTGTGTGTGTGTGCGCGTGCGTGCGTGTGTGTGTGTGTGTGTGTGTGGCATAAGCACCGATGAAAGGCAAAAGCAACAGCAGTAGGTTTAAGCCTGACAAAAGGAAATGCTCTGTGCGATGTCCTGTTAGCCTGTGGGACTCCCTGCCACATGATTTGGAGGCAAGCATTCTGGTTAGGATTAGCGGCGGGAGTGAGGATACAGCAAGGAGGGCTTGTCTGTTTCGGCTTCCGGGCAGGTCCTGACAAACCGATCCCTGGTTGTAGCGGGGGCAGGGTGTCAGGACGAAATTCCCTCCCTCCCCCAGGCAGTGGAGTGGCGGGGGGGGGGGGGGCATCTGCCAGCTGGGGTCCGGGAGCACCTGCTCTGATCGGCGGGGAAGACGCAGGGTCACTTCTCGGGCTCTGTCCCTGCTGCAGACCCGGCGCTCGGGCAGCGTCCTGGCCTACGACATCCATTACTGGGTCGGGCAGAGCTCCTCGCGGGATGAGCAGGGCTGCGCGGCCATCTACACCACCCAGCTGGACGACTACCTGGGCGGGAGCCCTGTGCAGCACCGGGAGGTGCAGGGCCACGAGTCGGACCTCTTCAGAGGCTACTTCAAGCAGGGCATCATGTGAGTAGGAAGCCGAGGGACCCCGGTCCCGGTGGGCCTGGCCCACCGACCCTCCTACTTGGAGTGAGATCCTGTCCCTCCATGGGCTTCGGCTGCCCACCCCACCCAGACGGCCTGCAGGCCGTCCCCACCCACCCAGCCCCCACGCCGGGACGTCAGCCTGCAAGCATTGCAAGGAGCTGTGGCTGCAGCACCTTTTGGGGCTGGGGGTGACGGGGCCGTGGTTGCCGGGGTGAGGTCCTGGCGCCCCCCTGTGTCTCTCTCCCCTTCCCCGCTGTGGGTGCTCACCCTTCCCCCGCCCCTCTCCCCCAGCTACAAGAAGGGCGGCGTGGCCTCGGGGATGACACACGTGGAGACCAACGTCTACAACGTCCGGCGCCTGCTGCACGTCAAGGGGAGACGGAACGTCACGGCCACCGAGGTGAGCCTGGGCTCCGGCACCTGAGCCGGCCAGCGCGGCCTCCACCTCCCGACCCTGGCCTGGGCCATCGCCTGCCCTATCCCTTCTCCCCTGTGTCCCCGGCCCCCGATTCCCTGGGGCCAGCGTAGCCACTGCCTTCCTGGCGCAGCCAACGCTCTACCCGCCCCATGCCCCCACTGCCTTCCCACCCTGGTGCTGGCACAGCCCCTGCCTCCCGATTCCCCCAGCGTGGCGGCTGCCCCACTGCCCACGTCAGTGCCACTAGGGCCACTGCCGCTCGGTCCTCCTGCTTCCCCCGGTGCCAGCCTGCTCACGGCCTCCTCTCCGTTCCCCCGCCCCCGGGCGCAGGTGGAGATGAGCTGGGACAGTTTTAACCTGGGGGACGTGTTCCTGCTGGACCTGGGGAAGGTCATTATTCAGTGGAACGGCCCCGAGAGCAACACCAGGGAGCGGCTGAAGGTAGGAACCTCGCTGGATCTGCCCCACCCCACCCGGGGTTCCGGTTACTCCTTCCGCTGTAGGGAAGAGAAGTTTGGAGCATTTCTCTCCCCCTGGATCTGGATCTGAACCAGCCCCCTGGAGGGGACGGCCCCGTATCCCAAGCCCTGGCCCTATGGGGCTGGATCGGAACCAGCCCCCTGGAGGGGACGGCCCCGTATCCCACGCCCTGGCCCTACTGGGCTGGATCGGAACCAGCCCCCTGGAGGGGACGGCCCCGTATCCCACGCCCTGGCCCTATGGGGCTGGATGGGAACCAGCCCCCGGGAGGTGGGTGCGCTCTGTCCGACACCCTGGAAGGGCATTTGGCAAGCGCTGGTTCCTCTCTCCACAGACCAGGTGAGTGTGCAGGGTGCCGGGGCTGGTCTGCGTTTGTGATCAGTCCGTGATCTGCCCTTCGCCTGGCCCCACAGGCTCTCGGGCGGGAGTTATCTGGGGCCTTTGCCCAGCACTCCACAGGGAGCCGATGATTGTTCTCTTTGGGGTCTCGTCTAGGCCATGCTCCTGGCCAAAGACATCCGCGACCGGGAGCGCGGGGGGCGGGTGGAGATCAGGGTGGTGGACGGCGACCGGGAGGGAGCCAGCCCGGAGCTGACAACGGTGCTGCAGAGCGTGCTCGGGGACAGGCCGCGGAAGATCAAACCCAGCACCCCGGACGAGGTGGTGGACCAGCAGCAGAAGGCCTCCGTCCTGCTCTATCGGTAAGCGGGGAGGAGGGTGCACTGCAAAGCAGCGGGTAGTGGTGGGGGGCGCATCAGACAGGGGCTTCCCCATCTCGCTAGCTCCAGAGCGTTTGCCTGGCCTCACTCCCCATCCCTCGCTAATCCGCAGCTCCCACGCAGGCTTAGATTGAGCCAAGTGCAACGGAGCCGGCTGGGTTTTGTTCCTCGGGGATCTTCCTCCAGGGACGTCGTCCCCCCTCCCCCCCCACGCTCCCAGCGCGGCTGGCAAATTCACAAACCAAGCAGGTCTCCTGGTGGCTCCTGGATTTGCTGCAGCATCATTGGGATGGGCCCTGCTGGCCCCGTGCCCGAGAGACCCGTAGAAAGGGGAGCAGGTGGAAACTGTCCCAGAGCCCAGGGAATATTCCCATCGGATTTCCCTGGTGTCTGCTCCCCTCCTGGGCCCAGAACCCCCCACATCCCCGGCTCCCAGGGGAATAAATCCACCCCTCTCCTTTCTCTAGTGTCTCGGACTCCGGAGGGAAAATGCAGGTGCTGGAAGAGGCCACGAGGCCGCTGGTGCAGGAGCTGTTGAACCATGACGTGAGTGAAAGACGGGGGCTCCTGCCATTTAAAACCCACCTCTGTGCCCTGGGGCTCTGCTCCTGTTGCTCCACTTCACCCAGAGACCCACCTCTGCCTGCTCAGCTCTGCCCTGGGCCCTCAGCCATCTAGAGTCCTCTTTGCAGGATGGGGCTAGCGCCGAGATGGGGGAACAGATTATCCCGCATCTGGTGGCGTCTCGCGCCTGGCGCCGGCTGAGACAGGAGACGGGGCTGGACGGACGTCGAGGCTGATCCACTCTGGCAACTCCTCCTACGTCCCCTTCAATCCGGGGCTGGACGGAGCGCTGGGGTGTGGTCCGGGAAGCCCCCCGAACTGGTGTGTGGTGCCAGATTGGGTCACTTGCGCCCCATTTTAAGCCCCAACCCCCTTTTGCGCCTCACAGGGCAAGGCAGGGGAGCATCGCATGGCGCCTAATCAGCACCCCAGGGAGTGGTTTAACCTTTTCCTCCCCAGGACTGCTACATCCTGGATCACGCCGGGACCAAGATCTACGTCTGGAAGGGGAAGGGGGCTACCAAGGCAGAGAGGCAAACGGCCATGGCCAAAGCTCTGGTAGGACCCAGGTTGGGGAGGGGGGGTCTCGCTAACCGTGATGCACGTGCGGGGAGGGGGAGGAGCCGATATAGACCGGGGAGGAGTTGGGGGCCCGGAGTGAAAGCAGGATCCTGACTCCCCGCTGCCAGAGGGTGGGGGCCCCTGGCTTGGCAGCTGGGTCGCACCACTGACCGGGCTCCTTGCTGCTTTCCGCCCCGGCAGGAGTTCATCCACATGAAGGGCTACCCCTGCGGCACCAACGTGGAGACGGTGAACGACGGAGCCGAATCCGCCATGTTCAAGCAGCTGTTTCAGACGTGGACCGTCCGGGACCAGACGGTGGGGCTGGGCAAAACCTACAGCGCTGGCAAAATAGGTGAGGAAAAGTCTCCTCTCTCCTGGAGCCCGCGCCGGGCACGGCTGCCTCCCCCCGAGCCTGCAGGGCGCAGCTGCCGATCTGGCTGCAGGGAGCCGAGGGGGGCACGGCTGCTCGGGCTGTTTCCTAAACTAGCCCCCTACCCCCCCTCCACGCCGAGGTCTTCCCCAGGGTGCCGGGATACAGCGTATAGGGGCCACGCCGACTGCTGCGGCCCTGACGCCCGCATCTGCCGCCTCCCTCCCTCCTGCTAGGCTGCCGACCAAACCCCGATGCTCTTTCTCTGCAGCCAAAGTCAGCCAGGAGAAGTTTGACGCCACGCTGCTGCACGCCCGGCCCGAGCTGGCCGCCCAGGAGCGGATGGTGGATAACGGGGAAGGGAAGGTGGAGGTAGGAGCCGCGAGCCGCCCTCGGGGCACTGAAGCCGAATGCTCTGCCCTTTCCCTGGCAGGGCAGGTGTCTCTCTAGCCCCCTGCCCTGCTGGGACCAGGGGGACCCGGGCCCCTCCGCTCGCTGGGGTGCGGCCTGGGGCCCTGGCGGCCGTCGCAATGCCCAAGCTGGCAAGCCACAGGGGAGTCCAGCGCCTGCGAGCGGCTTGGGAATCCTTAGTCGTCGGGCCCGGCTGCACACGGAAGACGCCTGAGTGGCTCGCGGCGTCTCCAGGCTGGGCCGTCCAGCCCTGGTCGGTGCTGATCAACGACCTTCTGAATGACCCCAAGCAGGGGCGTGCCCAGGAATAAAACTTTAGCCGCTTTTGGAGGGGCACTTTCTGTGCCCCCCCCCTCGCCCCCAGCTGGCGGATCCGGTTCTCCCCACTGCAGCCCCAGGGCCAAAGGGGCTGCCCTCTCCCGCCCTCGCCGGGCTGGAGGAGTTCGCTCTCTGTGCCCTGGCCCGGGAGGAGATCTGTGCCCCCACTGATTGGGGAGGGCCCCTGCCCCTGCTTGCTCCCCCCTTGCGCATGCTCCTGCCCCAAAGAGGGTCCCGCGTCTGCCCGATTTCCCACGGCCCCCTTCCCCGTCCCAGCTTTGTGCAGGGAATGGGTGGGGTGCGGCCTCCCCATTGGACTGACGCTACAGTCAGCAGAAGATGACCCAAAGCTCCTTATGCTGTGGGACAACAGCTTGAGTCTGGGGGGGGACACCTGCTTTTAACGGCCCCGTTACGAAGACCGCCCTCGTCACGGGGTCAGCGCGGACCGACCCGCCGCCTGAAGAGCCCAGCGCTAGGATTCACGCGCTGCTGTCACGTCCGTTCGCTCTAGGTCTGGAGGATCGAGAATCTGGAGCTGGCGCCGGTGGAATCCCAGTGGCACGGCTTCTTCTACGGCGGAGACTGTTACCTGGTGCTATACACCTACGGCGTGAACCGCCAGTCCCGCTACATCCTGTACATCTGGCAGGTAGGCGGAACCCGGCGCCCCGTCTCCGCTCCCCGGCGCGCCGCGCTGGGGCGTTGCCCCGGCCGCGGGAGCAGACACTCCTCCGGGCCGCCGGTCTGAGCTGGCTCCTCTGTGCGTGCCCAGGGTCGGCACGCCACGCCGGACGAGCTGGCCGCCTCCGCGTACCAGGCGGTGGAAGTGGACCGGCAGTTGGACGGGGAGCCGGTGCAGGTGCGCGTGAGCATGGGCAAGGAGCCGCGCCACTTCCTGGCCATCTTCAGAGGGAAGCTGGTCATCTTCGAGGTACGGCCGCGCCGGCGGGAGCAGGGTGAAGGGGAGGCTGGGGGCAGGAGACGCTGGGCTGGATTTTTCCAGTCACCGGAGCAGCTGCTGTTTCAATTAGAGGCTGCTACCAAGATCAAGGCCCCTTTGCTCCAGGGACTGCACGAACACAGAGCTGGAGGCAGCCCCTACCCTGAAAAGCACCATCTACAACAAACAAGGGGTGGGAGGGGAAACTGAGGCACGAAGCAGGGGGAAGGGACTTGCCCGTGGTCACGCAGTAGATCAGTGGCAGAACTGGGAATGGAACCCAGGTGTCTGTTCCACACTGCCTCAGCGACAGGGCCCAGACTCTTGTTGCTGGAGTGAGGTAGAAGCTGACCGGCCTGGAGCCATAACTCTCCTGTGCAGGGGCTGGATTGTTTCACTAATGAGTGTTTCCCCATTCCCAGCTGCTGTATCCTCCCTCCAAACCCTCTGCAGCATGAGGTTCCCCCGTTAGCGCTCTCCTCCCCCAGCACAGACCCTACCCGTGCCTGCCCTAACCCAACTGGGACCACTAGGCCCCGCTCTCGCTCCTAGGGCGCCGTTGGGGTTCGTTCTCAGGCACCAGGGCTCGGCCCCCCACCCCCTTCTCTCTAGGGTGGGACATCCAGGAAAAGCAGCAACGAACCGGAACCGCCCGTGAGGCTCTTCCAGATCCACGGAACCGACCAGTCCAACACCAAAGCCGTGGAAGTCCCGGCGTTCGCCTCGTCGCTCAACTCCAATGACGTCTTCCTGCTCCGGACCCAGACCGAGCACTACCTGTGGTACGGCAAGGTAAGGGGCGGCCTGGCGCCGGCCGGGCAGCCAGCGGGAAGCGAACCCCCCCCCGCCCCGCGAGCGTCCCTCCCCCGTCGCTGTGTGCCAGCTTCTCTCCTTGCCCGCCAGGGCTCCAGCGGGGACGAGCGGGAAATGGCGAAGCAGCTGGCTGCAACCATCTGTGACAGCACCCAGGAAACCGTGGCCGAGGGGCAGGAGCCAGCAGCGTTCTGGGAAGTGCTGGGAGGCAAAGCCCCTTACGCCAGCGACAAAAGGTACCAGGGCACAGAGAGGGTCGCGCTGACGGTCTCAGCCAGGGAGGGGTGCTGAAGGAGCTGTGTGTTGCAGGCTCCAGCAGGAGGTCCTAGATCACCCGCCCCGGCTCTTTGAATGCTCCAACAAGACCGGACGCTTCATAGTGACAGAAGTGACCGACTTCGGCCAGGACGACCTGAGCGAAAGCGACGTCATGCTGCTCGACACGTGGGACCAGGTGCGCTGGGAGAGCAAAAGCCACCGGCTTCCGTTTGCCCAGCCCCAAACAGGAGCTCCTGTTGGCCGGAAAATCCCTGGGACTTGGGTTTTCCAGGGGGCTTTTTAATTAAAGACACGTCAGCTGTCCCAATGTGAGAGTTGCCCAGAGTGGGATAGCGGAGGGGTTGGCTACAGGCCGGGGAGGGGTGGGGGGGTCCTGGTAGAACTGTCTGTCTGGAGCATTTGGAGCTGGACTAGCAGGGGGGCTGGGGGTCAGGATTGAGGGGCATTGGTAGAGTTGGGGGGAACCCAGGACTGGATGATGCACAAATCCCAGCTGAGGTTCTTTGGCCTCTATTAGGCAGGAGGTCAACCAGGTTATTACAACCGGCCCTTCTGGCCTTAAGCTCCGGCTCCAGTCCCGTTCCTGGCTAATTTGCGTTCCACTGACCAGTGAGACTTTTCCCCTTGCAGGTCTTCTTGTGGCTCGGGACGGACGCAAACGCCACGGAGAAAGAGGCAGCGCTGGCCACTGCTCAGGAATATCTCCGCACCCACCCCAGCGGGAGGGACACGGACACGCCCATCTTGGTGGTCAAGCAGGGCTTTGAGCCCCCCAACTTCACCGGGTGGTTCGTAGCCTGGGACCCACACAAATGGAGCGTGAGTATAAACAAGGTGGAAGGCTGGTGGGCAAGTGGGGCGGGAGGCTCCATCCGGGAGACGGGGCAGAGTTTCTCACGCTCATCTGCTGCTCTGGATGAGAGTGCACAGTCCAGGGGCACCTGCCTCTCCTCTCTGCTAACCCAGGGCCTGGCCTTGAGCAGATGGGGAAAGGAAACTGAGCCTGAGACTAGCAGGGCCCAGTGAGGGCTTTTTGGTTGCTGATAAGGAGCCAACGGGGGAGATTGTTGAAGGCACCCAGGGGAGTCAGCTGCCCAGTATCCACTGCCTTTCCCCGGAGGCCTGGCTGATCTCCACACTCAAGTCTCCAGTTTCTTCTCTCCTCTCGCTGGGATGGGAACAATGGAGAATGTAAAGAGGGGAGGAGAAAGTCACCACACAAGGAATAAGGCTGGGCCAGAGGAGTGACCAGGTCACTCATTTCCAGCAGCCTGGAGCGCTTGGTCAACTGAGTGTGAACAAACATGCGTTTGAATAGGGCTCAATGTAACTATCTAGGAACAAGGAAGGGCGGCCATCCCTCCGGTGGGGGGGACTCTAGCCTGGGGAGCATGACGGCCAAGCAGCTGACCATGACCTCCCAGTGTGATCCTGGGCTGCATAACCAGGTGAATCTCGAGTAGGAGGAGAGAAGTGATTTTGCCTCCGTATCTGGCACTGGTGCGACCGCTGCTGGAATCCTGTGTCCGGTTCTGGTGCCCACAATTCAAGAAGGATGTTGATAAACTGGAGATGGGGCAGAGAACCACCATGCGACTGATTAAAGGATTAGAAACCTGCCTTATAGTGATAGACTCAAAGAGCTCGATCTATTTATCACCGTGTGTAAGTACCTACGTGGGGAACAAATATTTAACCACAGGCTCTTTGCTCTAGCGGAGGAAGGTAGAACACGATCCACTGGCTGGAAGTTGAAGCTAGACGTGTTCAGACAGGAAATAAGGTGTAAGCTTTTAATGGTGAGAGTAATTAACCACTGGAACCATTTCCCCAGGGTCATGGTGGATTCTCCTTCACTGACGGCTTTTAAATCAAGCTTGGCCGTTTTTCTGACTGATCTGCTCTAGGAATTAGTTTGGGGCACTTCTCCGGCCTGTTACAGGTCAGACTAGATGATCACAATGGTCCCTTCTGGCTTTGGAGACTTGCTGACAAGAGATTCACTCAAGCCGCTCTCTCCTCCTCTAGTTGCATTCCCAGGTTGACCGCAGGAGTTCGCAGTTCCGGTACGGTAACAGCTGGGCAGTCGGGCACCTCCCCGTGAACAGGGCAAGACTCCCCCCACCCTGTTGTTGCTATAACCATGGCTAATGGGTGAGCTGTGGGGTTCTCAGCTTTCTGTGTCCTTCCAGGAAGGGAAGACTTACGAGCAGCTGAAGGAGGAGCTGGGAGATGCTTGTGCCGTTGTCAGGATCACAGCGGTGAGTTGTGTTTGTGGCGCGCGGGGGGAGGAGGGAGGCAGCCGGAACTGGGTGGGATTCATCTCAGGTGGCCAAAGATAGGGATGACTTCCAGGAAGCAAACTGACCCCACATCTCCCCCTGCTGCAGAACATGGGGTGGGACATGTCCCCTCCTGCCAGGTTAGCGGGTGTCTAGTCCTCTGGGGAGTCACATAGAGACTCTGCTCTGCACGCTGCTACTCCCCTGCCTGGTCTCTCCTTGCCCCACTGTGCCCATACTTACAACTTACAGCGAGGTCGCGGGCAAACTCTCCTACGTGCCCTGACCACGTCCACTGGGTCTTTCCTGCCTGTCTCATGCAAGACCTTGGGCTGGGCAGCCACCCGCCAGCCTAAAGCACCTGCCGCTCCCATTAATCTCCTCAAAACTGCTACCAATCAGCCCCTAAGCGCCTCGACAAACTGCTGTGCCCAGGCAGAGAGCTGAAGCGACAACCCTCTACGTTTACCCAGCACCTTCCAGCTAGAGAGAGCCCAAAGCACACTGCAAATGGCACCCGTAGGAGTGCTGTCCCCTGCCAGAGAAATGCAGCCACTTCTGGGGTAGAACACAACAGCGGTTTAACAGTGCAGAGCAAAACAAGCCCATTTCTGGGCACAGGTGACGTGGGATCTTGTAGCTACGTAAAACTGTAAGGGGACCTGCAGGGAGGCTGAATGCAATTGAAGGGATCCCAGCAAGAACAGCTGGACCCCGGGGCTCTTTCATGCAGCCACTTAACTGAGTTAGGACCAAAGTCTCAGCAGAGAGGGGCTCTGAGCTAGGGAACCTGCCTCTCCTGAGCTAGGGAACCTGACGTGCTCTGGGGTGTTCCTCCTTCCACCCGCGCTGCGTAGGATCTGAACGGGACGGCTCTCTCTCCCAGCCCTGGGGCCCAGAGTGCTGGCATGGCTCGGTTCTACCCTCTAGAAGTGCTAACCAACCAGATGGAGGAACTGCCTGGAGACGTAGACCCTGCCAAGAAAGAGGTGAGCTCTGGGGACCAGGCACTTGGGCTCAGATCCTGCAGGGATTTAGCCCCCCCAACTCCCACTGATTTCAACAGGCATCTAAACCCCTTCTGGGAATCCGGGCCTGGCTCGTGATGTGGAAGGGTTTTGAAAACCTTCCCTCCCGCCGGCAGCCCCCTAGAGGAGCTGAGGGTTTATTGGAGAGGCCTAGGGGGGAGCAGCGAGTACCCACTGCACTGGCTCTTGCTACCTCCTGGGACTGGGCTGTTCCAGCAGGTTGTTGGGCTTCCATTGAGCCAATGAACTTGTCTCCTCTTGGTAACTGTCTAGGCTGCAGCCTCGGCTTCCCTGGGTACTGTAATCAGAGGGAGCTTTTGTGGGCTGCCAGGCATCTCGACAGAGCCACTCAGCTTTCCGCTGCCGGAGGCAGAGTCCCCACCCAGCACTTCCGTAGAGTCAAGGGGAAGCAGCCTGGTCTCCTTTCCTACCTAGCTACACCCCCTTAGGTTCCAAAATGACCTTCCTGCGGCCACTGCACCCCACCCCACCCCTGCTAACCTGCCCGGCCTTTTCTCTGCCAGAATTACCTCTCCGAAAGTGACTTTGTGGCTGTGTTTGGAATCGGGAGGGAGGAATTTGCTGCTCTTCCCAGCTGGAAGCAGATCAACTTGAAGAAGGAAAAAGGGCTCTTCTAATGATGAGAACGGCACACCCAGCCAACAGGTGGAGACCATCCAGAGCCCCACATCATAGGGGTGGGCTCTGGCTTACCAGGGCTATGCTACACCTGGGACCGATGCAGTAAGGGACAGGAAAGGGGGGGCAGTTTTTACTCTTGCAAGTGTATTCGATCAGCTGATAGTTTAGCTTTTTATACCCATTTATGGTCATTTCCTTTGTGGCCGTGCAGCCAGGCATGCGGGCTGCATTTCAGCTTCACCCGGCCGACCAAGCGCAGGAGGCTGAAAACAAAATACTACGTACCACTAGCTCCGGCTTCCAGACCTCAGCAATTGTCTCAAACCTTTAGTGCTGGTGGCAGGACAACTGTACCTGCTGACATCTCCTCTCCGGAGGAGCACCTCACGCAGGTGATGCTAGTTTGCAAACAGTAGAAGGTCCAGTTCTAGCACATCTTCTGCCTGTAGCCTCCCCGCCTGGGTCACTTTTTAAAAATAAAGATGTATCATATGAACTAGATGTGGTGCCTTAATGCTTACTACCAAGCAAGCTGGGTGGACAAATCTGTGTGTGAGCGATACCCAGCAGCGCTGCGGCTGGCACTTAATGCCCTAGTGCCTGGGCGGGTTTCTCCTAGGACCTGCCAAGAAGTTCTTTACCCCCATTTCTTCAGTCTTGCCTCTGTCCACATTGAGTCTTAAACACACTCAAGACCCACAAATCCCAGCCTACTGCTACACCTCAGCAGCCGGGCATTTAACTGAGTCGCCAAGCTACAAGCTCCCCCAAGGCTGTGAAGTGTCACAGCTGCAGCCGGTAACAGATCAGGCTCCCCCTTGATTGGATGCAGCAGTGTCTCAAAATGCACCCTCCTGCACGGCAGCTCTGTCTCCAGGGGAGTGGCTCACGCTGTAGCAGAGACACACCTGGCCAGAGGTCTATTACAGGCTGAAACAATTTCCTCCAGGCAAAAATCATGGCCCTTTTATCACAGGTTGGAGCCAGCTGAAGAGGAAGGTGGCAGTCCTGCATACAGGCCAAATACTCACTACTGTTTGGGCTGGGATCAAAGTGGAAGCTTCTCCAGCTGGCTAGCCAAGCACTGGAGCCTTCTTCCTAGTGGGCAGCATACATGGCCCCGGTCTGCTGCACCTGCTGAAGAATCAGCTTGTGCCCCTTGAGACATCACTCAGTTCCCTGGCAGGATCGTGTGCGCCCAGGGACAGGAACTGTTCTTCGGGTGGGTCTAAGCAACATCAGGCAACACCCCTGCCACACTGCTAGCTGGCTGCCCTACACGGTTATTGTCCAGGGGAGGGGATGTGAGTGAAGGGGCTAGTCTGGTTTTGTGGGAGTAGCTTAAGAGGAGGAGAGTCTGGGATCAGCGGATGGATATTGGTCTAAATGGTTAAACCTCAGAGGGTCCCTATCCTGGCCCCATGGGGTTAAGATTATTTCAATATATACTGCAGCAGTCTGTGCATGTAGCTTGAACCATCAGCCGCGATCCAACACTCCCTGCTGACTTCCCTAGAAACAGGCCAGCCCACTGGATATAAAATGCCCGCCTATGCTTAGTACAGGACAGTTACCAAGGTCCTTTTTAATTCACTATTGATCCTGTCTCATAATTATTTCCTTACTGATCCGATATGTAAATGCCCGGCCCACGGCCACAGACGTGAGATTACGAAGCGTTTTCTTCTTGTGCGAGACGTTGCTGCGTCTCCTCCGCTTCTGGTATCTCTGTGTCCTCGCCGCACTCGAACCGCACAAAGTCCAGCACAGACACACCTTGGGGCTGCACGTACTGGCCCAGGGTAAGGCTGGGGTCCAGCAAGAAAGGCTGGGCAAGCATTTTGGTTTCCGTGTCTCCGCCAGGTTCATCCTCCAGAGATCCCACCGACAGAGGGGCCATTCCCACTACATGCTGGCCCAGCCTCCGGCCTAGATCAGCAAGGTTTGACTTCTGGCTCTGCTCAGAGGCGTGGCAGACCACTAAGGCCCCGTACTTCCCAAGCGCCACGTTAGACAGGGAGGGATTATCCGCTGGCAGCGCCCCATGGACGTAAGAGCCAATGTAGTAGGTCGCTGGCACGGCCATCCAGGCAGCCCTCTTGATAACCATGTTCTCCCCGAGTTTGCCTTTAAAAACCCAAAACAAGAACAGGTCTTATTTCACTCTGAAAGGGACAGATCAGGCCGAGTGTTCTGGGGCAGAGCCATTTGCTGCAGCTTTCTGCTCTCTCCTGCCCCACCTTTGAGATGTCAGGTTCCTTGGTAGTTTTGCTGCTCAAGGCTGGAGAGGTGTCTCAATATAGGTACTAGGCCTGTCCCCACAGTATCTGACCCTCTCCCCTGCATTTAATAAAACAGGAAACCCCTTTCTGTAAGAAAGAGCTTGGTTAGCTCACTGCGTATTAGAAATGCTAGAATGACAGCACACTGCAGTAGCCTAAAGGGATGCCCCACATCAGAAAACTCCCTCCGGACTACTTTGCAGCAGTACGACTTCTGAGTGCCTGAGAGTGGTTACAGGACAGTTCACAGAATTTAATGGTCCCCAACTAAGCCTCACTGCATCCTCCGTGCTGTCAGAGGCATCAGCACAAGCAGTTTCCGTGAGGCTGGAAACAGACAAGACTCATGGCAGCCAGCCCCATGAACGCAGGACGAAAGGTGGAATCCTCCCAGCGGAAGGGGTTTCTCAGTCAATCACACAATCACCTCCCTGATTTGTATCTTCTAACCGACATCTGGTACTAGAGCACCCACCTATAGCTAGAGCCAGCTGGTCGCTGAGCAAACATCCAGCAGGCCCGGTCCGCAGTTGAGAAAGCTCAGCTGCCTTCATGAAACGCTGAAAGAGACAGAGAGAACGGATTAACTGCAAGCCCCCTGACTCTGGGAGAGCAGGAGCCTCCGGCCCCCAGCAACTCCAAGAGATGCCTCATGTGGTGTATCCTCACACAGCACCGCCAGACGACCTCCTATTCAATTGACTTCTACACATTGGAGATTACGCAGAACAAATTCCTCCAATACTTCATCATGTCCCCTAATCCAAACAAGGATTTTGAGGCGGGATAGCTGCTTTGCTGAGACATATCTCAGCAAAGGGGCTTGGCCGAAAGCTCATGATTGGGAAGGACGTCTTAGTCAGGCCAGCATCAGTGAGAATTCCACTTCAGCGAGATGCATTTGATGTAGTAAATCCACCTTCCCGAGAGGCGGCACCAAGGTTGACGGAAGAACTATTCCGTCGACCTAGCGCTGGCTACATGGGACTTTGATCTGTCAGGGGAGTGGGGTTTTTACACCCCTGAGCGAAGTAGCTGGGTCGATCTAATTTTCTAGTGTAGATTCGCTCTATGCCTATACTCAAAGTTTTGCTGACATAGCTATGTTGGTGTGAAAAAAAAAAAGTCACATCCCCTAGACAAAACAGTTGTAACATCAAAGTCCCAAGTGTAGACACAACTGTGCTGCTAGAAGTGTGCTTCCGTTGGCCTACGTAAAAAGAACAGGAGTGCTTGTGGCACCTTAGAGACTAACAAATTTGAGCATAAGCTTTCATGGGCTACAGCCCACTTCATCGGATGTATAGAATGGAACATATAAGAAGAGTCTATATACGGTGAGTCTCCACTAGGGGGCTCTGCCAACAGAGCTATACTGGCAAAGTGCAGACAAGGCCACCACATCTTTGTGGCTCAATAGCACTTCCCTACCTCATGGAGGTGCTGGGAGGAACATCTCTATTCAAGAGGGAGAGGTGGTCCGATGGGGGGGGGGGAGGAAGGATAAGTCCTTTCGATAGATCTCTTACCTTGATATATGTGGTTAAATGGTCCTTAGCGCCTTGATGGTGGAACATTGTCCCAGATGCTGCTTGCCGAACTAACTGTTGAAATTTGACATTTCTGGCCACAAAGTCCGTCTCGCAGTTCACCTGGTAGAGAGAAACAGCTGGTTATCCTGAAGTCATTGTCTGACAGCTGCCACTCCACTTAAGGGGTGGCCGTTACAGCAGTCGGAGCTGCTGTCAGGGAAGTCAGCAGCCCGATGTGACAGAAATAAGCCCTCCACCTTTTCAGAGCAGGCTATTACTATTCTACTTAGAAACAGAAACAAACCCTCCGTCAGTCCTACAGTTAAAAGGAATCCATGTAGTATCATTCATGCCAGATCTTCTCGGTTAATCATGATTTAACTAGACAGATTTGTCTATTTAATATTTTAAGCAAGTTAAACTCACAGCTGCAAGATTTGAGCTTATGCCCACGGGCCAGCTCAAGCTACCAGGTTAATACGACTTACTCCATCCCAAGGAAAGGGTCCCTCACACACTAGGGGAGGAGCTTACCTCCACCATCACTGCCGCGTTCCCCTCCTGCAGCAGCCCGATAAGGCCTTCTTTTGTCTTCCTGCCCTGCAGTTTGGAAGCTTTGCTCCATCCCTCCTTTTGGGCCTGCTCATGCAGCCAGGCTTCAGCCTTTGAAGACAAAACCAAGAAGATGAACCCAACAAAAGTCAGTTCAGAGCCCAAACTCTCTGCTTGACCTAAGTTTGGTAACACTGAAAGTGGAAAAGTAGCCTCATAGGAGAGACCATAATGGTCACACCACGTCCTAATGGTTTCAAAAAATGCAAGAAACCCAAGCCAACAGGACACTGACCGACTGTGTGGTGCTGTCCCATTCGGGATGATTATTTGCAGTGCCGTTGTAGCCATGTTGGTCCCAGCACATGAGAGAGATGAGATAATATCTTTTACTGGACCAACTTTTGTTGATGGAAGGTACAAACTTTTAAGCTACACAGAGCTCTTCTTTAGGTCTGGGACAGAAAGCAGAGTATCTGCGCTAAATACAAGTTGGGAAAGATTGTTACGCAAGAGGAGTAATGCACGTTGGAGGTGGTCTCTTGAAATGAAGTGCGCAATTAGGGGTTAGATTCTTATGCATAAAGGGTTTGAATGTAAGAATGGCCATACTGGGTCAGACCAAAGGTCCATCCAGCCCAGTAACCTGACAGTGGCCAATGCCAGGTACCCCAGAGGGAGTGAACCTAACAGGTAATGATCAAGTGATCTCTCTCCTGCTGTCCATCACTGCTCTCTGACAAACAGAGGCTAAGGACACCATTCCTTACCCATCCTGGCTAATAACCATTAATGGACTTAACCTCCATGAATGTATCCAGTTCTCTTTTAAACCTTGTTATAGTCCTAGCCTTCACAACCTCCTCAGGCAAGGAGTTCCACAAGTTGACTGTGTGCTGTGTGAAGAACTTCCTTTTATTTGTTTTAAACCTCTTGCTCATTAAGTGGCCAATTAAGGGTAGCAACAGTGAGGTGTGTTACAAACTGTTGCAATGAGCATCTCTGGTAAGTCCATGGCTTTTGGTGGCTAGCAGAGTTATGAATTTAAGTTCCCTGGCTTGCCTTTTGAAGGTGTTGGACAGGTTTCCCTTGAGGACAGTATTGAAAGATCAGATATGGAGTAATCACTTTGTGAAGTGTTCAACCACAGGTGATATTGTGCTTTTGTGGTATACCATTTTTCTGGGTGAGTTCATTTGAGAGCTGAGTGATTGGTTTCACCCATCTAGTTGTTAGTGGGGTATCTGATGCACTGGATGGGATACAGCACATGTTGCAATAGGCATATAGACTCATAGACTTTGAGGTCAGAAGGACCATTATGATCATCTAGTCTGACCTCCTGCATATGTAGGACCCATGAATCTTGAAAGGTATGCTGGGGAGTGTTGATCACTGTAGCAGTGGAGATGTATCTGCAGGTTTTGTATCTGTTGTTCTGGCAGGGTCTGGTGGTGCTTGAGTTGGTGTGTTCTGGTCTGTGGCAGGGTGGATTTGATTTAAATCAAATTGATTTCAATCACTAATCAAGAAGACTCTATTCAATCATGGATTTCTGCAAAAAAGTGCATTCTGGAATATGCTGCTTAAACAGTTTCACTTTTGTTTCTACTGTCTGTTCCTCCCGTCTCACATTTATCTCCAGACTTCTTCTCCTTGTCCAGATCTATTCCGCCTCCAACAGTTTTCTATTCATTGAACTTTTTGAAACTTTGCACTTTTAGAGAGGTAAGAGATTGACTCTGTGTACACAAATTTGCAGCGGGACAAAAGGGTTGAGGTCTGTTATTTCTCATCTCTATATATTTATTTGTTTAAAAACATTTTTGCTGTTAACCATGTTATCTCTGGAGACACAAATCCTTAGTTTTGAAAACTGCAAAACTCAGCATCTCTGATGGTATCTTCTAGACTGAGCACTGAGTCCCATTGGGTAGATAGAAAGATTAACCTAAATAATCTATGCAGAAGCCCCTGGATTCCTAATCCATGACTATTGGAGCTTATTTACAAAACTTTTCTTAAACATTACATGAACATATTGTCTCACTATAGAATTAGAATTTATAATCCCTATTCCATGATGAGATATCTTTGAGCTATAATGTATCTTAATTAAAACGATCTTTAGATGCTTTTTGAGGAAAAAACATTTTATCAAAAAAATCCAATTTAAATAAGAATTTTTTTTTTTTAAATAATTGATTTTTATCCACCCTGGTCTATGGGGCGCTTGCTTCTGATGAGTTTGGCAAGGCTTGGGAGTTGTTTGAAGGCCAGAAGAGGGGGTTCAGGAAACATTTCTTTCAGGATGTGGTCCTCATCAAGTATGGGTTGTACTTGTTTGATGATAAGCTACAGCGGTTCCAGTGTGGGGTAGTAGGTGACAACTAGGGAGGTGAGGTCAGTGGGTTTCTTTTTCATGTACTGATGCAGGTTCTTCCAGGGTATCTGGATGTCCCTTTCTATGATACGACCTACTTTGCTGGGGGAGTGTTCTTGTTTAGCAAAGGCAACTTTAAATGTGTTTAGGTGTGTATCCCAGACTCTCTCTTTGGAGCAAATTCTGTGATAACAGAGTGCTTGGCTGTAGATTATGGATTTTTTGGTGTGTCTGCAGTGGTTGCTTTGCATGGTGATCAGTGGCTTCTTGTATAAAGTTGTTAGTAGGATCCCACTGTTGAAGCGGATTGTGGTGTCTAGGAAGCTGATGTCCGTGTGGGTGTGTTCTAGGGAGTTTGATGGATGGGTGGTGGTTGCTGAAGTTGTGGTGGAAATTAAGGGAATTTAGATCCCTGCCCAGAGAATGAAAAGATCATTAAAGTATCTCAGCTATTTTGTTGGTTTCATGGTGCATTTTTCCAGAAATTCTTCCTTGAGGCGGTCCACGAAGAGGTTGGTAAAGTGGGGAGCCACACCAGTACCCACGGCTGTTCCCCTGGTTTGGACAGCTATAGAGATCACAACATTATCCAGACCTTTCTAAAAACCAAGCCTTTGATGATCAATGCCCGTTGGAGGGAATCCTACATAATGACTACAACAGAAACACGATTAAACCTATTGCCTTGGTATCTATGCACCATCTCCTTTTAGTATGGACTGAGGTAAGTAAAAGGAACCACTCAGTTTTAAATATACCCTTCCTTTGTTTTTATACACCTGAATGCAGTGCGCACCCTCCCCGCACCCAAGTAGGAATTCCAGTCTCAACTCACTCAGACTGACACTTTGAAAGAAGCCTAAGGGAGTTAGGCACCCAAATCCCACTGAAATTCAGTGCAATGTCAGGGTGAAGTTCAAGCAGCTCTCACCTGTTTGGAGTCGCCACTGAACTTCTCTAAGGCTTTCTTACAATTCACGAAGGAATAACCGGTTTTCTTCCTGAGCTTCACCAGCAGCTCCTTATCTGCCGCAAACACACGGAGACCAGCGTGAAAGAGACAAACCGGCTGCCAGGAAACGACCTGCTGGCGGTGAGAAGATAAAAGTTGAAGTTGCATGCAGGAGAGGCCCCCTGGATGCTGAAGAAAGGGGTAAGGAACAGCCTCATGCTGGGGGTGACCGAACCCCAGCCCTGCTGTCTATCTCAGCATTAGCTTAGTTCAGCCCCCTACTGTGTAACCCCTTCCTCTCATTTGCTCCCACTGGCTTCATGCTCCTTACTGCCTCCCGCTGCAAGTGTATGCACAGGCCGGGAACCCGCCACTGGAGGAGCTCGGACAAGGCCCAGGCTGGGCTGGGGCAGCACGTGGCTCCAGTGACGGCCGCCCCGGGCCAGCACCAGGCCGGGGGAAGCGGGGAGGGGGGGGGGTCACCGTGCCCCAGGCTCGGGAGGGCGGGAGCGAGCCCCATACCCCGAGTCCGGGGGGGGGGGGTTGAGGAGGGAACCCAGGCGTCCTGCCCCGCCCCCTACAGGAGCCAGGATAGGCGGGGGGGGAGGGGCCGGGACCAGCTCCCCTGGGGGGGTCAAACCCCGACCTACACACCCCCCCTCACCGGCCCCGGTCGGGCCCCCCCGCGCAGGGGGCCGCAAATTCCGGTCAGGGCCGCCCTCTGCATCCCGCTCCCTGCCGGGGCCGGCCGCCGCGGCGCGCACGTTATACGTCACACGTCCCGCAGCCTATAGGCACCGGCATAAGCAGCCAGCCCGAGGGCGCGTGCGCGAGAAACGCCCCCGCCGCCTGATCACGTCGGCGCCGTGAACCCTCGCGGAGCCGATTGGCCGTCGCAGATGATGACGACAGAAGCCAATGGCAGGGAGGCGGGGAAGGAACGAGCCGTTTCATTGGCTGCTGCCGCAGGGAGGGCGGGACAACCCATCTCCTGTTCATTTATCTCCCACCCCCAAAGGCTGCCCTGCCCCCCCATCTCCCCCATACCATGCCCCTCCCACCTGGGAACCCAGGAGTCCTACCTCCCCTCCCCAGCTAGGAATGGAACCCAGGCATCCTGCCTCCCAGGATTTCCACTAAGGCCAGCAATAGAACCCAGGAGCCCTGAGGCCCTGTCCTGTGGCCTGCACTCTCCCATTTATTACCAATAAACCATAGAACAGGAGGATGTAGCAAAGCAAAGCCCATACTGGGCAGTGGGCCACTTGCCCATGGCCCTGTTGGATTCATATTGGCCCTGAGTAACACATGCAGGGTGCAGAGCAGAAGAGGGACCTGTCCCGCTCAGTGCAAGTCCTCGTGCCTCAGTATTTCCCCTGTACCTTCTGACAAAACCCCCATGCTATACATACAGCCATGTCTGTTTAATGGAGCCCCAAGGCTTCTCTCGGAAGGGAACATTTCTATGTAGTTACAAGGTAGGTATTATCACTTGGAAAGCACCCAGCCGTATATTCACAGCCCATGCCGGGTAAAAGTGAAGGGTGTACACATGGGTTGCTGACACACTGATCAGAAGCCAAGGAAGTGCCTCTCCCTCCCTCCTCCGCAGAAAGTGGCTGTGCCTGGGGCAGGGGCCAAGGGTGGTTCCCACAGCAGGTGCAGCCTCTAGCACCTGCAACATTTAAGACGCTGGGCATGCACACATCCATTTCTACTTAAATAAAACCCAAGGGAGAGCCTTCATTACCTCTTGAGAGAAGGTATGCAGCCTGCACATAAGCAGAGCTGCACTGCCATCTAGGGGGCCAGAGCCTACCCAAGACAGGGTGCCGGTGTACAAAATAGTTTGTAGACATTTACAGTTTAACTCTTTTTTCCCTTCACCACAATTCCCAAGGAGTGACACATGAAATCCACCTTTAATTCAAATATGAAAAGTTATGAAAAAATATATTTAGCCAAATTATAGGAACAAGGCACCATGGTGTCTCTTAAGAGAAGTTTAATGCTCTTGGTGGTTGCTTCAAGTCACTTGGCCTGCTTCAGTGGCAGAAGACCTTTTGGCTTGGAAGGCCAGGGTTCCAGGGATGGGCCTAAAACAGCCATCCTCTTAAAGATCTTTGCCTTTAGAACTTCCACTGATGGCAAGAAACTGTCCTCAGGTCTGGGGAAAAGCTAAAACCCAGCTTCTCTCCCCAGGTGGTTCGTGGTGGTGGTGGTGCTAACGACATCTTGGGTCCATATTAGTGGCAGAAAGGAGGAATCTGGCCCCCTGCACTCTCAGCTAGGCAGAGTCAACACCATTCCAGCCAGGGAGAAAGGTCCACCCTAACCTCAGCTATTCTGCTTGCTGGTGACTCTATAGATGTTAATGTTCTCATTTTCATCCCTATAGGCCAGTTCTGAAGTGAAGTGCAGCGGGAGCAGCGCCTCGTAGAACATAGCCGTGCTGTGCTCCTGCCGCATTTTGGAAGACAGGTAGATGGTTGAATGAGGGCCACAGAGGTGCTGGAGGGTCCTGATTAGTAAGGGGTACGTGTCTTTCAGGTAAACTATGTCTGCACCCAGGATGAAGTCGTAGTCTCTCAGGAACTCCTCGTGGTCCAGACCCCAGGACAGAGCACAAACTCTGGCCCGAGCCGAATGCGCTGCAGGCACATTCCTATGGACATTCTCCTGTATCTGCTCCAAAGCCAGAGGGAGATCTGTGATGGTTACATCTCCTCCTGGAAAAGACAAGAGCAACCCAGAAGGCGTAGGTGTTGGTTAGGAGAATCCAACCCTCCCGGTACGCATTATCCAGACATTGCAGAATTTTCACTGGCTTCCTGGATCCATGGTGCAACAGATCCATATTTCCCATCCCCAGGCTATCTATACATACCAGCTAATGCAGGGCTAGGGAGAGGCCCAGCACACTCAGCCAGCAGCCTCCTCTTGAGCCTACAGGCTGTACTAAATAGGAGGGCAGCTGTTATCTTTGCCATGCTATAAGCAGAGGAGGCCCTTGGACTTCCACTAAGCTGCTGATGCCATCTTGAGATGAGCAAAGTTGGGCACACCTGCGAGCTGTCACCAGCAGGCCAGTTACAAAACCTCAACAGGTCTCTCTGTACAGCGCGTCCGCATCAGGTCCCATTTAGGTGGTTAGACACTATGGTGATAGGTAGTTTAGAAATGCCACAGATCAGATGCATGACTGCCGCCTCCACCCCCACCCCATGCTTCAGCTCCGCTGTCAAGCAACTGTACATACCAAGCAGAGTGGCAAGTATGCCCACGATGCCTGTCCCAGCGCCCAGCTCAATCACCTTCTTGCCCCAGAAGTTGAGCTTCTGCTTCTCAAAATATTTACACAGAGTTAGAGCCTTCGGCGCAGAGATGAGAAGAGCAGAGGGACAGGTGGAGAATGAGGCCATCCGGTGATAGACAGGACAGGAAAACAAAAGCATAAGGGAGACAGATCCTCCTGCACTGACTCTTAATTGATAGATTTAGGGAGAAACTTAGGCTGGTTATTTCTTTAATGACCTGTTACACCTGTCTCTGAAGTACTGGCCACTGACAAAGATGGGATTCTGAATTAGATGGGCTACAGGTCTGATCTTCCATGGAAGCGCCTACAATGGATGGGATTTGCAGCTGGAGAACAGGAATTCTGGGGTAGAGGAACAACTGAGAGGCTACAGCTTCCCAAGGCCAGGGACATCTTCTGAGCCACACAAAGAGCCCCCACCTTATCTGATGAACCAGCCACTCCCCATGAATGGAGCACCAAGCCACCCTACAGGCACTGGGGTACACATCACTTTGTGCTGAGCCACCACCAGCCCCAGCTCCATGTGCTGTGGGATGCCCCAGCCCCAGAGCTCAAAGGTTTCCGACCAACTCCGACGTTCCAGCTCTCCCCACCTCCTTGCCAAGCATCCTAACTTTTCCCCCTCGACCCCTCCGCCCCTGCTCTCACCACCTCCAAGCCAGCCCTCCCCAGATCCTCCTAATCTCCCAGCTAATCCTCCCCCTGTATTTTAGGGCATCCACCCCCCAATCTCACCCCCGCACCCATCCCACACACCCCCTCCGGTACCTAACCCCCCATTTCACCTCCCCCTGCACCCAACCTCTCCCCCATTTCACCCCCCGTCCCCAGCGGGCTCCTCTGCCCCCTGACCCTCACCGCCTCCCAGACGGGCGCTGCCACCCCGAGCCGGGCCCCGTGGTGCTGGGCGATGGTTAACACGTGGCCGCAGAAGCCGTAGCGGGTCTCCTCGGGGAAGGCGTCAGCGAAGAGCCCGACCTCCCGGGGGAACACGGCCTCCAGCCCCTCGGGGGCGGCCTCCGGCGGCTCCCGGGCAGCCACCGCCCCGCCGAACTCCACGTGGCAGAAAAGCGGCTGCCTGGACGCAGCCATCTTGAGGCGGCCCCGCCCCCGCCCCCTGATTGGATAGGCGGGGCCAACCTGATGCTCCCATTGGAGGATGGGCTCCGGGGGGAGGAGCCTCGCCCTGCTCACCTGGGGCAGGTAAGTGGTCCATCATGGGCTGCTGTTCCTAGGCATTTGTTTCCGTGGGGCGTCATCATTAGCATCCAAGCGACTTGGGGCATGGAAGGGCCGAGCCCGGCCAGCCCCACTGCCCAGAGAAGGCAGCTGAGCTGGGCCACAAAGAGGGGCAGGGCCCCTGTGAAATTACCATCCACTTATTATCATGATATTGGCAGACAGGTGTTTGTCTAACCTGCTCTTAAAAATCTCCAGCGATGGAGATTCCACAACGTCCCTAGGTAATTTATTCCAGTGCTTAACCACCCTGACAGGAAGCTCTTCCTAATGTCCAACCTAAACCTCCCTTGCTGTAATTTAAGCCCACTGCTTCTTGTCCTACCCTCAGAGGTTAAGAACATTTTTTCTCCCTCCTCCTCTGTACTTTTTATGTACTTGAAAACTGTGATCATGTCCCCCGTCAGTTTTCTCTTTTCCAGACTAAACAAACCCACTTTTTTCAATCTTCCCTCCTAGGTCATGTTTTCTAGACCTTTCATCATTTTTGTTGCTCTTCTCTGGACTTTCTCCAGTTTGTCCACATCTTTCCTGAAATGTGGTGCCCAGAACTGGCCACAATACTCCAGTTGAGGCCTAATCAGCACGGAGTAGAGCGGGAGAATTACTTTTCGTGTCTTGCTTACACCACTCCTGCTAATACAGCCCAGAATGATGTTCACTTTTTTTGCAACAGAGTTATACTGTTGACTCATGTTTAGCTTGTGATCCACTATGACCCCCAGATCCCTTTCCGTAGTACTCCTTCCTAGGCAGTCATTTCCCATTTTGTGTATGTGCAACTGATTGTTCCTTCCTTAGTGGAGTACTTTGCATTGGTCCTTATTGAGTTTCATCCTGTTTACTTCAGACCATTTCTCCAGTTTGTCCAGATCATGTTGAATTATAATCCTATCCTCTAAAGCAGTAGTTCTCAACTGGGGGTCCGGGGACCCCTACGATGACTCAAGCAGGTTTCGGGGGGCCTCCAAGCAGGGCCAGCATTAGACTCGCTGGGGGCCTAGGGCAGAAAGCCGAAGGCCCACCCGATGGGCTGAAGTCCTGGTCCCTGAGCCCCGTCACCCAGGGCTGAAGCTGAAGCCTGAGCAATGTAGCTTCGTGGGGGCCCCTGTGGCATGCGGGGGAGGCAGGCATTTGCCCTGCTTGCTATCCCCTTAATGCTGGCCCTAGCTTTTATATGCAGAAAACCAGTTATTGTGGTACAAGTGGGCCATGGAGTTTTTATAGCAGAAAGAAAACGGCTGAGAACCTCTGCTCCAAAGCACTTGCAACCCCTCCCAGGTTGGTATTGTCCGCAAACATTATAAATGTGCTCTCTATGCCATTATCTAGATCATTGATGAAGATATTGAACAGAACTGGACCCAGAGCTGATTCCTGCTGGACCCCACTCATTATGCCCTTCCAGCATGACTGTGAACTACTGATAACTACTCTCTGGGAACGGTTTCCTACCAGTTATGCACCCACCTTATAGTAGCTCCATCAAGGTCCCCTCTCACAGCTCCTTCTCCCAGTGAAAGCTGAATGTCTCCTGCAATCTCTTGATTCCAGCAGTTGGAACTTTAAGACCAACACCAAGTCTCGCGAGACTCGTGATTAAATTGCAAGAGTGGGCAACGCCACACCTGCAATTACGTTAGAGGCGTGAGTGCACCGATTGGCCCCGGATGTTCAGTTTGCAGGGGCCAAAATGCTTGTGTAAATTGCACCTGTGAAGAAATGGGGACGGTGGGGGGCCATCCTTTAGAATGGTCCCCTTAAATGCAGGGAGTCTGTAGCAGCACCAGGAATAGAACCCCAATCTCCCGATCCCACTCTACTGCCCAATGCGCCAGACCTCCTACCTTTCTCATGCAGCAGAGACAAAGAGGGAGGCAAGATTGATTTTGCCCTGTTTTAAAGCACGGAGGGGTTGGCAGAGCCAGGAATTGAAGCTAGCTCTCCCAAGTCCCTTAATCACAAGGTTGTCATTCCTTTCTAACACTGCTGCCAGCTCACGCATGTGACGTGACTGTGGTTTTGCGGCGATGTTAATCCAAGTATCAGAGGGGTAGCCATGTTAGTCTGTATCCACAAAACAACGAGGAATCTGGTGGCACCTTAAAGACTAACAGATTTATTTGGGCATAAGCTTTTGTGGGTAAAAATAACCAGTCGGTTAGTCTTTAAGGTGCCACCGGACTCCTTGTTGGTTTTGATGTTAATCCAGAAGTTCTTACATACAGTAAAGAGTGTGGGTGTGTGTCAGAGACGTCCGTGTGTCCAGCGAGACCAGGAAAGGGTTCATTTGGAATGGGAATGTGTCCGGCAAGGCCATTCTGCTGCTCCCCCAATGCTCTTGTCTGCAACAGAGACAACGAGGGTTACGTTATCTCAACAGGTGCCTACCTCCCTGTGGTAGTCCTGTCCCAGCAACACGGCACCAAGGCAAATCCAGGGTGGTAAATGACACAGTTATTGGTCTAATGCGCTGCTTTTGCTCCTACAAGAAAACACTCAACAGAGTCTGCGGGGTTCTCCCTCGGCACCCTCCTTCTGAGAGTCAACAGCATAGAGACTCCTAAAAGGCAGGAGGTCCTGGCCTTAGAGCTGGGACGTTGGTGTTGGCCTGGAGCTGACAGGTGTCTATGCTAATGCATTATGGCCGAGATTTCCAAAGCTGTCTTGGGAACGTGGCTGCTCAAATCCCATCGGCAGGGGCACTAGTGGGAGAGGGGGCCTCCCCTTGGTTAGGGATACATCTGAACTTTGGGATGTTTATCTGAAGCGTCACTCGCAGCCCTTTGACTCGGATCAGAGAGCAGGAACCCCGCCCTACCTGCGACATCTCATTCTCCAGCGGAAGCCACCCGCGTCCTCTGCTGAGCCATGGGGGGGATAATGCAGTTAAATGTTAACCCGGCAGGGCAATGCTGAGGGACCCCGGCCTCCAAGCCCAGCTTGTTTGGGTGATAGAATTAGGTCAGTTAAACAGCCAGGGAGCTAATGATCAGCTACATTCTAGGCCTTTAGCCTCATAGTAGATCCCACGTGGCAGCTGGATCCTCATTGTTTTTCCATGCTTACCAGGGACGTCCGTTCCAGGCTCAGCCCGCACTCTCACAGCATCCCATGTCTGTCCAGTGAGGGACAGACCCACAATCCTTGCAGATCACTGTGGTACTAACACGGCTACCCAGGGCTAACAATCCTGGGGTGCTTTCCCCATCGTAAGTCATCTGCAGGCTCTGTTCCATTCACACATCCCAGGTTGATGGTGCAAATCGCTTCCTGGTCTTTATATAACAAAGGGTGCATCCTAAACCCCACATGGCCAGCACCAAACTCATCTTGTATCTGGTGAGGACATTTAGTTCTGTGTAATGAGATCGGAGTTAACGTTGTCTGGTGCTGGAAAAGGGGCCTGATGGGGGCTCATCACAGAAGGAATCAGAACCGGGGATGGGGTAGGTAACTTTCCGACTAGGCAACAGGATTTGCTGCTTCTTCAAGAGAGGACACAGCCCTGGGCATCAGCCCCGGGAACAAGGCCCCTGGTCCGTCTGGCACCGTAGCCTGTCTCTGACAGTGGCCAGCACCAGGTGCACCAGAGGACGGTATAAGAACCCCACAGTAGCAGATGTGGGATAATCTGCCTCCCACATTAAGTCTTATCCTGATCTCTATAGCTAGCGGCTTAAGCCTGAAGCATGAGGTTTGCTATCCCTTCCATATTCTTGTTATCCATATAAATGTCTAATCCCGTTTTTAATCTTGCCAGCTTTTGGCCTCAACAACATCCAGTGGTCATGAGTTCCACAGGCTAAGTGCACACGGTGTGAAAAAAAAAAGTATTTCTTTTGCTCAGTGATGACTTTTCCACCTTTTAGCTTAATTAAATGTCTCCTTGTTCTTGTGCTATGAGACAGGGAGAACAGCAGCTAGCTCCCAATCTACCTTCTCTAGACCAGTCATTATTTTATAGTTTCTCCTTTTATTTGTCTCCTTTCTAAGGTAAATAGAGACCAGGGACCAGATTGCACATGCCTCTGGACAAGCCAACAGGGTTTACAAGTTGCAACCCAAAGACTTCTCACGTGCCTCTTGCGACGCCCGCCATGTGTGGCTGAGCCATCTCGAGAGCCCTCCGAAGTGGAGAGCAGTGAGGAGAAGGAGCTGAATTCCCCATTCTTTCTTTCCCAGTGTAGAGCTGGGTGCAGCCAGGCGGGGAATAGCAGTGGCTGAGCGAGGCCAGGCCAGGCTTCGTCAGGTCAGAGAGGAGAGCAAACAGAAGTCCCGGCACTGTTTCTGCCAGCTTGCAAACACGCCGACGCTGTCACTGGAGGGACCCCTGCTGCCCTTGTGTTCGCTCACCCACAGCTTCTTGGAGCACACGGGGCTGCTGGTCGTACCGGGGTCCGTTACTCTTTAACAACGTCCTTTTCGCTTCTTGACGGAGGAGCCAGGCTCCTCAGTCACCGGCCCCCGAAGTGCGTCAGAGCCACGGGTCACTGGAGCGTCCTGCAGCAGCTCTTTGGCTGTTAACGTTTCTGTCGCTAATGCAGGTGGGAAGCCTATGCCAGTGGCCATGGCCATGGCGCCAGTGAGAAACCCGTGTTACAGGAATCCCAGGGCTGCCAACTTCTTGCAGGTGCTGTGGTTAGGGCAGGGGAAAGTTTCCCAGTGTTCCCTGGGGATTCTGCAAACACCATGAGAAACACAGGCTCAAGGCACCAGGTTCCTTTCTTTGTCAGTCAATTCACAGCCTCTGAGAGATCCTAGAAGATGGTGCAGATGTGGGGCTCTCCCTGACTGCATTAGCAACCTGAATTTAGCTTCTCCTGGGCCAATCATGCTCCCCACATTTGAGTGCCTGGAAAGCCACCGTGTGGTTTGCCTGTGAATTTTGGTGTCTGCTCAAGGGAGGCCCGGTTTGGCACTGCAGATGCTGTAAGAGGTGAGAGGTACATTGTGGGACATGCTGAGAAAGTCTCTCTCTCCTCACCAGCAGGGTTCCAACAGGGCTATGGGATGGAGTGGGGTGTGATTTGGGCAAGTCTGAAGGGAAACTCCAGAAAACTTCCAGAACCTCAGAACGAGTGTCCAGGCCGGGGGTTGATGGCTCATAGGCTCAAGAGTGCGAACAGGAAGCAGCCCCCTTCTTCATCACGATTCAGCTGCTTTATGGGGGTGCAGGGGTGGGGCAGATTTGCCCAATCTGATGAGCACTTCGTGCCTCACCGCCCCGTGTTTCTACGTCGGCACAGGTCCCACGGCCTCTGCTTCCTCTGCAGCTCGCCTTGCGCAAGGAGCATTTCCCGTAGAGGGTGTGACTCTTCCACGCTACCGTGGGCCCTTTGCCCAAAACGCCTTTCTCTGAACGGAAGCCCGGCTTTCGAGTCCAGTAACGTGAACAGCCGGGAAGTGCCCCACATCTGCACCGTCTTCTAGGATCTCTCAGAGGCTGTGAATGCTCTCTACCCATGAGTCACCTCAGTTACCATGAAGTAGAGGAGGATACCATTTGACCACAAAGGCTTGTTGCACAACCCCACAGATGGTGAGTTCCCGTTCCTGTCAAGATGTCAGGACCCTCGAGTGCTCAGGCTACCCGTCTCCTTCCAGGAAGCACCAAGAACTACAGCAAAACATCTCAGATGAAGTCCTGAGAGAGGAAGAAACTTCCCGTCTGGCTCCCAGCAGAGAGATCACGAGAAAGATGCGGGGCCGTGGCAAAATCCGTCCCATGACACTGTGGTTCTCCTGGCAATGGAGGGCTTGTGCAAGGACCTCGAAAAGGAAGACCAGTTTGGTATAGCAACCAGGTTCCTCCCTTATCCACCGTTACATTTTCCTGTCATACACGTACACAGAGATGATCATCTTCAGAGCATCCCAGGCAGGGCCGCGAGTCTCTCTCTGCTGTACAATGCACCTGTTTGCTTCTGCAGCAATGCCATAAAAGCCGCACAAGGTGACGGCCATGTGGGGAGGAGAGGGATTGATGGGGAGCCCCTATATTTCCTTGGGAAAGCAGAAGGAGAAATTTGTTTCTTCCCATATCTATCAGGCTGGAGCAGCCCTGAGACACCGGAGAGGGGAGATGACAGAGCTGGAAAGATGGCTGCGGAGATCATTTCAACCTGTTCTCAAACACCTACCTACTTTGGAGCTGGGACTGCACCACAGACATGGGAACACAGAATTTGCCCTGTTGGATCAGCCTGCTGGTTCATCTAGTTCAGTTCTCTGACTCTAACCATGCTTAATATTTGATGCCGCAGGGGAAGTGTCACACACATACAAAATGCACCTGGCCATTTGTGCACAATTCCTTCCTGACCCTGCTGGGATCAGTCTGTGCCCCACTGAAGCATGAGAGTTGGTTACTCCACTTCTATCACATCTGCAAACGTTGACCTAGCCCACAAAATTATGTCTCGTCACCGCTGATAGTAACAAGACTCCTAAATCCTCTGTGGGCGTTTCAAGAGAATATTGCAAAAGTCCCATCCCAAACGCTTCCTGCGTTGGGAGCCACGATATCATTTTTTGGGTCTAATGCGCGAGTTTTTCACCATGGATGAATTCTTACTGGGACTGATGAGAAATAATTGAGAATCACCCAGTTTCAGCCCTGCACCCTGCTTTGGATAGAACCAGCATTTAATTAACTTTGGAACCAGGGTGGCATGGAACGTGCCATTTCAGGATGAAGTGTCCAGCGCAGAACCATGCTGACTATGGTAATTCCTTCTGCCTGGATTCCCAGTACAGTGGTGTGCCCCAAGGGCAATGTATATTCGTGTCCCTCTGACTCACCGAGAGACACTCAGCAGGCATGTGGTCTGTCCTTAGGCTGCAGCTGTATTGTTCAGAGTGAAAGCGACATGTTCCCCTACACGAATATCATACTACAGTAATCTGCAGGGCTGCGTGATAATGACACCAGTATGATTCAATCCATATCACAGGATACCGGTGCAACTTTTTAATAAAGGCACAGTCAGAAATACCCACATAAGAGAACACTAAGGGACACTGTTTTGCCACATCCAGGCAGCTCCAGTAGCATGTATCTGGACTAATTTTGGAAATTAAACACTAGTTACATTTCTTTTAATGAATGGAAGTTGGCAGCCAGGGCTGGTGCAAGGATGCTTCGCGCCCTAGGCGAATCTTCCACCTTGCACGCCCCCCCTGCCCTGAGGCACCCCCGCCCCCCGGCAGCTCCCCCCCTCCACCCTGAGGTGCCCCCCCTGGCAGCTCTCCCCCTCCACCCTGAGACCGCCCCCTTGTGGCAGCTCCCTACCCCCCACCCTCCGCCCTAAGGCACCCCCCCGCCCCAGATCATCCCTGCTCTGCGCACAAGCACCCCGAGCATGAGCACCCCGAGCACCCCATGGCTGCTTCACTTCTCCTGCCTCCCAGGCTTGCAGAGCCTAAGCTGATTGGCGCCGCAAGCCTGGGAGGCGGGAGAAGTGAAGCAGCCACGGTGTGCTCGGGGAGGAGGCGGGGCGGGGGTGAGCTGGGGCGGGGAGTTCCCCTGCGTGCCGCTCCCCCCTTACTTGCTGCAGGCAGCCCTCCTCGCGCTCCCCTCCCCATCTCCCTCCGTCTCAATGCCGGCGGCGACTGGGACGTCCGAAGATCCGGCCACTGCGGTCGCTGCCGAAGAAAATGGCGCCCCCCCAAATCCCAGCACCCTAGGCGACCACCTAGGTCGCCTAAATGGTTGCACCGGCCCTGTTGGCAGCTAGTTACCCAGTCACAGTTTGGAAGCAGGTTACTTTTCAGAGCCTCAGGGAGCAGAAAAGAGCTCTGTCAGATCCTGGTTATTTAAAACAAAATAAATAAAGCTGCTTTCGAGATTGTCTGCCAGGTACATGGCACATCCGGGCTCTGGTAGTGAGTGACAGAGTGAGGACGCAAACCAATCAGTTCTCCCTGGCAGCGCTGTCCTGGCTCATTGCTGGCTCTGCCACTTTCTTACTGTGTGAGCTCCCATCTCTGGGCCTCAGTTTTGCCAGGGGAAGCTGTGAGGTTTGATTCATGAATTGTTTGTAAAGTGCTTTCAGGTGCGAGGAAAGGGATCCGGGGCCATGCAAGGAGCTATCAATAACAAGGCAAGGCAGGAAACGCCATGGAAAGCAGGCAGCCTTTGTCCTTTGCAAAATCCTACCCAACTCCCCCATTTCCTCAGAATTCCTATGCATTTTGCTAATTGCTCATTAATTTGAAAAGATGTGAACAGCCAAAGGCCCAAGGTGCATGACTCATAATTATCGTCAACCCCAAAATTCCCCCTATGGATTGGTTTCCAGTAATGTCTTGGCCACATCCCATGTGTCAGCCCCAGGGGGAAGATGTGCATGTGTGTGTGTGTGGGGGGGGGGGGGTTCCTTATAGTTGCATCTCTTCCTCTTTTACTCTCATTGTAGATCTCTGTCCCTCACCCCTCTGTGGGCTGGTTCCCAGATCTAGGCCACATCCAAGCTGCCCATCATCAGACCCGATCTGTAACTAAGCTCAAGCCCTGGTTGTCTGCTTGAGCAAATTCTGTAGCCAGGGCCGGCTCCAGACCCCAGCGCGCCAAGCGCGCGCTTGGGGCGGCATTTTGCCGGCAGGGCGGCAGCCGGCTCCGGTGGACCTTCCGCAGTCATGCCGCGGCTTCGGGGGACCTCCCGCAGGCATGACTGCGGAGGGTTCGCTGGTCCCGCGGCTCGGGTGCACCTCCTGCAGACGTGCCTGCGGAAGCTCCACCGGGAGCCGCGGGACCAGCGGAACCTCCGCAGGCACGTCTGCCAGAGGTCCCCCGGAGCCGCGGGACCGGCACCGCCAGAGCGCGCCCCGCGGCGCGCCGCCCTGCTTGGGGCGGCGGGATTCCTAGAGCCGCCCCTGTCTGTAGCTGTGATTCACCAGCTCATGCAGCTTCACCAGTGGTAGCCAGATGGGGCAGATGACATGGTGATAAAAAACACATGTACCTTCTTTAATCTACAGCTTCCTCCGGTGGAGCTGCAGCTAAGAAATCTGCTAGTGTAAGAAACAACCTGTGGGTGCAACTATGTTGCTAGGTGTGTGTGGTTAAGGTCTCTGCACATCCCTCTGCACATCCCTGTAACCCCCCTCAGAACCTCAGCAGCTCTGTCCATGCTGGGGTTTTAGGGAAATTCTCTCACTGGACAGTTTGTGGGTGGGGTGTTGGTGGGGTTGTAGGGAGGTGCCTGGAGGGGATCATTGGGGTGGGTGTTCAGTGGATTTGAGGGCAGCTAGATGAGTTTGGGGATCAATGAGGATGGGGGGGGGTCAGCGGATTTGGGTTAGGAGGGCTGGTGGAGGTAGAAGTCGGGTCAGTAGGATGCAGGGGCGGTTCCAGGCACCAGCACGCCAAGCGCGTGCCTGGGGCAGCAAGTCATGGGGGGCGCTCTGCCGGTCGCCGCGAGGGCGGCAGGCAGGTTGCCTTTGGTGGCATGCCTGCGGAAGATCCGCTGGTCCCGCGGCTTCGGCGGACCTCCCCCAGGCGTGCTGCCAAATCCGCGGGACTGGGGACCTCCCGCAGGCAAGCCGCCGAAGGCAGCCTGCCTGCCATGCTTGGGGTGGCAAAATACCTAGAGCCGCCCCTGGTAGGATGGCGGTTGGGGGACGAGTGAGTTTGGGTTCAGAGGGGTTGGAAGTCATAAGAACGGCCACATTGGGTCAGACCAAAGGTCCATCTAGCCCAGTGTCCTGTCTTCTGACAGTGGCCAAGGCCAGGTGCTTCAGCGGGAATGAACAGAACAGGTAAGATCGTCAAGTGATTCAAGAGTCAGGGGGCTCACTGGGTCTGGGGTCAATAGGATGAGGGTTGGTGGACCAATGGATTTGGGCTGGGGGTCAGTGGGGTGGTAGTGGGGGGTTAGTAGGATGGGGGTTGGAGGGGCAGTGAGTTTGCATTGGGGGTTAGTAGGAGGGGGGATGGTTCTGAAGGTCAATAGGATGGGTTGGGGTTCAGCGGGGCTGGGATGGGGCGTCATGGGTTTGGGTTCAGAAGGGGTGACGGTCAGAGGAGCTGGGGGTTAATAGGATGGAAGGTCAGTGGGTGGAGATGGGGGTCAGTAGGATGGAGGGTGGGGGGGTCAGTGGGGTGGGGCTGGGGTCAGTAGGATGTGGGTTGTGGGTCAGTGGGTGGGGCTGAGGGTCCGTAGGGTGGAGGTGGGGGGGTCAGTGGGTGGGGCTGAGGGTCAGTAGGATGGAGGTTGGGGGGGTCAGTGGGTGGGGCTGAGGGTCAGTAGGATGGAGGTTGGGGGGGTCAGTAGCATGTGGGTTGTGGGTCAGTGGGTGGGGCTGAGGGTCAGTAGGGTGGAGGTTGGGGGTCAGTGGGCTGGGGTGGGTCTCAGGGGCGGGGCTGGGGTCAGTAGGATGGGGTTGAGGAGGGGCTGCGGGGTCAGTGGGCGGGGCTGGGGCTCAGAGGGGTGGGGGCGGGGGTCAGTAGGATGAGGGTTGGGGAGTCAGTGGGGTGGGGCTGGGGTCAGTAGGATGTGGGTTGTGGGTCAGTGGGTGGGGCTGAGGGTCAGTGGGCTGGGGTGGGTCTCAGTGGGGTGGGGGCGGGGTCAGGAGGATGTGGGTTGAGGAGGGGCTGCGGGGTCAGTGGGCGGGGCTGGGGCTCAGAGGGGCGGGGCTGCGGGGTCAGTGGGCGGGGCTGGGGCGAGGCAGGTGACACCTGCCCGGGGGGCCAAGGCCTGGCTGGGCGGGGGCCGAGGCTGGGCCGAGGCCCTTTAAAGCAGGGGGGCGCGCGCGCGGGCTGGTGGCGGCGCGTTTCCTGTGACGTTTAGTTCCCGCGACTCCAGCTGTGGCCGCGCCGCGCGGGCTCCACGTGGGTGGCGGGCCTGGCCCGGCGCGGGGTCCCGGGGGCGCCATGGCGGGGGCCCCGCCCCAGAAGCGCTTCTACCGGCAGCGGGCTCACTCCAACCCCCTGGCGGACCACACGCTGCGCTAGTGAGTGGGGGGGGTCCAGAGCCCCCACCCCAGGAGCCCCCCAACCCTGGGAGCCTCCCGCCCCATTGAACCCCAAATGCCCCGGGGAGCCCCCTTCTTCCTGCCCCCTTCCCATTTTGGGGCCCCTCGACCCCGAATTCACTGTGCCCTGGGGCAAGCCCCGGATCTCACCCTTCCTCATCCTGAGGGGGGAGGCGCCCTGAGCTCCCTGTCTTCTGAAAGAGCCCTCCTGATCCTCCCCCCCGCCCCTCGTGGGAGAGCCCCTGGGCTGGGAGAGAGCCCCCTCACCTGGAGCTCTGTATGTATCCAAGCAGGCCTCTTTCCCGCCCCCGGGGAACTAATCAGGGTGCAAATGGCATAACCCAGCTGGGTTTGTCTTGACTAGGATGTGCAAGAACGTGTGCGCTGACATTTTGTAAATCTGCGTAGACAGGGAATGCTCCCTTCAGGTTCTCGCTGGTGGAACTGAAGCTGTGCCTAGGGTAGCGTGTGTTTAAAAAGTTACACTGAGGCTAGGCCTACCCTACCCAAGCGTGTGCCAGCCCACAGTGTCTGTCGGGGGGGGGGGGGGGGGATATGAGAGGAGCTGTGATTTTTGACTAACACAGCTGTCCAGTAAAAGCGTGAATGTTGTTACACAGACCAAATCCTGCTTTTATCGGTATTGCTCGTCTCGCTCAGGGAGACTGAAATAAGCTCTAGCAGCAAAAGTGCAGTTGTGTCCCTATAAGCAGTATTTGCTTCTAGTGCAAAACCTTCCAAGTGTTGACCTGACATGCTTTTATTGACTCTCTTGTTCCAACAATAGCATTTAAAGCCTACTTGGGAGGACTCCTAAGAGGCTGCTAGTGATGTCCACGTGTTAGTATGTTTACATACATCTTTCAGAGTGTTTAAGAAAACACTGTTGATTTGTTACTTCCTAAAGCACCTGTGATGTGCTGTCAGGTCGCAGAGGAAGAGGCAGTCCCTGCCCAAAGAGCTCACAATGCAGAGAGGAGCTGGGACAGTTAGGTGGAGAAACACCCTCTAACGCCAAGTTAGATTAGGCTCCCCCTGACTCATTCCCTGGGGTCAGGATTGGTCCCTGAAATCTTTGGGTGTTTGTGCAGCTTGAAGTGGTCCAAGCAAGGACATTTTTAGCCCATTGGGAAGTTATTGCACAGCTTAAATCCCCTCACCAGTGAAATAGCTGCTTTCCTGTCCTCTCTTGTAATCCAGCTCTGTCCCTGCCCCTCTCTTTTAGTCCCCACAAAACCCGAGGAAATGAACTGGGCTGAGCACTACCCTGAGTTCTTCGCCCCGTTGACCAAAGATGACCGTCACGATGACCCGAAGGACTCCGAGGAGAGAGCGAAGCCCGCGGCACAAGTCGAATTCGCTGATATTGGCTGCGGTTATGGGGGCTTGTTGGGTAAATTCCCAGCGCTGCTTTTCCGTCCATCTGGACGCAGCAGGTTCTAGATGGGCGGGTGTGGTCGAGGCTGCTGTGGCGGGATGGTCCTGAGGGGGGTGCGGGTTTGCTCAGGGAAGCCTCTTCCTCCTCCAGATTCGGGTCCATGCCTGACTTCATGCTGTGAGTCTAGAGAGCATCTTGGGCACGTCGCTCTCCGTCTCTCGACCGCCGTGTGTCCCAAAGTACCTGGTGTGGAACTATGCATGCTTAGCTGGGGCCTGGCGCTGACTCAGCAAAACTAGCTCCTTGATCTGCTCTGTGCAGAGCTCAGACCCGATGCGGGAAATCGGAAACAGGTTACGCTGTCGGTGGTGTGGATCAGGGAGAGCAGGTGACCTGGGCTGTCTCACCCTGGTGTCCCTATAGATTCTGTTACCAGGCTTTTCCCACTGCCTCTCCCTGAGCAAGTGGGAATGACCTTTCTGATACCCTAGCTCCCATCTTTGGGAGGCAGGTGAGTTTTCCCCAGGTAGCCGCTCTGGGGTTTATTGTTCTGAACAGTTGCCTCTGTCTGGGATTCCCCGGCCCTGGCTCTGTCCTGAGAGCAGATGGTAATTCCTCTTTCATCTTTTACAGTCGAGTTGTCACCCCTCTTCCCCAACACCTTAATGCTGGGCCTGGAGATCCGAGTGAAGGTCTCGGATTACGTCCGCGACCGGATCCAGTCTCTGAGAGCATCCCACCCCGGGCAGTACCAGAACATCGCCTGTATCCGCAGCAACGCCATGAAGCACCTGCCCAACTTCTTTCACAAGGGGCAGGTGAGGTGCCAGGGGCCTTGCGGCTCCGCCACTGCTGTCCTCGGCAGTCATATATAGAACCTCCTGGTTTCAATCCTTGCCATCCTTGGGGAGCACGCAGCCCTCGCTCCCCACCCCTCAAATCCTGGGAACTGCTTAAGAGGATAGATAAGCTTCGGTAAGACACCCATCACCGTGGTGTCTGGGCACCCCTTTGTCTACTCCCATTTGAAGGAAAATCGCTGTTGAACAAAAGGCTCTTTAGCTTCCCACTTGAAAAGAGGAAACCCCAACCCTGAATGTGCTTTAAACAAGCTGTAACTCAGTGGCGGGGAAAACCCCAACCCAAATCGGTCCCGGAGACACTGACACTGGCTGGGGGCTGCTCCCGTAACTACAGTGATACCCCCTCCTGCCTGAGGAGGGAGGGGTGAGCAGGTTCCTCTGATAACTGCAGTACTGATGGAGTTAACAGGCCCAGGAGGATGGGGCCGGTCAGCCAGAGAATGCATCCGCGGCCAGGGTGATCTCAATGGGGCAAGGAGGCATTGGCGCTGCTAGCTACGGTGACTAGAAGGGCTCACTGTCTTCCCCCCTCTCCACCCTGCCGGGGTTGCCCCCCCCATGTTTGCAGCTGGCCAAGATGTTCTTCCTTTTCCCGGATCCGCACTTCAAGAAGACCAAGCACAAGTGGCGGATCATCAGCTCTACGCTGCTGGCTGAATACGCCTATGTCCTGCGCGTTGGGGTGAGTTGGGATCGGTCGCTGGCGGGGGCGCTGAGGCTTGCGTGGGATCTCTGGTTACGGGAAGCCTCTCTGCCTAGGGAAAGAGCCCCTCCTCCCCGCCCCCCCAAAAAAAGAAAGGGGTTCACATTGTTCCTAAATTAACCAGCAGGGTGGGGACGGGTTCCGTTTATTGCAAGGGTCAGCGATGAGGCACAGGTTTCCTGGAACGTGCCGATCGCAGACCTCTGGGCCGTTCCACAGACGATTTCCTAGGACTCCGAGTCTGCCCTCAACCAACAGCGTTTGTAGGTTTCTATCAAACCCAGCTGTGCCTCAAGGGCATGGTGAGTAAGCCCCACTTACTGCATGGGTCCCAGCACGGAGGGATTGGCCTTTGCCCTGCTTCCTGCAGAGCTGTGCTGGGAGGGCTTCCAGTTGGCAGAGCAAGCCCGTTGCCTGCCCTCGGCAGCTCCCACCTGCCCGCTCATGACTTAGCTGCCTCGGGCAACCCGTCTGCTCCTTCCTGTGCCGTCACCTGGGGATCGTAACCAGCAGATCAAATTGAGGTGATGAATAGGTGTAGGCCCCACCCTGCCCGGCTGGGTGAGTCACAGGCAAATCCGCTAACATCTCCCCATGGTGCCAACCCCAGGGGCAGGGCTATGGTTGCCAAGCCTCCATGATTGTCCTGGAGTCTCTAGGAATGAAAGATGGATCTTTAATTGAAGATGATGCCGTATGATGAAACATCCAGGAATATGTCCCGCCAAAACTGGCAACCCTGGAGTGACGTGCGGGGGGGAGGCCAATGGATGAGGTGAGGAAGCAGCCTCATGAATTATTCAAGAGAGCATAATTGCCTTGGCTAATTAGAGTTGGCGCCTCAGATAACCTTGAGCACAAGCTGGTCTGAGCAGAGATTACCCCCTCCCCATCAGGGCCCTGAGCTTTTGGTGGTTGCGGAAAGTTCCTTTCTATGGCATGAGCCATTTGGGTTCTCGGGTTTTACTGCCGCATGGCTGGGATGGGGCGACAGACGGGAGTAGGTGTCTGCGTAGGTGTCTGGTGGCCCCTCCACATCCCCTCTTTGCTGGGCTGGTCCCAGCTAGCTGGATCCTCAGGCTGCTCCCTCCCTCCCTCCCTCTCGCACAGGGCCTGGTGTATACCATCACCGACGTGGAAGAGGTGCACGAGTGGATGGTCGGGCACTTCAGCGGGCACCCGCTCTTCGTCCAGGTGCCCTTGGAGGACTTGGTAAGAGCGAGGGTTGCGGGTGCCGGGAGGGGAGAGGAAGGAGCTCGAAAGGGGAATGTTTGCACTACCCGCGGGGCCTGCACCCATCCTGGGCTGACTCAATCTGCAAAAGGTTCTTCCCTCGTCCTGGGGTTTCCAAGAAGCCTGCAGAAGCTGGAAAGTGAAACCTGGTCCCACACCAAAACCTCTTCTCTTTTCAGGTTCACACACTGGCTGCTTATTACAGGCTTGCGTGGGGGGAGGGGGCGCTGTTGCTAGAGAGACCCCCGGCGTCTGTCCTGTTGCTAGGAAGCCCCCGGTGATGGACGTGACTAAAGACGCTGGATTTCAGGACCCAGCCAGTGTCCCCTGCTGCCGTTCGCCTGGGCTATATGGCTCATGCTTGGGCCACGGGGGTCCATCCTGGTGGTGGATCGACCGGCTGCCCCCAGCTCAGCCAGGCAGAGCCAGTCGCCGTTGGCTCACACGGTTTGATGCCTGCTCGGGTCTAATCTCCTCTGTGCAGGGACGGGGCCGGATGTGATGGAAGCAGCTGGACCACATGCCCGTTACGCTGCAGACAAGCCAGGCTGATGGAGTCCCCTGGGGAAGGGGAGGCATCGGCCGGTCGGCAGCTTATGTGGTAACCACCCTTTCTCCAACAGGGCAGCGATCCTATCGTGGGGCACCTGGGGACCTCCACCGAGGAGGGAAAGAAAGTCCAACGGAACGGCGGCAAGACCTTCCCTGCCGTCTTCCGGCGCATCGAAGCCGGAGCCCTGCAGGGGGCGCTTGGCACAGAGCCGTGCCAGGGGGCTCCGAACACGTGACTGTGGAGCCAAGAGACGGATCGTCACGGACCGCGTCCTGCAGCCGTGCAGCGTTCCGGGGAGGCCTGTGCCCCTCGCCTGGTGCTGCCGGGGCAGACGGGCTGGTGGCCTGGCCTGGAGCACGACGCCGGCGGCAGCCCTCGATGCCGTGAATATGGGGAGGCTGGTGCCTCTCCTAACGAGAAACGCATCAGGAGTGTCCCAAGCATCCCCTTGAGCCCTGCCTGCTGCTGCCCACGAACTCCCGGAGCCGTTGCTTTTACTTCTGAGACTGTGCCAGGCAGGGGCCGGCTGCAGCTTCACTCACGTTCGATTTCTGAATAAAACGTGAACTCATGGCCCGGGCTGGACTCTGTGGGTCGCTGCGGGGCGGTTGGATGGTGAGCCAGGGATCTAGTGGTAAAAAGGGGTTTGTCGCCCAGGCCCAGGCTTGGAAGTGGCACTGGGTGTCAACCCCTTGTGGGCTCACCCTGTTCCCGTCCTGCGACCTGGCTGCTCCTTGAGCCGCCTGAAACCAGCCAGGGCTCCGTCTGCAGCGCGGCCTGTTCTCTGGGCACTTCTCTCCAGCCCAGGCCAGCGGGTGAGGGGAGCCGACCCCGCCGAGCGCTAATGGTGATTTGCCGCCTTTAGTCTCCTGCCGGGTGAGACTGTTGTGCAGCCGTGCACTGGTGTCCCCTGAGCCCTGCTGTGGAGCTGCAAGCGGGACAGTCTGTGCAGGGGCGGCTCTAGGTATTTTGCCGCCTCAAGCATGGCAGGCAGGCTGCCTTCGGCGGCTTGCCTGCGGGAGGTCCCCGGTCCCGCGGATTTGGTGGCAGCCTGCAGGTGGTCCACCGAAGCCACAGGACCAGCGGACCCTCCACAGGCATGTCGCCGAAGGCAACCTGCCTGCCGCCCTCGCGGCGACCGGCAGAGCACCCCCCGTGGCTTGCCGCCCCAGGCACGCGCTTGGTGTGCTGGTGCCTGGAGCCGCCCCTGAGTCTGTGATACTCCCTGCTATGAGAAATGGTGGTGTGTGTGTGGGGGATGGGACACAAGCTTAATCCATCAGGGGATCCTACCCCTATGGAGACAGAGAAGCCGACTTCGGCCTCCTCTTGCTTAGACTAGGTTCTTTGGGGCAAGGGCTGTCTTCGTTATGTGTGTACAGCCCCTAGCGCGGGGGCCTCCTGCTCTCAGTCTAGGCTCTGCTATTACCACCAGCTGAACCCATGACAGGGCCTTACCTCCTTGGGCCCCTGCCTCAGTTTCCACACTCCTGGGGTTTTCTATCGCACCTGCTTGTGCAGGCCGAATGTACATCCTGCCACCATAGGGTTAAAACAACTCCGCTCCAGCAAGGGGGTCTTCGCTGGTTTGAGGTGGGGGTGTCCCTAGAGAGCCACTGCCCGGGCTACTATAGAGTGATTCTGGCTAGCTGACCCAGCTGCAGGCCCGGGCCATCGCCTGCGTGGAATAACATGAAACCCTGTGACAATCCAGCTCTTACATTGTGGATCTTCCCTGTGCAGGCCCCGGCTGGGGGTGGTTACCAGCTTTCTCCTCCCCACCCCTGGAACCAGTCCGTTGTCCAGTCTGTCTGTGCTTCACCTCCCTGCCTGCCCCAGAGCACCCTGCCAGCACTGGTTGCTAGCCACCGAGTCCGGCCATGTCTGCAGCTTTGGTATCTCCAGCCATGGGCTGCAGGACCCTGTTGGGGGGTGAGGGGTGGTCTGGGTTGTGGTCCCTAGGGGGGTGAATTCCATTGTTGTTGCCTGTGCAATGAGTGTTGCTTCCTATGTTGCAAGTTGGGTAATTCCCAAGGATCTGGCCGGGAAGGTGGGCCGGGCAGGGTCAGTCGGGGTGGAGCCTGGAACTTCCCAAGCAGGAGCCTTCCAACAATCAGCCTGAGAACTACAGAAACTGAGCGGGCGTTGCCTCACGCGGGGAAAGGCGAATTCCTTGGCTCACGTGCGCCTGGGAACGAGGCTCTGCCTCATCCCTCTGACCCTCCTCCGGCCAGGGGGGTCAGTTCAGCTGGAGGAGGCCCCGCTTCCCTGGGCAATGAGTAAGCAAGGGAGTAGCCCTGGCCTGTCCCCAGTGGTCGCCGTGTTGGGCTCCCCCAATGGAGGGGCTGGGGAAAGCAGGGGCTGGCCGTGGGGTGTTCCTTGCCCTACCCGCCAGCTGCCTGAGGTGCCTCAACCATGGGCTTGGGAAGCTGCTGTTATCTGGGGGGGGGAGGATCATCTAACTGGTGTAGGCCGGGGCCTACCGAAGCCTAGGCAGATGCTGTGAAACCCGCTACCCTGCTCAACGGGACTTGACTTCCAAGGGGGCCGGGATCCCAAGAGCCCGGCTCAAGGGCGGCTCCGCTAGACCCTCCCCCTTCCTGCCATTCCCCTCCCCTCGAGTGGATGGGGAGGGGGGAAAAAGGGCTGGAAAGTCCCCCGCTTTCTGTGGGGCTGGTGGGAAGCCAGGGCCTTGGCGGTTTGAGGCTTTCAGTGAATGGAGAATGCAGCGAGCGACATCTGCCTCCAAGCCTGAGTCACTGGTCTAATTTCCCCTGGGTGTTGCTCTGCGGGGGCCCAGTCGAGCCGAGGGGGAGGGGCAGATTCCCATGCAGCTGGACGGTTGCTCCTTAGTTCGGCAAAGTGGATGAAAATTTGGCTCCCTGCCTCCAGTGGGTGTTGGGCCTTGTAGGAGACCCCCCCCACCACCACCACTTGTGGAACCAATTATCCCCCCTCGGGGGTGGGGGGTGGGGTGGGATCTCAGCAGTTTCTCATCAAATGGAAGTGGCTCCAGAGGGCAGGTTCCTTGCAGGGGCCCGGGAGACTTGGCCTCGGGCACCCTGGAAAGGCCGAGCCTGGGGCCGCTGCGGGCTGCCCGTTGAGCCGAGCATTGCGCCATGTGCCTGTGCTGGGCTCTTTCTGCTGCTTCCTGGTGCCCGGCTCCTCCTTGCTGCTCGTGGTGCTGGGCTGCTCGGGGGGGGGGGGGGGCAGGCTGGGGAAGAGGATGGGAGCCACCTTGCTCGCGGCCTACCGGCAAACCGTGGCCTGGGAGCCCTTAGGCACCTGCAGATCTTCTGGGGATGTGGTGAGGGGCCTTTGCTCTGGAAGGGGCAGGGGGGAATTCTCAGCTGCCAAGTGGGCGAAAGGGGGATTCATCGATTGCAGCTTGGAAGGTCACGGAGCGTAGCCACAAGAGGGAAGTGGCCCCGATTGGGTCTGTCTGGCCTGGTGCTTCCTGAATGTGGTCCCAGTGGGCTGCACCCCTGGGCTACCTCCCCTTGCATCAGGCGCCTTGCCGAGAAGCAACCCAGCACCTGGTTTGCAGGATCCTGGCCCCGCACAGCTGCCAAGGAACCTCCAACGGGGGCTGGGCTGCTAAGGAGCAGACCAAGTGGAGCTATGCAGACAGCAACCAAGCTGCAAACTCTCCCACTGCCCCCGAAAGGGTTAAAGTTAAGAAATGTCCCTTAATGGAAGGCAGGGAACGGAGTGGACCCAGACCGAGAGCACCGGTAATGGAACAGCGAGTAGAAATACTTTCTATTGTGCCTGGGGAGAATGCGGGTGCGGTGAGAGGGACTCGCTGCCTGGGCTCGGCACGGCTCCCCTCGCCTCCTCATGTCAAGTGGCCTTGGGCCGCTCGCTCTGGACTGTGGTTTCAGATGCATTTTCCTGGCTTTGAACAGGGAGAGGAAGGAGAATGCAGCCTTGAAGCGCGATGGGCCCCGCCGGGAGCGGAGATGCGAAACACGGGTAGAGCCATGCAGCTTAGCCAGCGTGCTGGGAGGTTGTCGCTGTCGGCATTTGGGGGCTCGGTGGAGTGGCTGGTCACTAAGTCAGCGCTGTGGGAAGGGGCAACTTGTCGGAGCCGGGGGGGGTTAACTCTTTGGGAAACAAGGCAAGTTGGGCCCCCAACATCACTGGCCATGTAACGAAGCCTGTAGCCAGTTGCAAAAGGCCAGATTCTCCCCTGTAGCTTGGGCAGCTCTGACACCCCTGCAAAAGGGGGGGTGAGTTTTTCTCATTCTGGTTTAGCGGCGTCTACACTGGAAAGTGGACTCAGATTAAGAGAGGTGTGAATGTAAAGCACAATAGCTATTCCTGTTGGACAAACCATGATCTTTCCCCACACACACACACGCACACACTTTGCGTTGATGGAAACGGCTCCACCAGGGGAGAATCAGGGCCCAGAGCGCTGGATCGTCACCAGGCGGATGCTTTTCCATTTAAATCCATAATGCTGGGTTTGCTGTTTGCAGAGTTGAACGGCCGCCCTGACTTCTTACTAGTCCGGCCTCGAAACAATGTGCTTCCTCACGCTAACCGGCTGTTCAACAGCAACCTGAGCTCTTGACTCTTTCACTTTGCCACAGCGAAGCAGAAACAGGAGTGACTTTTATTGGCCTTTCTGCAGTTTTTGCCTTGGTCCCTATTGCCCTTGGGCCAAGGACCAGCCGTCAGGGTCAAATTAAGGCACTCTGGGGCCCTAGCCACCTCCTTCATGGGGTCCCTCAGAGCCCTGCCCCCAAGCTGTGGTTGTACCCCTCTTTATGGCAGTGGGTTTCAGTATTAAGACAAGTGGGGCAATTCACACTTCCTGGAGCTATTGTTTCAGGCTCTCTGCAGACTCAGGCAAACAAGAGGTGCCCGTTTATGGAGCCTGCTACACTAGAAAATTAGGTCAGCATTGCCACATCACTCAGGGGTGTGAAAAATCCACACTCCTGAGTGGCGTAGTTAAACCGACCTAAGTCCCTGTGTAGACAGCGCTAGGTTGATGGAAGAATTCTTCCGTCGATCTAGTTGTCACCTCTCGGGGAAGTGGATTACCTAGGCCTGTCTCCACTGAAGTGCTGCAGCTATGCAGTTGTAACCTTTCTCGTGTAGACAAGATCTCAGGCAGGCATCAGTTGCCCTTGGATCAGGTTTCTGAGCTTTCTTTTGCTTCCGTACTGGGCTCCCAGCTGTGGCAAGAGTTCTAGGATGAATTGCTTTTGCTCTGGTTTGCAACTTCCACTGTGCATCATACGGAGGGGAGGGGGGAAATGGAACATCTGGGGAAACAGCCAGCAAACTCCAGTCATGACGTCCTGGCGCTGCACGATCTGCGATCAGCTCTGGGTTACTCACGGCTGGGTGGACCGTAGGGTGCCTAAATACGCTGGGGTCTCCTTGACAGCCTGTTTGGGGCTGGATTCTGCTCTCAAATGGGCACAGCCCAGAGGATGTCAATGGAGTTCCCGCTGATCTGTGCCCCAAGCGATTAGATCTGGCCGCCTGGCCCTGTTCACGGGCAGGCTCCTCTTCAGTCGCGGTGTAAGAGAGGAGACGCGTTTGCCCCCTGCTCTCCCGTGAAGAGCTGCTGCTCCCGCCACCTCTGCTTTTGGACAGACAGCTAGGAGTCAGGGGGTGGAAATGAACCAAGATCACGGGACTCTGCTACCCACCAGCTGATGTATGCGCCTCACAGGGGAAGAGGGGCTTGGACAGTTACGGCAGTGTGGTCTAGTGGCCGCAGGCACAGGACTGGGCAGCGAGAGAAGCCAGGTTGTCATCCCAGCTCCGCCGCTGGCCTGTGGTATGACCTTGACCAACTCACGTTTCCTCTCTGTGCCTACTTCCCTTTGCCCGTCTTTTCCTATTCTGACTGAGCGCTCTTCAGGGAAGGGACTGTCTCTTTAGCCGTTTGTTCGGCGTCCAGAACCATAGGCCCTGATATCCGTTGGGGCCTGTAGGTTCTGCCATCATAGAAAGGAGAAAATCCAGAAAAGCCCGCGATCGGCGTTGCTCCTGCCATGGCTGGGGATGGGGGAACAGACAGACAAGCCACAACCTGATGTCTTCCCTGAGCAGTAATTTCTCGTACACCGGCTTCCTCTGCAACTCATGTGCCAGCTGTTGCTGTCGTCAGTGCCTGACGTTCCCAGAACACAACTGAATATAAAGACAAGCTCAGCTCTCTTAGTTAGTTCAGCTCATCTGCACAGCTGTTAGGTGTGATCTCTGCCCTGGGTTCCCTGTCCAATGGGTCATGCCCAATGTCGGCGTGTGAAGGGAAGAGCCTGATGGCAAAGGGATGGCACAGAGTTAAGTGTCAGGCTGGTTGGCACAGCTGGGTTTTACACTGGCATAGCCAGTCGCTGCTCCCAACAGGGCAGAGCGGCTGTTGTGGCCAGAGCAGATACCAGCCCTGGAAGTGAAGCTATCAAAGCAGCAGCCGGGTCTCACTCTGTCAGATTAGCTCTTTCAACATCCAGTAACCTCTGCACAGCTGCTTCTCTGCAATCGTCCACGCTGCTGCTCCAGACCTCAGTCCCCCCAAGGCTTTAATAACTTGGTGGGATGAGTCCTCACCACGGGCCACATCCCCTCTGACTGTGATGGTCATGTTATCGCTGAAGGGCACCGATCCAGGATCAAGCAACAACCCATCCCAGCCCTGGGCATCCTGCTTCCTGAGATCTAAAGGAGGCGTGTGTGTTCCTGAGTTTTAATATACTCCTCTTTGTTATTTATCCAACTCCCCTCACTTCCTGACAGTGGAATGGCAGCTGGAGCCATGGGGGAATCTCGATTTGCTGCTGGCACAGAACAACAAAGGGGTCGAGCCCCCTTTTCCAACAGGCTATCCCCTTGGCCTTTGACTAAGTCACAGAGGCAGGTGTCCTCAGCTGGCTGGGACCATTCCTGTGCTCTGTATAACTGAACCCCTGTCGCCTCGTTCATGGACCAGGTCCCCGTTGTGCCAGGCGCTGTACAACAGACACAGAAAAAGAAAAGATGCTTCCTACCCCAGAGAGCTTCCAGTCTAAGGAGCAGCCCCGCTTCCAAAGTGCACCTTGGGAAAGTGTGAGTGCACACACACACAAGTGCACATGCACACACACACATGCACGTACACACACACGGCTGTTCAGGCACCCTGTCAGCCTCTGTGGGAAATGGAGTGAAAGAACTGAATCCCCTGCCTTGGGACAGACCCCCTCCCCACATTTTTGTATCCCCCTTTTTTGTGGGGTGCAGCGCCTTGTTGGAGGAGCTGCTGCTCTCTCCCTTCCCCATGGAGCCTGAGGAGCAGAGCAACACAACTGTAACAAAGGTAAAACACTCCCGCCCCTGTTTGTGCCTTGAGCTCATTCATGTGCTCGGTTCACTGGTCTGAGCCCTTCGGGAGGGGGACTTTTCCCTCTGCCCTGTTACAAAAGCAGCCCCGCCCCGCCAGTCACTGAACCAGCGTGAATGAACCAGCCTCTCCCTCTGCCTTTTAACCCCCAGCCTTGCAGCCCCCCTGGACCTTGCTGCTTTGTGCGTCACCCGCTTGCCCCGTCTCTGCGTCCTGTTCGCTTTCATTCATAGATTCCTCAATTCCAAGGCCTGGTGCGATCATCTCGTCTGACCCCCTGGATAGGACAGGCCAGAGACCTGCCCCCCGCCCGAATAATTCCTAGGGTGGATCTGTTAGAAAAACATCTGATCTTGATTGAAAAAAATTGTCCATGATGGAGAATCCACCGCGACCCTGGTAAATGGTTCCCAGGGTCAACTTCTCTCACTGTTAAAAGTTTACTCCTTATTTACACTTGGGGCTCTTCCCTGGCAGTGGGAAGGTCGTCATGCCAGTGGCACAGCTCCCCCTCCCCATGCCATATGCCCCGTCTCCCTCCATGCCCATCTTTCCTCCCTCCCCTGGGTTAGGGGGACCAGACAGCAAATATGAAAAATCGCGATGGGGGTGGGGGGTAATAGGAGCCTATATAAGAAAAAGACCCAAAAATCGGGACTGTCCCTATAAAATTGGGACATCTGGTCACCCTACCCTGGGTGCCCATCTCCTTTCCCTCCAGGAGCCCATCTCTCACCCTCTGTGTATACCCATGTACCCATCTTTGCCATCTCCCCCAGGTGCCCATAACGCTCCTTGATGGATCTATTTCCCCCAGGTACCCCCCTTTGCCCCCCAGGTACCTATTACCCCAGGTACCCCCTCTGCCCTCCCAGGTACCTATTACCCCAGGTACCCCTCTCTGCCTCCCCAGGTACCTATTACCCCAGGTACCCTGCTCTGCCCCCCAGGTACCTATTACCCCAGGTACCCCTCTCTGCCCCCCAGGTACCTATTACCCCAGGTACCCTGCTCTGCCCCCCAGGTACCTATTACCCCAGGTACCCCTCTCTGCCCCCCAGGTACCTATTACCCCAGGTACCCTGCTCTGCCCCCCAGGTGCCTATTACCCCAGGTACCCCTCTCTGCCCCCCAGGTTCCTATTACCCCAGGTACCCTGCTCTGCCCGCAAGGTACATATTACCCCAGGTACCTATTACCCCAGGTACCCTGCTCTGCCCCCCAGGTACCTATTACCCCAGGTATCCCTCTCTGCCCCCCAGGTACCTATTACCCCAGGTACCCTGCTCTGCCCCCCAGGTGCCTATTACCCCAGGTACCTATTACCCCAGGTACCCTGCTCTGCCCCCCAGGTACCTATTACCCCAGGTACCCTTCTCTGCCCCCCAGGTACCTATTACCCCAGGTACCCCTCTCTGCCCCCCAGGTACCTATTATCCCAGGTACCCCTCTCTGCCCCCCAGGTACCTATTACCCCAGGTACCCTGCTCTGCCCCCCAGGTGCCTATTACCTCAAGTACCTATTACCCCAGGTACCCTGCTCTGCCCCCCAGGTACCTATTACCCCAGGTACCCCTCTCTGCCCCCCAGGTACCTATTACCCCAGGTACCCTGCTCTGTCCCCCAGGTACCTATTACCCCAGGTACCCTGCTCTGCCCCCCAGGTGCCTATTACCCCAGGTACCCCTCTCTGTCCCCCAGGTGCCTATTACCCCAGATACCCCTCTCTGTCCCCCAGGTGCCTATTACCCCAGGTACCCCCTCTGCCCCCAGGTACCTATTACCCAGGTACCCCCTCTGCCCTCCCAGGTACCTATTCCCCCAGGTACCCCCTCTGCCCTCCCAGGTATCTATTCCCCCAGGTACCCCTCTCTGCCCCCCAGGTATTTATTACTCCAGGTTCCCCTCTCTGCCCTCCAGGTATTTATTACCCCAGGTACCCCGTCTGCCCCCCAGGTATTTATTACCCCAGGTACCCTGTCTGCCCCCCAGGTATTTATTACCCCAGGTACCCCGTCTGCCCCCCAGGTATTTATTACCCCAGGTACCCCGTCTGCCCCCCAGGTATTTATTACTCCAGGTACCCCCTCTGCCCCCAGGTACCTATCTCCCCTGCCCATCTCTCCCCTCCTGAGGTACCCACCCCCAGATACCCACCTCTGCCCTCCCTTACCATCCCGGGGCCCATCTCCCCCCCCCCCCCTTCAGATGCATCTGGCCCTTCGCCGGAAACCCACGTGGCGAGCAGACGCCTTGCTTGGGGCACCCGCTTTCCCGGCGGAGCCCACCCCGCGTTCTGATTGGCCAGCCGGGGCTCCTATGTAAACGAACAGAACACTGACGCACATCAGGGAGGGCGGGGATGAGGAGGCAGGGGGCGTGGCCTCCCTGGCTCCATGTGTCCCAGTATAAATGAACCCAGAAAGATGCTCCAGGACTTCATCTGCTCCTCAGCTTGCTTCCTCCATCCACTTTCCAGCTGCCCTGAGCCAGGATGCCTCAGACCCTCAAGCTGGCCAGCAGGGCTTCCCTGCTCACCCGGGGCTTCCCAGAGATCTGGGCTGAGCTCGGCTGCAAGGCACCAGCCAGGGTGATCAAGACCCACAAGACCCTGGAGGACATGCCAGGACCCAGCGCCCTGGGCTTCTTCACGGATCTCTTCTGCAAAAAAGGGCTGGCCAGGCTGCATGAGCTACAGGTAAGGAACTTGCCTCTGTGGCAACTTTCCCACCTTGCTGCTTGGCACACGACGTCTTACCTTCTGCATCCGACTCATTGAGCTCGTAAAGGGTCTTCCAATGTATGGGGTGCGTGGAATTACTGAGCTTTAAATAGGTCCTGTCTTTAGTGAACATCATCATATAGGGGTTAGGATTTAGGACCAGATTTCCCAAAGGGCCACTGGAGAATTTCCCATCAGTGCCACAACAGAAATTGCTGGGCATTTAATGAAAAAAGTTCTAGCCAGGGTTTTCAACTAAGTCACTGGGAGTTGGAGGCTCAAAATTCATTGAAATTCAAGCCCTGTTTCTAAATCCCAGCACGTGGGAGTCAGGACATTCAAAGATGGAAGTCCCCATACATATGTACAGTTGTATTTTTGGTTACTCGTCTATGTCATTTCAATGTGTGAGGGAAACAATAGACGTACAGAGGTGTACATAAATTAAGGTGTACGTGAATTCATGCTTTACCCCATATATGTCCCGACAGGCTTGCAAAAATTGTTTGACGTGACATAGGTTTCCCTGTAATCAACCCGTTCACTTGTGAGTTTAACCCTGTAGAAATTGACATTGATTCTGGGCCATACAACTTTTACTCACTGGGCTGCGGAAACAGTGAATTGCATTTGCAGTGTAAATGAATTGCACCCTTTAATAGTGGCTTTGATACGTAAAGGGGAGCATTGTATCTCGTATTGCTAGTTCCGCTGCCTACATTATGCAAACTTTATTTTCCGTGCTTTTTAAAAGACCCTCAGGATGTGCAGTATAGCAGGGCTAACCTTGAGATCCATCATGTCAATTTTCTGACCCGTGTGTGTTTTACATTCTTGGTGTTGGAGGATTTTTTTTAACTCTTTTTTGTATGAAAGGCAAAAAAACAAAACCAGGGAAATACCACTGGGTAAACTTGATTCACGGAGTGAATTTGTGCTATTCAGCCCCAGACCATCTGAGTAAAATCCCTCTCGAAATCAGTGCTTTCTTGGGATCCGTTCATAAAGTTGCCCAAAATTGTGAATACGCACCACTGCGGGAATAATTTTTAAACGGATAAAGCAAATCTTGCATTCTTCTGCCTCTCTGCGGCCGCACGTCTCCTGCTTGTGTGGCTCTGCAAACTTGCACGCAGCTATCTACGGATTTTAAAAAGTAATGGTGATCGAACGGTACACTGCGGCTAATTTTTAACCACTTCCAAACTTAGCTAAATGACTATTCCCCCCTGGGGATGAGCCACATGCTGAATGATACACCTGAAAGCTGCGGTCTTTGAGTTATCCATGTGCAACACCAAACAAAACCCATTTCTTTTAAAGCCTAGAGATATTTAGTCTTCCCCTTACCCCAGCTCATAACCCCAAAGGGGCTGGGAGTGGGGTTTTGTGCAGTAATCTGCAGCGAAATCCATGTAGTGCTTCAGCCCGAAAGCTAAATTTGCCAATAAAGGAGTGGAAAACAGAGGGTCGGAATGGAGCGACTGGCTTCAGCAGAGCATCGATTAAGTACTAGGCAGGTGTTCCAGCTGCCTCTGAACCTCGCGCGGCATATTTGCAAATCCAGCTATTTAAACAGACAAGAGCACGCTGGCTTCGCGGCCGCTTTTGCTTTGCCCAATGGTCTCCTGGTGCATGGCATGAGGAAGTTGGACAGATAGCGAAACCGCCTATGTGGGAACTAGGGTTTGGTGTTTTTAACCCCATGTAACACAACCCCCTTCCTGGGTGGAGGCACGAAATATCCTCGATTACATGCGCTGACTGCATCCAGCCCTGATTACATTCCTAGCAAATGAGGCATTGTTCCTCTCTCAACTTTCTCTCTCTGTCCTGCGGGCTCAGGGGAACGAATCTGTGGCTGAGGCTGGAGGGGAAGGAGAGATCTGAATAACAGGGGCTCTTGCAGGGCAGAGTCTAGCTGGGAGATCAGTGACCCTCTCCGGGCTCGATTTCTGACCACGTCTGCCCAGACGTTCCTGTAAGATCCTGACCCTTGGAAGCCCGGCTTACCCAGGTTGAGCTGCTGCCGGCTGCAGAGAAACACAATGTAGTTTCACTGGAGTCCACTGCAATTTGTCTCTGCCGGCAGCCAGGGAATGATCCATCCCAGAGGCTAGCAGGAGGGAGTGCAGGATGGAGCTGGGTGTGTAGGCTGCAGATGGCAGGGGAATAGATCCCTATAATGCACCATTGTCTCATGGCTCTGTCCACCCTGCCCTCAAAGCTCCCACATGTTCTCGTTGCTGAGCTGTAACCACCCTGCTGGGACAGCCTGGGTCTAACCAGCTCTGCCTTCGGGTTCTGTGCCCGGTCCAGCTGGTGACGAGAACCCAGCGAAGGAGCTGAGATCAAAGTTAGATGGGGAGGGGTGGCTGGCCTCCCCGGGCAGCAGTTCCTAGTGCCACCGACGCCTCTCGGGGCCTGCTTGACGAATTGTCTCCTCTTCCCTCCTAGATCGAAGGCAAAGCCAAATATGGGCCGGTGTGGAAAGCCAGCTTTGGGCCGATCCTGACCGTCCACGTCGCGGAGCCCAGCCTGATCGAACAGGTGCTGAGGCAAGAGGGAAAGCACCCCATCCGCTCCGACCTGTCCTCCTGGAAGGACTACCGGGTGTGCCGCGGCCACGCGTACGGGCTGCTCACGGCGTAAGTCGGCGGCCCCGCCACCCTCCGACGCGGGCGCGAGGGTCACGCTGGGTGGGGAGGCTGCAGGAAACATCCTAGGACCCACCGGGTCCTGGAGACACCAGGCGACGCGATGATCCGCTGCAAAATACACTGATATTTAAGGCTTGGATTTTGCCCAAGGGGCTCAAATCCCATTGACGGTCACCTGACTCCCTGAAAATCCCCCCCCCCCCCAACTAAGTGGAGTTTAGCAGAAAAACAGACGTCTGTTTGCTGCTTGCCTACCAGTGCCAGGTGGGAAAGGAGCCAAGAAAGACCCCAAAACGGGGAGAGTGTGGGGGTCACCCCCTCTCCTGGCGGGGGGTACAATCCAGCACATTTGCCGACTCTTCCCTCGGTGGCTCTGTGCCAAGTGGGATCCGGCTCCCTCCGGGCCAGGGGGAAGTGCTCCCGCGGCCTGATGCTGCCTCCGCGGGTCCCGGCCCGGAAGCACGTCACCCATGAGCTATGGCTTTACGCAAGCCCAGGCAGAGGCATGAGTCGGGCGAGAGGATTGTGTTGGGCCGTGAGTCAGCGGGGTGAGTCAGGCTCCGGGGTTTCTCATCAGCGGGGCCGGCTCGCTCAGCGCAGGGTGTCAGTAACTGGCAGAGGGCGTGCAGGCCCGTGGGCTAGCCAAGGGAGCCGCTTTCCTGGCACCGCAGGCCGCTGGGCTCCTGCAGATGGGCTTGGTGCTGGCTTCACCTCTGTGGGAACCGACTAATGGGGTGCATCACGTCAGAGCAAGCCTACCCCCTCCCCCATCCCAGGAAGTGCGCCTCAGCCCTGCCTTAGGGGGGCGCTGCCTCTACGGGGCGGCAGAGATTAGCCCAGGGGTGACGTGGGCTGACTGGCACTTGAACCCTGCTTTCCTGGGGGCTAACCGGGTCTCTCTGGCCCTACCAGAGAAGGTGAGGAGTGGCAGAAGATCCGCAGCATCCTGGGCAAACACATGCTGAAGCCCAAGGAGGTGGAGTCGTACACGGGGACCCTGAACGGCGTGGTCAGCGACCTCATCCGCCGGCTGCAGCACCAGCGCAGCTGCCACCAGCAGCACGTGGTCAAGGACGTGGCAGGCGAATTCTACAAATTCGGCCTGGAAGGTGCATGTCTGGGGCCGCGCCGGGGGTGGGGCTGGGCCCCTGGGAAGGGAGAGGCACGTTCTGCACAGAGATTGGAGACAGATCTGCCTGAAACCACCCCCCCCCCTGCCCCAAACACTCCCCCCGCCCCGGGGCCTCATGTCTCTGACTCTCTCCGGGTTCATTTCCTTAGGCATCTCCTCGGTGCTCTTCGAATCCCGCATCGGCTGCCTGGAGCCTGAGGTGCCCAAGGAGACGGAGACCTTCATCCGCTCCATCAACCGCATGTTCGTCATGACCCTGCTCACCATGGCCATGCCCAAGTTCCTCCACCACATCTTCCCCAAGCCCTGGAAGATCTTCTGCGAGTCCTGGGACTACATGTTCGCTTTCGGTGAGCGTGCTGGGGCCGGCTGCTTGGGTGGGCGGGTGCGCGGGCCCCGGCCCAACTCCCCGCCGGAACTTCAGCCTCATTTCTCCTGGGGCAGGAGATCTGGAGCGAAGATCGGGGACAACTGCAAAGAGATTCCACTCCCTGCAGCAAATCAGTCGTTGCTCAGGGTATTCGCATTAGTAACTAAACTGGAATTAACACCACCACCGATAAACCGCGGTTGAACAGGGGGCAGTTAGGACTTGGGGACTTTCAAAAACGCCTCTGGGAATTAGAGGCCCACCGTTCAATTTTGGCGGGCTTTGGGCACCAGAATCCCTTGGGTTCCTCTGAAGAAGTCCTGCCTGGAGCTGGCTCCGTCGGAAAGCCGGGGGAAGCTCTCGGGCCCAGGCTGTGGGGCTGACCTGCATCCATTCTCTTCCAGCCAAGGGCCACATCGACAAGCGAATGAGTGAAGTGGCAGAGAAAGTCTCGCGGGGGGAGACGGTGGAAGGCAAATACCTCACTTACTACCTCGCCCAGGAGAAGCTCTCCATGAAATCCATCTACGGCAACGTGACCGAGCTGCTGCTGGCCGGGGTGGACACGGTAAGCGCTGCTGGGACGTCTGGCTCGGGGCAGTCGGAGCAGGGAGGCGGCTGCGTGGAACTGATTCCGGCGCCCAGAGCATAGATGGATCCCAGCCCCGTTTTCCCTCCGGCACCGATGGCAGGGATCCAGCCTCTTCCTAACCCTCCCTTTCTCCTCTGCCCCTGCAGATCTCCAGCACCCTGTCCTGGAGCCTGTATGAGCTGTCCCGTCACCCCCGGGTGCAGGCGGCGCTGCACGAGGAGATCACCGGGGTGATGAAAGGCGGCGCCATCCCGTCGGCCGCAGACGTGGCTCAGATGCCCCTGCTGAAGGCGGTGATGAAGGAAGCGCTGAGGTGAGCACCACTGGGAGGCTCTGCTCTCTCGCCCGGGGCAGCCAGCTGGGTGCCTGCCGCACAGGGGCTGTGGAGGGACTTGGTGCATCTGCTGGGAGCTTGCAGGCTGCCTGGGGTGCTGGGATCCCAGGGTTCATCCGTCGCCCCCGGAGCTCAGCCCCCAGAGCTGGGAGGCTAGTGCCTGGAGTGGGGACGGAGCAGCTGCCCAGCCGTCCCCCTGCTGGGGATGAGCCCAAGGCTGGGTGCGGGGCTCGAACCCGCAGCCGGCCGGCTGCAGCATGAGGCTGGATCACGGCTCCTGTGACTCACCTCTGGCCGTGTCCCCTTCTGCCCCGGCAGGTTGTACCCGGTGATCCCCGGCAATGCCCGTGTCATCTCAGACCGAGACATCCAAGTGGGAGAATATCTCATCCCCAGGAAGGTGAGTGGAGCTAACTGCCTGGCTAACGGGGTGGGGAAGGGAGTGGGAAGGGGGCTGACCTGGAAGCGGGGGCAGCTCCTCCCCCGCTGTGACCGGCCACCCCCCGGTTGCCTTAGCGGGAGGCAGTGTGTAGCTGGGGGGATTTCTCCTTGGGGTGGGAGTATTTCCCCCCATCTCGCTCGCGTGGCATGGCGCCCACCGTGCCCACATCTCACCCTCTCCCTCTCTGCCCCCACTCGCAGACCCTGATCACGCTGTGCCACTACGCCACCTCCCGGGACGCCCGCTTCTTCCCCGAGCCCGACTCCTTCAAGCCGGAGCGCTGGCTGCAGAAGGACGCCTCACACCACCCCTACGCCTCCATCCCCTTCGGCGTCGGCAAGCGCAGCTGCATCGGGAGGCGCATCGCAGAGCTGGAGGTGCACCTGGCGCTGGCCCGGGTGAGTGCCGGGGCCGAGCCACCCCTGAGCGTCGCGGTGACAAAACGTGGCTCCCGGGGCCAGGGGGGCGCTCCTAATTCCTGTTAAACTGCATCGATACCAGCTCCAGAGCCCCCCTCTCCCACCGCATCGGTACCAGCCCCATAGCCTCCCTCTGCCACCACATTGGTACCAGCCCCATAGCCCCCCTCTCCCACCACATTGGTACCAGCCCCATAGCCCCGCTCTTCCACTGCATCGGTACCAGCCCTATAGCCCTCCTCTCCCACCTCATCGGTACCAGCCCCATAGCCCCCCTCTCCCACCACATTGGTACCAGCCCCATAGCCCCCCTCTCCCACTGCATCGGTACCAGCCCCATAGCCCTCCTCTCCCACCTCATCGGTACCAGCCCCATAGCCCCCCTCTCCCACTGCATTGGTACCAGCCCCATAGCCCCCCTCTCCCACTGCATTGGTACCAGCCCCATAGCCCCCCCTCTCCCACTGCATCGGTACCAGCCCCATAGCCCCCCTCTCCCACCTCATCGGTACCAGCCCCATAGCCCCCCTCTCCCACTGCATTCCTACCGGGCCCACTCCATACTCCCCTCCGCTCCCGCCAGCCTTGGCGCGACTGGTGCTAACCCGCCCTCCTCTCTCCTGGCAGATCCTGATGCAGTTTGAGGTGAAGCCGGAGCCGGAGCGGGGCCCGGTCAGGCCCATGACCCGCACTCTCCTGGTGCCCGAGAAGGACATCAACCTGCAGTTTCTGAGCCGCTAACGTGGGCGGAGACGGAACCTCTGGCGCCGGGGCCGGCCGAGCTCCCCGTGGGGTGACGGGCCCCGTCCGAGCGGGTTGGCCCCAGATCAGAGTCAAGGAAAGGAGGGGCTGGTGCCTCGGAGCACATGTGCTCATCCTTGCTCGGCAGGATGGTGTGTGGAAAAAGAGCCGTCTAACAAATCTGGGGGGCCTGGCGTGGCTTCGTACCCACTCCCCGCCCGGGCTGGCCTCCCTCCTGAACCCGGGAACTCAGAGCAAGGCGGAGCCGGAGTGGCATTCCCAGAACCAGCGCCTCCTCCAGGCAGCATTCGGCAATGCAATCAGTGTGTGCGCCTGGCTCTGCCGTGGCCGGGGCAGCAGCCCTGCAGAGCGCCGAGCGAAACTGCCCAGCTCCCTGCCTCCGCTGGTTCAAATCCCCAGGGCAGCGCCAAAACCCCGTCACGGCCCGATCTGGCACAACATGCACGTCTGGGCATGTAACGGGAAAGACAAATCGGACCCAGCTGGCCTCTGGGGGATGGTTCTGATGCTGATCCAGTGACTCAGGTCTGCCCCCTCCCATGATGTAAATCACCCTGTCTTTGCTGATCGACACCGGCAGAGGATCAATTCTTGGGGTCCTGCAAAGAGTTGAGAGGAATGTGCATAGACGTGCTAAGGTTTGTTATTGTTAATACTCACGTTAAGCACTCCCCTTTGAAGGGCTGTGCCTCTATTTATATTTATTGCCTGTAACTTATTCATGGTTCTTGGGACCCAGCAGCGTCTGAAGCTGAGTGTGGGTTTTTTTTTTCCCAAGCCAGCCGCACGGCTCTGTATTTAAGGCAGCTGCGGCGTGAATGTCTCTCGCCTGCCGTTGCGGAACTGTTTGGCTGCAGCTGTTGCTGGTGCTTTCATATTTAACTGGTATTTATTATTCCCTGGTGAATAAATATGACTCTTTTTTTTTAAAAAAAAACAACCCACCCTTCCTGAGTTTGGTGCATTTTTGGGATGAAGGCGCTGGATGGGAAAAGGGGTTGGGTTGGATTCTGGGCAAAAAACACTGAAACCTGCGCTGTAAAATTACAAAGTAGCACTTAGTGTTCCCAGCTGGGATCAGGGCCCCTTTGGGCCGGGCGCTGTTAGTAAGAGGTGGGAGGGGAAACTGAGGCACGGACGTGGCAGGAGGAAGCAACTTGTCCAGAGTCGTCAGCGGCAGAGCCGGGAATAGACTCGCCCGCTGCCATTCCAGTGCCCGGCTCGCTAGCCCATGCTGCCATAATACGCTTCCTGGGTGATTAATAGCTCCGATTTGCTCGCTGAGTGGAAATCTGGTCAATTAACTGTCAGGCTCTCTTGGCAACTTGGTTCTAAGGCTCCACCTCCTAACTCCCCCAGCCCCACCTCCAGGCAAGCAGCTGGAACCAGTTGCTGAGTGGCTGTGTCAAGGGCTGATGCGTTCCACCCCCGAGGTGGGCGCATTAGAGGGGCAGTTGAATGGCTCCCGCTTTTCAGAAATGCTGACCAGGCCCCACCACCTCTGGAATCTCTACCAGAGAGCTGGCGAGTGCGGGAAGAAGGTGCCACCCAGCACAGCGGGGGCCCCTTGTTATGGGGCGTGGGGCTCATTGCAGTCGTGCAAAGGCCGGGGCGGGTGGCTCCGTGCAGCAAAAGAAGCCTCAGGTGTGCAGAGCTCTCCTCTGCTCCTGGCCACCCAGGCTGAGGGTGGACGAGGCTGGCAGGGTCAGGGCGAAGATGCCCTGCAGCAGTGGGAGGTGCTGCCGGGCTGGCTCACACCCATCAGGCCACAGCCGCCCATTGAGTTCAGTGGGACAGGCTGGCTCAGAGGAAGGGGCACAAAGCGCCCCCCAGTGGACAGTACTGGAATAACTTGCCCCGTGGGGCAGTTGCTTCCTACTCTCCCCCCAGTGGCTGAAAGCTGGTGGGAGGGGGGGTGGGTTGTGCATGTGGGGGGAGGGGTTCAGCGCAAGTCCCCCTAGGCAGATGACCCCCCCCACCCCCAGCCCAGATGGGGCTCGCCCTGCAACCTGCCCTCCCCCCGCCATCATCAGCTGGCTGCTCATGGGCAGGCCTGAGAGCTGGGCACGGCAATGGGGGGGCACACGCAGCAGGCCATGCCCACCGCAGCGTTGGGAGTGCTGCTGGCACCTGCCCAGCCGGAGCTGGCCGGGGCAGATGGGGCATTAAGTCCAAGGCTGCTGGCAGGGTGAGGCTCAGCTCCACCCCCCCCAATTCCTATGCACAAGGATCCAGCCAGGCACCTGTGGCCACATGTTCCTGCACACACAGCTGGTCACACACAGGGCTGGTAGCAGGCCCCCCGTCTCTGGACCCCCAGCTCTGGAGCGCCTGGGAGAATCCACCTCCACGAACAGAGCACCCTGGTGGATGTGCGTGGTTACGCTCAGCCCCTGGTGGAAGTTATGGGCACCCACATCTCGGAGGGGGGGGGTGGGGGGGCAGCTGGAAAGGAGCAATTCTCAGACCCAAACTTCCACCTGCTGTAACCCCCTTGATTTCCACGGCCATGGGGATCCCCCCAGCCCCCTTCAGGCTCTTCCCCTTACAGAGCCGCTGTGTCCCAGGAGGGCGGCAGTGGGTCACGGGTGCTGCCAAGGGCTGGCTCAGCAGGTCAGCGAGCTGGGACCCGGTGGCGCCGCTTCCCCTGGGGCAGCGTGGGAAGGGCAGGGCTGGGCCAGGCCGTGTTCCCAGGGCTGGCGCTGTCCATCCCGCCCCAGCTCGGTGTTGCGTTTACAGTGGACCCCATCCAGGCACTCATCACATCCGTCATCCGCGTTCAGCGCCCGTGCCACACCCACCTAGCTCAAATCAGGGTGCCTGCTGGAAGGCTGCTCCCCCACCCAGCCCTCGAATGTACGAGCCAGCCCGGGCTCCCCCAGCTCTGCCAATACCCCTCAATGCCCACCCACAGCGCCCCCTGCCAGTCACCCCTGGGCTTCGGCCACCCTCCGTCTGGCCTGACTGACTGGCTGCTCCCACGCAGGACCCCAATCCCCGCTGAGTTTGCTGCAGTTTCAGCCTGGATTTTTCATGCCAGCTGAAGGGCACATGGGGTTTCCCCGGGAGCATTTGCCTGATGCACTAGCAAAAAAATCCCATCTCGTGACCTAAGCCCCGTGTGGCCTCCCTCACAGCCGGCCTGACTGCAGCCAGCAACAGGGAGTCCCTGGCTCCGAGCCCCCAGTCACAACAGGTTCCAGTGAAGCCCGACAGGAATCTCATCAACCCCTGGCATCTTTCCAGGCACGCGAGCCACACAAACCCCCGTCGTGTCTGAGCACTTGTTGGAACTGTTCAGCTGCTCACTGGCAAGGTGAGGAGATTCCCTCCGCCCCGGTCCATAGCCCATGACTCCTGGAGCCCAAGGCCTTACGAAAACCGCAAGACGCAGCGACGCTTCTGATAGCAAGGCCTTTGTTTAAACTCCCCCCAGCGACTGGGACAGGAGAGCGACGCCGCACGCACCACCTCTAGGCACAGCGATCTTGGTTGTCCAGCGTCCTGTCTGACCCACTAGGCAGCGTAGCCACCAGGTCTCCCCTGCCACGCCTGATCCCTGGGGCTAGGAGGCTGGTATTAAAGTCCTGGTGCTTAGCTCAAGGAGTTGATGCATTTAGCATGGCAGGTCCCACGTTCAAGTCCCCAGGGCAGTGTTACATGCACCTAAGTTGGCCAGATACCAAGTGTGGAAAAAATTAGGACAGAGGGGTAATAGGTGCTTATATAAGAAAAAGCCCCACATAGCGGGACTGTCTCTATAAAATCAGGACATCTGGTCACCCTACCTGCAACCCAGTCTGAGGTGCAGTACCCCATGGAAGATCAGGCCCCTATGGGGTTTCACGTGCCCCAGTCCCTCTGGCAGCTAGGGGGTTAATTGCTCTGCACCATCTCCGGTCCTTGCACGGATGTTTTTCCTGGTAAAACATTCACGTGCCCTGGGCTGCTTCCTTATGCCCCCATCCCGTGCTGGGCCCCTGTTAATGCTGCACCGGGAGCCACCACCGACGTCAATCGCCGGGGACTCTGGACCGGCCAGGGCACACTCGTGGGCTGGGCCCGTGACACAGCTGGGCCGCTGTGACGCCAGCTCAGCCATGCGAGGCGACGCTGGCGGTACCAGTGCACAGGGCCAGGATTACTCGGCAACAGCCCTCGCCCCAGCCTTTCGCCCAGTGCCAGGCAAACGCCGTGCACCCCTGCTGGTAGCAAAAGGCAGCCCCGTCACCTTGGGCGGGGGGGGACCCTTCCATGGGCTGGCACCAGCCGTGCCTGGGGTGGCCACCACCTGATGCGGGCACCCCGAGGCAGGCGGGCTCGAGCCCCTCTGTACGCCAGGCCAGGGGAAGGCTGCAGCGCCAGGTGTCTCCTGCAAGGGGGGAGCCACGTAATGTGGCTGCTCCCCAGGGATGCAAACACAGGGGAACCTGGCTGAGCACCGGGCGCTTGGAGCTGCCAGTGAGGGGGGGATGGGGGAGGGATGGGGCTGAGGAGGGCACGTTAACCCCTCCCCTGCCACAGGCCCCCTGGGCATTTGGAGCTGCCAGTGGCGGCGCTATTATTGATCTAGCACCAGTCAGGAGCAGTCCCCAGCCAGATGCAGAGGACGGGGGATCCTTTCCCATGCCCCCAGATGCGCTGCCAAGCGTGACCCAGCAACATGCGGGGGGGGGTATAGGAGTCATTGAAATGCTGTGTCCTTTGGGGCAGCATCTCCCAGTGCTCATGTTCCTTGGAGTGCACCGGGCACCCCCCAAAAGCTCAGCAAAGCCCCAGGGAGGAGCCGTCTAATGGGCATGGCCCATTGCACACCTGGGGAGGGGCTGGACGACAGGATCTGCCCCCCCCCCTTGGAGAGGCTGTGCCCAGCGAGTTAACGCCCCCTCCCGCAGGTGCACGGGGTGGGGTAGCGGCCTGCCACTGGCTGGCGGGTGGCAGGGGTGGGTCACTATGCGGCAAGGTCATAAAGACTCCAGCGCAAAGGCCTCTGGGCGTTGTCAGGGCTGGCCCACGCCGCTTGCCTCTGCCAGCGCCTCCTAGAGGGGGCGGGGGGATCAGCTTGGCTGGGTGCCTGGGCAGAGCTAACGGGGCCGCGTCGTCCTGGCATTCAGCTCCCCGACAGGCCCAAGGTCACATCGCAGGACGCAGAGACGTCACCGCTCCCCTGGCTTCCCAGGGCTGGGAGCCCACGTGTGTGTGTTTCCGAACCAGGAGTCCCGGGGGTGGGGTGGAGGCTGCAGGCCCCTTGGGGGGGGGGAGTCACAGATGCCATCACAGCCACGCTCTAGCTGCCAGGGCCATGACTGCTGGGCTTGGGGCATGGGGAGGGGGGAACCTCGATAGGGCACACTGGGGCTTCGGGGGCAGGGACACACACACACACACACGTGCTCTTCGCTGGGCTGTGGGCAGCGGGGATCCAACCTGAGCCTCAGCTGACTCAGCCCCACCAGCACCCAGCTGCGGTACTGGGGTAGGTGCTTCAGGGTGAAAGGCCCATAGTCCCCTCAGAGGCTGGAAGTCCCCCCGCCCCCCGCTGACCCATTCCCTGCCCCCAGAGCCAGCCAGTCCCCTGCCCTGGGGCCCGCTCAGGGCCAGCGGCCCCGGAGGTGCAAGGCCCTGTATCTGTGTACGTATGGGGGCGTGTACCCCTCCCCTCACGGTGCCCTGAGGGGCCAGTGCGTCTCCTGCCCTATCGCCACCCCCCACCCCCTCAAAAATCAGCAAATCGCTGTGGCTTCATGGGTCAGCGCCTGGAAAGCAGCTCCCGGGCTTCCCCTGCCAACAGGAGTTGGCCGAAATAGTTGTTGGGGGTGGAGAAAGAGAACACGTTTGCTTGGCATGGAGGGAAAGTTCCACCCATGGCCACTAGAGGGTGCTGCGGCTTCAGCATCAACCCCATGGCAGGGGAATGGGTGTCAATGTGGCATCAGTTCCTGGGTGGGGGGCACATGTGGGGGTTTAAAGGGCTCTGATGGGTCACGTTAAGGCCGCCCCACAAGCCAGCCAGCCCCACGACCTGGGCCAGACTGGAGTGGGCACCCCTAAGCCCCACAGAGCCAACCGGCTGCTCTCACCTGACCAGAGCCGGTGCCCCCTAGCGGGTAAAGGCCCCATATCCCAGTCCCTGAGCCAGCCAGTCCCCTGCCCTGGGGCCGGATCACAGCCGGTGCCCCCTAGCGGGTAAAGGCCCCATATCCCAGTCTCTGAGCCCTTGAGCCAGCCAGTCCCCCACCCTGGGGCCAGATCACAGCCAGCGCCCCCTAGTGGTTAAAGGCCCCATATCCCAGTCCCTGAGCCTCTGAACCAGCCAGTCCCCCGCCCTGGGGCCAGATCACAGCCGGTGCCCCCTAGCGGGTAAAGGCCCCATATCCCAGTCCCTGAGCCAGCCGGTCCCCAGCCCTGGGGCCGGATCAGAGCCAGCACCCCCTAGTGGGTAAAGGCCCTGTGTGCCATTCCCTGTCCCCGTGACCCAGGCAGCCCCCTTTGACTCCATTAAGTAGTGTCAGTTTGTGTCTCTGCAGCTCCCAGGCCGGGTGGTGCGGTCTGAGGGGGGGGAGCAGATGGGAATTAGTGAGGAGCAGCAGTTCTGGGCCTTGGACTGGGCGGGGGGCACCTTCATCCAGCAGCTGTTAACCCTTTGCTGCTGTCCCCACCCCCCCCACGTCACAGCTAACCCAGGGGCCGCCGGCCGCAGCCCAGACTTGGAGCCAGGCCCGGCTGGGAATCGGGGCGATTCCTCTGCCAGGGCAGGAGACACGTCACCCCAACCCTGAGCCAGGACCAAACTTGGACTCGTTAGCACAAGACAGCACATCCGGCACGCTCAGTGAAAGGTATTACACACCCCCACCGTGTCGCGCTCGGAGCCTGAAACACCACCGCACCCCACGAGCCGGCGCAGGCGGGGCCTGGGTGCCCCCCAGGCTGTGGAAAGGAGGTGTGGCCTTGCAGCTGGGCGCCGGGGGGAGCCGGGCGCAGGGAAGGGCTGTGCACGGCCTGTGCGTAGGGCTTTAATCGGCGCTTGGAGGAGAAGAGCCCAGGGCAGCCACAAACCCGGCAGAGAGCAGGGGGCTGGCTGAGGTGGAGCCGAGGTGGACTGGGTTAGGGAGCGTTACCTTGTATTCTGCTCCCCTTTGCGGGAGCCTGGGACTCTCCAGTCCCGGATCAAAGCTGCCACAGGTACCGGCTTGGTTGTAACGGGGTGGGAGCATGGAAGAGGCAGGGCGCCACCTGCTTAATGCCCCCCCAAGTTCCCTGCTGCCCCTGTCGCCCCACTCAGACACTGCCCCGTGGCCCCAGCTGCAGCCAGGAGAACCCGAGCTCCCTGGGTGGGTTTGTTAGCCACCGGGGTTAGCCCTGGGTTCTGGCTGGAGCCCGATGGCACCTATCTTGGGGAGCTGGGGTGTCTTGTCCAGGGACCTAGATGTGTGTTGAGGCCCTTGAGGGGGTGTTGTGTAGCTGTTGGTGTGTTGTGCTGTTGGGTAGCTGTGTTTAGAGCCTCGACAGGGCGTCACAATCATGTTTATGTCACAACTGTGACAGCTGTGTGTGTATTAAGGCCCGTGGAGGGGGTGTTGTGTAGCTGTGTGTGTGTGTTATGCAGTTGTGTAGCTGTGTGTGTGCTGAGGCCCTGGGAAAGGTGTTGTGTAGCTCTGTGTGTGTTATGCAGTTGTGTAGCTGTGTGTGCGGTGAGGCCCTGGGAAGGGTGTTGTGTAGCTCTGTGTGTGTTATGCAGTTGTGTAGCTCTGTAGCTGGGTGTGTACCGAGGCCCTCAGGAGGTGTATAGTTGTGGGTGTGTCGTGCAGTTGTGCGTGTGAGACGTAGCTGTGGGGCAGCGGTCTCGGCAGGGAGATGTCACAGCAGGCCCATAACTCGCAGGCAGACACCTGGCAGGCGGGTGGGCGCAGAGGGCCCAGAGCAGGTGTGGGGTGTCCAGGGACAGGGCAGGCAGAGGGAAAGGGCAGAGAGCAGAGAGTAGGTGGGGTTGGAAGGCAGAGGCTGGGTTGGGGGTCCAGGCCCAGGGCGGAGAGGGGCACTCAGCACCCTGGGCACACACAGGGGCGCGGCGCAGAGCCGCGACGAGCAGACGCAAAGGGCCGGGATTTGCCATGGAGCCCTGAGGCCGAGCCCACGATCTGGCTCCTTTAGTTCGCATCGTTAATTCTCCGCTGGACGAGCTCTGCTCCCAGCACTCCCAGCTGCGAGCCCCGTGCCAGGCTGTGGCCCCGGAGGCGTCTCGCAGCGCGGCACGCTCGGCTGCATGGATGAAACCTCTGCCTTGTGGGAGTGAGTCAGAGCCCGTCTCCCGCACCGTGCAGGGAGAACAGGGCCGAGGGAGGGAATCTGCAAGCCGAGCAGCGGGGAGCTGGAACCAACTCATGATAACGGCCGAGGGCCCTTGGCTTGCACTCGAGTTCATTGCGCTGGTGGATCTAAGGGAAAACACTGCCACCGGGGGTGCCCAAGTGGATGGCATGGCAGTGCCCCTGGACAGCAAGGGGTTCAGATGGGGAGAGCCCATGCCCTGGACCGAGAGGGAGGGACACCCAGCTCGAACTCCCCCTGTGACGGTGGGTAAGGAGCAAGACCGCCAATCAGCCATCAGAGGGCCACTGAGTCCTGGGCGGGCGGGTTTTGCTGGCATGAATTCACCAGCCTGGCTCCTTCACCTGCTTCGGCTGCAGCACCAGCTGCAACAACAAAACACCGGTGCCTTTTAAAGAGCTACTCACCCAATGCTACGCTGCTCTCCCCTCCTCGGGGGAATGGTGCTCTGCCCGGCGAGGAGCCACTTGGCACGGATCCCTTTGCACTTGGCACAGTGCCTGCCACGCTCTGCCAACAGCAGCTGGTGCACACCTGCCTCACCCAGCTGTGAAACTTTCCAAGGGCACTCACAAAACGCCCAGCCCCTCCGCGAACAAGGCAAGGGACTGGGTCACAGTGACGGAGGGAGGAGAACCCAGATTGCAAGACCTCCCCTGGATATCGCCCACCTGCGCTGCAATTCCAGCTTCGTTGCATGTTCTTGGTCACCTTTGCCAGAGCTCTTTCCTGGCTCAGGCTGGACAACGGGCTGGCATTTCTGATCTCACATGTCCAGCCCATCCTACCCATGGTGAGCTGTCCCCACAGTCATTCATCCCTCCTGTTTCCGGTTGGATGTTGGCTGACATGGACACCCAACCCTCATGCTTCAGTGCACACAATGCTCCCCAGCTGGGGTAAGGAATCAATCTCCTTCCAGAGTGCAGCGGGCTCAGCTCTTTCCTCGGCAGCATGTGGTGCTGACCACTGTTGGAAGAGGAGAGTTGATCCTCCATCCCTCTGTCTGGGCGCCTAATCTCTTCCATGTAAGCCAAATGCTACTGCTCGGCCAGTGGGTGACTTTGCACCCCCCACTCCCAAGCATTTCATAACTCTACAGATTCCAACACCAGAATGGCCCATTGTCTGAACACGTCTGGCTTCAACTTCCAACCACTGGATCGGGTTATGTCTTGGTCTCCTGGATTACATCAATTGTTGGGAGCGACATGGCGCCGAATGCCTGCAACTGGGCTGGGATGTGAACGTCAGGCCGATGGCACAGAGCTGCAGAGCGTATGTGGCTCTGTGCATGGGTTCACCTCCTCTCCTCTCCAGCCGGCTCCCCGCTCGGTGCTGCTGCACACGCAGACTCCAGCACCAGGATCCTCCGTGCCGCAACTCCAGCAGAAACTGCCATTCCCAGCCCAGCTGCGTCCTCGAGGTGCATCCTTCCTCCATCCCAATCCCCGCTTGGGCTGAGCCCGAGATTGGAGAACGCCCTTGGCAGGTGTGTCCACACTGCAATTAAAACCCCACGGCTGGCCCATGCCAGCTGACTCGGGTTTGCAAGGCTCGGGCTAAGGGGCTGTTTCATTGCGGGACAGTTCAAACTCAGGCTGGAGGCCGGGATCTAAGACCCTGCGAGGTGCGAGGGTCCCAAAACGTCCACACCGCAAGTAAACAGCCCCTTAGGCTGAGCCCCAAACCGGGTCAGCTGGCACGGGCCAGACAATGGCAGTGTAGACACACCTTTCTTGGCCTGGAGCCGTCATCTCTCAGCTCCAATGGGCTCGGCTGCATTTCAGCACCATGGACAGAGCTAGTGCGTCCTTGCCTGGGACCTGTGGCGTAGGCCCCTTGATCCGAATTCCCTTTCTCCAAAAAACCCAGTTATCCGAATCAACACTAGGTGTCCCTCAGGCCAGCCCTCTACTAGTGAATTACCCCCTAAGAACATCTCAATCATTCGTTTAGCCATTCGCTTTCCGCCCGCCGTTCCCCATATTTCTGTACCATGGAAACTGCAAATCACCCGCGTCCCACGGACACCAGGCTGGGGGTGGGGGAAGCTTTAAGCCCCGGGGTGGGGGTTGGAAAGCTTGGATCCTGTCCATCAAAGGCCCCTGATATCGGCAGAACAGCGACTGGAAATAGAGACAAATGGATGGGAAATAAAATACCCTCCAGCATTATAACCGACAGGACCCGCAAACGTCCCCACAGGGACCTTTAGGGTCAAGCTCAAACTGGGGATTTGGGGTTTGCTGGCTCAGCCCAGCCCACCGAGGCTCCTTCCTCCTGCCTGGCAGCTCTGGTAATGCTTTGGGGGCCGGATTTCCAGGTGTTAGCCCTGGCAGCTAAGGCGGAGCAGAGAGCAGGGCACAGGGACGCTCAGAGCAGGGCCGCCTGGCCGTTAGGGCTCCCTTTGTCATTACCCAGGATGGAGCTGGGAGGGCACCGTGTGCTAGTGTAGACAGGACCTATGGGGAGATTATCTCCTAATGAGACACACCAGCCCCCAGGGCAATGCTTAACCTAGGGGTGGACTGGGAATGCCGTGGCAGGTGTCTGGCTCCCCGAGACATGAGAGTTGATCGTCCTCATCTCAGCACCTGCGACGGCTCCCATGGGGCATCGAATTCTCCAGCCTGTCTTTGAGATTCAGCTGCGCTGAGCTTAGGGCTCAGGGACTCTCCCCCGGGACCCTCTCACAAACTGCAGGGAGGAGAGGGAAGGACCCGGCCACAAAGGCACAGATTATAAAGCCAGAAGTGATTGCTGTGACCATCTAGTCTGACCCCAAACCCTAAATCCCATTTCTTCCAGCTCCCAGGGCACAGGCAGCACCAGGCCCTGCTGCAGAATCACTAGTGTTTTCCCAGACTCATTTGAAGGCTTCTCAGAGCTGCCTTTAGGGGGTGGGGGAGGCTCTTAAAATGACTGGGAACCAGGCATCCAAATCCCCTAATCTCAGCCTAAATGTCCCAGGCAGCAGGTCTCCCACCCTTTCTTCCCTGGCGCAAGATCCTCCAGCAGCTGTTACGAAGGTTCCCCCTGCTGCTCGGTCTCTATTCCCCCGTCCTTGTCCGTTTCCAGCGCGAGCCCCTTGTTCCGTTGAAAGGCTCCAGTTTTTTTGGTTTCAGAAAGTTGAAGATCCCCCAAGCCAACGGGGCTGCTGCCATTAAGGCCCGTCGGTTTCCTAGCCAAGGGAGCGACGCGGTCAGCAGCACGTCCGACCGCCTTCGACTGCCCTAAGCCGAGGGAGCGGGTGCCCCGTTGGCAGCTGCGGGTGGCCTGGCAGGATGAGCCCAAGCGAGACTCAACCCCACAACCTTCAGGCTCGGAGCCGAGCGCCTCAACTGCTCAGATCAATCTGGGTATTTTCTAAATAGATCCTGCCTCCTCTCCACCCCCCATTTCCTGTCCCTCTGGGGCTACAGAAGGCAAAGAGAATTTTCTCCCTGGTTAAATGCATGAAAATACAATCACCCACTGGACAGTTCCGGTGCTGAAGAGGGAACTTGATCCTCTGCTTTGGCAGGGAACTGGAGACCCCTCTGCGCTGGGCACAATCCACACGGCACGATCCGTATCCTGCTGTGCCCAGGGCTGAGAGCAACGCCTGGCCGGTGTGATGGGTGAGCCCTATGGAGCCTGCACAGAGGTCAGTCGTCCTAGTCCCACAGTTGGTTGAATCTGTTCAGCAAAGCACCTGGTTCCTTGGCTCTCCCTTGAAGGCTTCATTGGGCTGCAGATCTGCTGGCCAGGGCACGCCAAGGCTTGCACACACACACACACACACCCAGGCTCTGCACAGCCACGGAAGGTGGTGAAGGTTGACTGAACAGAGCACATGCTGGGAAAGGAACGAAGCCAGAGCCGGGTGTGCACAGAAGGAGGCACCTGATCCGCTCATGCCGCCGGCCCGGCCGTAAGCGCCGTGTCAGCATTTCCAGCCTCTCACACCAGGGGCATCCCAAGTGGCTGCATCAATCGGTCTCTTCGTCCGGCCTGAGCAAGAGGCGATCGGTGTTCCAGGCAGTCAGGGCAGCAAACCTCCATCCAGGACGCGCCCCTCTCTCTTGGGCTCCGTCACCCAGCGGTGAGGATACCCACCCACTTCGCAGCGTGGGCCGAACGTCCCCTTTGAACCGGTACGTGGCATTTCCCAAATGAAAGCGGGTTTTGGGGGGGGGGGGGGAGGGTTGTTCATGAGACCCCCCAAATTCTTGGCTGAACCGGGGTTTTATGTTTCAGGCCTTTTGAGGCTCCCGCAGGGAGATCTGTGCTGCAGCCCAAGCTCCGCTCCGTCTGGGACCACGCCCGGAAAGCATTTATCCGCTGCAGTTCCAGAGAGCAGAGTGCTAATTCCTCCCCATGGAGTCCCTCCTGCCCCCAGGCCTGCAGCAGGGAACAGAAGCTATAGGGCAGGGAAATCTCCCCCCGACACACACACACCAGTGTCCCCCCTCAAACCCCCCACAAATCCCACCCTGCAACACTCCCCTGGGACGTTAGCTTTTGAAGACAATGATCGCAAAAGTGGATTATCAACAGACAGTGCTCACAGGTCGCCCACCAGAATCTGAGCCCCCCACGCGCTACCATGGTTTGTCCTCACAACACCCCTGTGAGGTAGGGCCAGGCTGTTACCCCATTGTCCGGACGCGGAACTGCAGCCCCGGGAAGACACCCATCATCTGTGGCAAAGATCCCGCAAGAGCCAAACCAGTGCTCTAACCACTGGGCCGTTCTGCCTCCCCAGCAATCCGGCCAATTTCTTCTTAAGGCCAAGTCCAGGGCAGGCCAGAGCCACCTCCCCAGAGCCGAGCTGAACATACACCAGGCTGGGGCTTGCAAGGGACGAGACAAGACAGACCTCTTGAGAGCTTTGACAGCAATGCCGCCTCCCCCGCACATCCCGGGGGGGAGCCCTTACGGCCCCCTTCTGCCCCACCGAGAATTCCCAGATGGCAGGATTAAGGATTTTAAAGAAAGAGCGAGATGGCTTTGGAGCCGACCATTTGCATATAAATGATTCTTTATCCTCCCACGACAGGAGAGAAGGGAGAGGGGAGACAGATTCTCATGCATTCAATTAAAGATGAAATGTACAGGTATCTTATTGCCGGATCCCATTTTGCTTTAGAAATGTGTTTATTGCACCTTTTTTTGGGGGGGGGGGACGAGGAGTTCAGAGCCTTTCCAGCTGACGTCTCCGGGGCGGAGACTCACGGCAGGGTGGGCAGGGAGTTGGGGCTTGGGGAGGGTTGATTGGATTGTTGTTTGACCGATGATGAGGTAAGCACGTTCGTTCTCGGCCCCCTGGATCAGTCGTCGCTGGGGGGGTTGATAACAATCTTCTCCCATCCCCTGAATCAGGGAGGGGTTGCAAGGGAAGCCAGCAGGAAGGGGCCGGCCCGGTCCCTTCCCCCACAGGAATTTTCACATTGATGGGAGGTGGGCCGCGGCTGGCCCCCAGAGTAGGAAGATGAGGTGGAAACAGTGGGGCGGAGACGGCCGGCATGCGCCCTTCCCTGGGATGCAGCCCCCGCCCCTGCAGGAGCAGCTCTCCGGGGTGTTCCTCGCGCCAGCCCCCCCGTCCACCGGCCAGGCGGCGTTATACAGTCGTCACTCTCATGACCACCTCCCGGCCGGAGCTGGCGCCCCCGCGGGGCTCGTTCGGCCGCAGGTGACTGAGGATGTGCAAGATGGTGTAGCCACAGTGATGGTTCAAAATCGTTCTAACCCGCTGACCCCGCCGGGGGTTCCTTTCGCTCCCGGAGGAGGGGTTCGTCCGTGAATTCCTGCCCCCGGCCTTGGCCGCCCCGCCGCCAACGGGCTCCCCCAGGTCCTTGGCCTTGTCGTAATTCAGCACTTTCCACTGCTGGTTCACTGCCTGCCACCGCTTGAAGATTCGATACACCGAGGAGCCCTCGTGAATGATCAGACCTAGGGGAGAGAAGTCAGGGGAGGGGGGAGAGGAGAGAGGTGAGACCTCCTGGGGCAGGCTGCCAACAGGTCCCTCGAGATGGTGGCCGGCCAGGGCTTGGAACTCACTCATTGTGGCTCTGGAAAATGCCAGGGCCCAGCTATTCGGATCCCAGTGGGAATCGGACCCCTAATTCCCTCCAGGTTCCATGGACGAACTGCAAGCTTCTGGGGGAGGGCGTGGGGAGGCCTGGTGTTTGGGAGGGGGAAGGCTGGGGGTGGGGCTGGCTGCGGATGGGGCCTAGATTGACAGGTGCGACCCCGTGGAGACCAGCAGTACCTTGGGGTTAGGCCTGTCGCCATAGAATCATAGAATATTACAGTTGGAAGAGACCTCAGGAGGTATCTAGTCCAACCCGCTGCTCAAAGCAGGACCAACACCAACTAAATCATCCCAGGCAGGGCTTTGTCAAGCCGGGCCTTAAAAACCTCTAAGGATGGAGATTCCACCACCTCCCTAGGGAACCCATTCCAGTGCTTCACCACCCTCCTAGTGAAATAGTGTTTCCTAATATCCAACCTAGACCTCCCCCACTGCAACGTGAGACCATCACTCCTTGTTCTGTCATCTGCCACCACTGAGAACAGCCGAGCTCCATCCTCTTTGGAACCCCCCTTCAGGTAGTTGAAGGCAGCTATCAAATCCCCCCTCACTCTTCCCTTCTGCAGACTAAACAATCCCAGTTCCCTCAGCCTCTCCTCGTAAGTCATGTGCTCCAGCCCCTTGATCATTTTTGTTGCCCTCCGCTGGACTCTCTCCAATTTGTCCACATCCCTTCTGTAGCAGGGGGACCAAACTGGATGCAATACTCCAGGTGTGGCCTCACCGGTGCTGAGTAGAGGGGAATAATCACATCCCTCGATCTGCTGGCAACGCTCCTACTAATGCCATTAGCCTTCTTGGCAACAAGGGCACACTGCAGACTCAGCCATGGCATGTCTCGCTTAAATGTGCACAGGCCTGGCCCAGTGGGTGGGCTCGGAAACGGGGTGGGGTCCTTCACTTTGAGCCCTGCTTGGCCTGGGTGGGCATACTGCTCCCATGGTGGGCGTGTGGGTACCGCTGCCCGTCCAGGTGGCCTTGGGCACGTCCCTTCCATTGTCCGTGCCTCAGTTTCCCTTGACAGCCATTGTCTATGCAGACTGTAAGTTCTTTAGGTCAGGGACTCTCTCTTGCTATATGGATGGACAGCGCCTGGCACAATGGAGCCCTGATGTTCTCAGTTGGGGACCGCAGGCATAACAGTAATATAAATAAATAATCATTTCAGAATGGGCTGGCTGACTATTCATTCTTATTTTTAATTCTACCTATTAATTATTATTCTAGCTATTAAGTGTTTTACTATATTATTAAACTATAAGTATTATTTTATTAAAATTCTGTTATTAGTGTGTATTCATCATCATTCTAGCAATTTGTTAATATTTTAATATTAGATTATTAAAATATAATTATAATGATCTATTATTATACTAGATTAGTCATAATTAGAATAATTATCAATTATTCTAGTTATTATTTAATTAGAGATTATAAAACTATAATAATTGCTTTTTATTATCTATTAATTATTATTTTACCTTATTATTCTATCTGATAATCATTATTCCTGATTGTATCAGGCCCTATTACTGCAAATTTTTCGCACGTGGGGAAGGCACCAAGTACGTGCGAACATTTCTAAGTAGCCTTTCGCCCGTTTCACTATCGTGGGATCCTGCCCATTGGCTGCGAGTCCGACCTCTCGCGTTTCCCAATGCGGGCACAACGGGACACACGGAGCCGCTGACTCAATCGGAAATTTACAATCCATCCCTTCGTTTGCAGCTGGTGGCTCATCATTCCAGCCACAAAGCCCCAGCTGGTAATCGTCTCGTCTCTGCTGCCTGCAGAGTCCGTCATTGAACGCTGCCGATCTTGTCCCAGTCCTGAGTCCGCTTCATTCGCTTTTAATTAACAGGCGTCCTTGCAATCAGGTGGGGCTTTATTGCCCGCGAGGGATGCCTGTTTACAGCAAGAGCCCCTAGAGATCCCAGCCAAGACCCCACTGTGCGAGGTGCTGTACGGAGAAGAGCCCTGATGAACGTACAGTCTTACAGAGAAAGGGTGGGGAAACCGAGGCGCAGAGCGGGGAAGTGACGTGCCCAAGGTCACCCAGCAAGGCAGTGGCAGAGCTGGGCACCGAGTCCAGTTCTTCTGAGTCCCAGGCTAGCCCCTCATCACCCAAACCCTCACGTGCATCGCACGTTAGGTAGGTCCTGCTTCCCAGTACTCTGTAGTCTGATGGTCCCGCCCTACCCATCGCCATGGTGCACCTCAGAGCCGAAGGGGGAGGTGTGAGGAGGCCATTGGGCAGCAGAGAGTGGGGGGATGAGGTGGATTCACCTTTTAGTTACTGCTCTGGCATGCAGTGCCTAGCTCCAGCCAGACAGGGTGGACAGGGAACTCAGGGAGCCCACGGCTGGGGTGGGGGGACCTGACGGGCCGGGCTCTCACCTATGCAGACAATGTCCATAAAGCCGTACATGCCGTAGCAGATCTGGAAGAGCAGGTCCTGCCGCTGCCACTTGGCCGAGGGGCTGAGGGACGACCAGATGAGCCAGGAGATGCTGGCGATGAGGAAGAGGGAGCCCAGGATGATGGCTGCGATCTGCACCTTCTCGATGACGGTCAGGGAAATCGCCTGCCACTGCAAGGGAAGAAGGCGCCGCGACGGGTTACCGGATCGGGTGCGGGGTGGGGAGCTGGGGGATCAGAGGGGGCTGGGGACTGTGGGGTACAGAGACCCTAGTGGCTGGGCACACGATGCGTGGCAAGGGAATCAGAGAGGCCAAAGGATCTGGTGTTTGGGGGAAAGGGGCTGGGGCCGCAGCGGGTTGCGGGGGAGGGAATCACAGGGGCTAGGAGACCCGGGGAAGGGAAGCCGCTGCCAGTGCACCAGGATAAAGTCAAGTCGGATCTGGTCTCTGCCGAGTGGATTCTGAGGAACGTTTGGACGTCGAGCAATTGCTTTGCACTCCAGGGCCGGGGGTACTGCCTGTAGGTGCTCATCGGACGGTGGGGGGGAGCTCAGGGCTGGGATAGCCGGAGGTGTCAGTCGTCTAGGAGTGCAATGGCCCTGGATCAGCGTCAGGGCGTGTGCTTAGCTTGTGTGCACACGCGTGCGGGTCTGTGGGTCCGCGTCAGCGCGTGGGCGTGCCGGAGCGTGCATGTGTCCATATGCCGGGGCGCCCCCCCCCGCTCACCTGCAGGGGGTTCTTTGTGCTGATGGCTAACACCTGGTATTTGAAGTAACACAGCTCACAGCTCCAAGAGCCCCTCTCGCTGATCCAGCGAATCAGGCAGGGCTGGTGTGTGCAGCGGACGGACCCGTCACACCGGCATGGGCTAAGCAGCTCCCCCTGCAAAGCAAACAGGCCCTGGGGTTAGGAGCTGGCCGGGGTGGTGGGGAGGCTCTGCAAGGGGACGCTGGGTAACACCAACCCTCCCTGCCCTGCGGCCCCAGCGAGCACCTGGCGAGGCCACGCTCCATTAGGCCGCTAACATTTAAACAGCAGTTTATTAGCCTCGTCTGCTTGATGCACTGACGGGGGGGGGGGGGGGGAGGAGCAATTAGCATAAATATTTCATGCCTCCTGAAAGGAAGCACTAAGGATGCTTCATGGAGACACTGGGCCAGCAGAGTGCGGGCGAGTTCCCTCAGCAGGGGTCACAGGGGTCATCCCCCCCACCAAAAAAACCATAGCCATCGGTCAGTTTTACAACCACAGGAAATGGGTGCTTAGGTACCATGGTGATGGCACAATAGATAGATAGATAGATAGAGGGGGTGAATGGGGATAGATAGATAGATAGATAGATAGATAGATAGATAGATAGATAGATAGAGGGGGTGAATGGGGATAGATAGATGAGGTAGACGGGGATAGATAGATAGATTAGATAGAGGGGGTCCATGAGATGGATGGATAGCTAGATAGATAGGGTGGATGGGGACAGATAGATAGGTGGGGTATATGGAGATAGCTAGATAGGGTGGATGGGGATAGATAGGTAGGTGGGATGTATGGGGATAGATAGATAGATAGATAGATAGATAGATAGATAGATAGGGTGGATGGGGATAGATAGGTAGGTGGGATGTATGGGGATAGATAGATAGATAGATAGATAGGGTGGATGGGGACAGATAGATAGGTGGGGTATATGGAGATAGATAGATAGATAGATAGATAGATAGATAGATAGATAGGGTGGATGGGGACAGATAGATAGGTGGGGTATATGGAGATAGATAGATAGATAGATAGATAGATAGCTAGATAGGGTGGATGGGGATAGATAGGTAGGTGGGGTGTATGGGGATAGATAGCTAGATAGGTGTGTATGGAGATGGACAGATAGGTAGGTGGGATGTATGGGGATAGATAGATAGCTAGATAGGGTGGATGGGGATAGATAGGTAGGTGGGGTGTATGGGGATAGATAGCTAGATAGGTGTGTATGGAGATGGACAGATAGGTAGGTGGGATGTATGGGGATAGATAGATAGATAGATAGATAGATAGCTAGATAGGGTGGATGGGGATAGATAGATAGATAGGGTGGATGGGGATAGATAGCTAGATAGGTGTGTATGGAGATGGACAGATAGAAGGGGCTGGATGGATGATGGTGTTGCCCCATCTCCATGTATCCCTAAGTGGGTGCCCAGCGGTGGGAGGGGTGAAGCCCCCACGATGACACTCCAAGTCCCATCAAGTTTTGCATAAAATCTTTGTTTTTTTCTAACTGTCCCTTTTGGGTGCAAAATCCGGGCTGGACCCTCCCGTGGCATGGGGGGGAGGGGGAGAGGCCGCGTGAGGCTGCCCCCCAGGAGCCCCAGCCCAGCCGCAGCCCCACACACCGGACTGCAGATTGCTCCCCGCAGCGGGAGCTGCAGATGCTGGTCTGATGGTGGGACTGTGCCCAGCTGCGTGGGGCTGAGAGGAGCCCGGGCGCTGTGCCGGGGGCGGGGGACAATCCCCTCTTCAAAGGAGAGGCCACGACATTCTGCAGAGCGGAGAAGGGGGGTGGGGGCTGAGATGCGAGGAAACCCCGGGGGCTTTGCTATGTGCTAGCGGCTGCCTTCAGAGATGGGGTCATTGGCCTGGGCTATGCTCCGTGCTGGGCCGGGGGGATCCCTTCCCTTCCCGGCTGTTCGGAGATGCAGCCGCGTTACCGAGCGGCTCGGAAAAGAGCAGGCAACAGTCAGGGGAGCCAGGTGATTGGTGCTGGGCTCCCCACACGCAGCTCGGCTGAAGATCCTCAGTCCTGATCGCAGCCCCCCTGCCATCCCAGCCCTGCCCCCCAGCTCTGTCGGTGCCCCTCAGTCCTGACCCGCAGCCCCTCTGCCAGCCCAGCCCTGCCCCCCAGCTCTGCCGGTGCCCCTCAATCCTGACTCGCAGCCCCCCTGCCATCCCAGCCCTGCCCCCCAGCTCTGTCGGTGCCCCTCAGTCCTGACCCGCAGCCCCTCTGCCAGCCCAGCCCTGCCCCCCAGCTCTGCCGGTGCCCCTCAGTCCTGACTCGCAGCCCCCCTGCCATCCCAGCCCTGCCCCCCAGCTCTGCCGGTGCCCCTCAGTCCTGACTCGCAGCCCCCCTGCCATCCCAGCCCTGCCCCCCAGCTCTGCCGGTGCCCCTCAATCCTGACCGCAGCCCCCCTGCCATCCCAGCCCTGCCCCCCAGCTCTGCCGGTGCCCCTCAATCCCGACCCGCAGCCCCCCTGCCATCCCAGCCCTGCCCCCCATTGTTAAGGCCACGTGGGACAAACAAAATGGCGCCACGCCCACCGCTCCGTTTCTCACGGGCGCTGTTCTTTAATGAAGGCCCCCTCTGATCACCCATCCCGCTGCAGGTTTGGTCCAGGCTTGGGGGGATCTGGGGCCGGCGTCACCAGGTTCAGCACACGGATAAGCCCGTTTTTAGCGTGTAGCTCGGCTCGGTGCTCCGGACAGGACCACCCCGGCAATGCCAGCACCTGAGGGCTAACCGTACACCAGGGGACTCCCCCGGAGAACAGTGGCGCATCCCCCCTCCACGCCATGGGAACAATGGAGAACCCCCCCCCCGCGCACACACACACCTGAGAATGTGTCTGAACGACCCCCCCAATCCCGGCCAGAATGGGGGCAAAGGCACCTCTAACTCGGGGCTGCCGGGCTTGTACATGATGTCTGGGGACGGCGCACGGGGCAAACAGCCCGGCCCCCAGGGCAGGCGGGTGGGGCTCTGAGCTCTGGGAGTCCCGGCCGCAGGATGGGGACAGCGACCCATCCCGGTCCCGCAGGGGCAGCCCCTGGGCCACACAGCAAATCCCACTCCTTTAATGCATCAATAACACACAGAGCCTAGCGTGATGGGGTCCTGGGCCATGACTGGGGTTCCTAGGTGCTACCGTAATACACCTAATAAATAACGTACAGCACCTAATGCAGTGAGGTCCTGGGCCATGACTGAGAACCCCACTGCTCTGCCCCTCCGCTGAGCACCCCACAGCCCTCCTCCCCGCTGAGCACCCCTCTGCCCACCCCTTCCCCCACTGGTCCGCTCAGCTCTTACCACGTGGTGGCCCCAGCACCCTCCTCTCCCCGCATCCCAGCGATGCAGCCATCCCCCCTTGTCTGCCAGCTCCCACCCCAACATCTCCCCCACACGCTGCACCCTTTGCAGGGGAGGCTGCCCTGGGCCACCGTGGCTACAGGCGACTGGCACCAGGGTGGGACATGGGGCAGCGAAGGATCCAGGACTGTGATTCCCTTGGGGCGTTTCCCCTCCTCAGGTCAACGCCTCCCAGGGCGGGGACTGTCCCTTGCCCAGCAGGCGGACAGCGCCAGGCACCTGGTGGGTGCTGCCAGGATACACACATTGCGCACAGCTCAGTGTCTTAGTATGAGTCATTTGCTGTATTGTGGTGGCACCCCAGGGACCCCAACCAGGCTTGGGGCCCTGTCGTGCCAGGCGCTGCACAGACCCAGAGCGAGAGACAGTCCCTGTGCCCCAGGGCTCGCAGTCTGAGCACAGCAAGCGAAGGGGTATAACAGCAGGATGGGGGGGGGGGGGTTCCACACGGGAGGATACGGACCCTGGGATTAGGGTTTAGTGGCTAACGCACAGGAGTGGGAGCCAGGACTCCTGGGTTCTTTCCCCAGCTCTGGGAAGGGAGTGGGGGCTAGCTGGTTAGCATGGGGGGCTGGGAGCCAGGACTCCTGGGTTCTATTCCCAGCCAGTGGGGGCTAATGGGTGAGAGCAGGGGGCCTGGATACCAGCCTACCTCAGAGTCCTGGCACAGCCGGTGGCGGTTCCTGTCCTTGGGCCGTGCCGCCCAGCCGCCCACGGAGCCCGCATGGCACGTGCGGCGGGGAATGTCTCACCCATCGCCTGGAGCCACGACAGGGCTCCAGTTAAAGTGACATTTCAACATTCACCGCGCTGGGCTGATGACTCACTCCCCGCCAGGCTCCACTCCCGGCCCAGGCCCCATCCACCACAGAGAGCTGGGGAGGGGGCCCCTGGGCTTCCCCACCCTCTGGGGCCTGGGTCTGCTCCCTTCTCTGCCGCCTTCCCCCCACGTGCTTCACGCCTTCCACCGCATCCTCCCATTTCACCGAGGGGGAAACTGAGTCACAGAGACACACCATGTGATCCAAGATGGCGGAGGCCTCCCCGCTCAGAGCAGGGGGTCCCACCGATGGAGCATGGAGCCCAGAGATGAGCGACAAAGACAGTTATGGGGAGGAATTAACCTGGCTCGGCTCGGAGACAATGGGGGGGATGAACCCTCTCCATCCCACGGCCCTGACACCCCCGGGCTGGAGTGATGCCCTATTGATGAGGGGCAGCAGCCAGGGCCCACAGAGCAAAGACAACTCATAACCCCGTCTCCCAAGGGGGTCAGAAATGCCAGGACGCAGGGACCTGGGCCTCCAGCCTGGGGGCAGGGGACCGGGCTCCTGCCAATCGAGTTTGGCCCCTTCCAGGCTGAGGATGCGGCTTTCCTGCTCCTAAGGCTGCGCACTGGCTATTACAGGGAAGCCCCCGCGGCGCGGGCGGGCTGCCCTGGAGATGTAGCGAGGGTCAGCCCTGCGCAGGGAACGGGGGGCGAAGGAGCCGGGCCAGGAGGAGGGGAAAGATCCTATCGGCCTGACGGAGCCGCCCGGGGAGTCACCGCTAGGGCTGGGGCGAGCGCTCCCATGCTGGAGCCGTGGGACGCCAGATGGGGCAGGGTCCCGGAGGGAGGGGCCAGACGGAACCTGTGGGCGCCAGGTTTGTAGAATTTTTGGTGGTGCCCAGAATGGGTCCAAGAAGAGCCGTCCCGTCCCTACAGGGCCAGGGCAGCCTGGGGGGGCTCGCGGGGGGCCTGGCGCCGGCAGCAGTGGGCAGGGGTGGGAAGAGGTGGGGCAGGGCGGGCTGGGGCCAGGTCACTCATTGCTGTCGGTGCCAGGCCCTCTGCTAATCCCCCAGGCCGCCCAGGACCCCACATCCCCCTGAAGCCCAAGACGGGACGGCTCCGAATACATCAGCCCAAACATTGGTGGAGCCGGGCCCACGTTCCTGGGTATTGGTGGAGCACGGGCACCACGGGCCCAGATACCTGGCCGCCTCTGCTGCAGGGGCTTCCCACGATCCCAACCCCCCCACCCAGTGCTGCCCTGGCTGGCTTCCGGGCGTCCCTGCCACGCTGCCATCCGCCCCAGCTGGCCCGCGTGTTTGGTCCTGGCCCGGAGAGCTCCTCTCTCAGACACTAGGGCCTCGGGAGGCCAGAGAGCCCAGCCTCTTTGGTGGGAACTGGGCCGTCTCCGTCACCAAGCCCAGAGCGGGCTGGTACCCACGCACCAGGCCCCTAACGAGTTGCTTTGGCTGGGATGGAGATGGAGACGTGCTGGATCTGCCCAGGGTCCAATCCCTGGTGGTGTTTGCGGGGGGTGTGGGGGGGCACTCCCTGCAGGGGCACAGGGAATATCCAGGCGGGAACCCCCCCCGGAGTCTAAAGAGGCACAAGCACTGAAGCATGCACAAACACGTGTGTGCACGCACATCCATGTAATAAGCATGAACATACACACCTAGAGGCGTGGGCTCACACACGTCTACAGGCACGGGGGCACACGTGTCCAGCCACACGCGTACACCAACAGGCATACACCCACGTGTTCGCATAGGCACATGGGGTCACACATGAATGTGCACAAAAACACCCCCATGTCCCCACCGGCACGTTCCGGTGTATGCAGCACAGGCAGAGACACAACAACCCCCCTCCCCCCGACACACACACACACACACACACCTGGGGTGTTTACCTTCCCCCCGTAACGCTTATTGGCCAGGAGGGAGTTGTGGTGCATTAGCTCCAAATGAGCCCAGTCAATATCACGGGGTCCCCTCTCTCGGTACCCCCCAGCCCTAGTGCAAACCCTAAATCACTCCAGCTGAGATCTTCAAAGGCCACAAAAATCCCGCTGGCCTCATACCCAGTCCCTCTTCGGAGCTGCAGGGGTTAAAATGCTCCAAGGACTCCCCCAGGAAGAGGGAGGGGGTTCCCACTGGGGGTCCACCCACCCCAGATCCTCAGCCCCAATCCTTTCCTCTTTGCCCCTTTAATCTTCCCAGCTCCAGCTGAGGGGCACGGACCCAGGTGACTTGCTCGGCGGTTCCTAGAAAGACTTCGCGCCCTCCGTGACTCCGCGGCCCAGGCCTGGTCAAACCAGGAGTCCCCCTTCCCCGGGACATCCGGCAGCACCAGCACTGGAAGAACAAGCTCGGCACGGTAAGTACCGCGGCCGCCTGGTCTCGAAGGGGAAGGATTAATTAACGGTTCCCAAATCCCAGCATAAATATCCCGCCTCCCTCCGGCGCAGGCAGGTCTGTGTCTGCCGAGAAGTGGGACCAACGGGTGGGGATGGAGGGAGGGTCCCGTCTACCCCACGGTTCCAACCTCCTGCTTTTCTCTCATTTCCCCTCCTCCCCCAGGTTCCCCCTGCCAGTCCAAATGAGGGGCACCCCCATCAGCTTGGGCCAGCGAGTTCAGCGCCACGTCAGGCATCTGCCTTGCCTACGGTCGCCCCCGGCTCTCAGAGGCAAGCAGCGCTTCCCCTCTGGAGTGACAGATACCACGGCTTCTGCATCTCGGAGGACCTCTGCCCAGCTCTGCTGGGTTAGGCCCGGGCATTACTCAGATGGGCGACTTGCCAGGTGCCCGCAGCCAGCTGGAGATTCAGCAGGGGGCGATCTCCCCTGAGGCCCCGTGCCACCCAGGACTCTGCCTAGGCCCCTCTGCTACTGGGACGAGACACTTCCGAAGCCACCACACGCCTTTGGCCATTAAAGAGCCTCCAGGTCTTCTCAGAAAAGTCACAGCGTTATCCCCGGCACCCCACTTCCAACGCAGGGAATTACCCGATCCCTTAGACGTCCCGCTGCAGTGCCATTTGAACGAGTCCACCCTCACGCACTGCCAAGCAGCAGCTGTGCTCCTCCCCAGAGGTGGCTGCATTTCGGCGGCAGGGAAAGGGGCTGCTGGACACCGCATGCGTTGCATGCTCTGGGGGCAGCCCGCGAGCCGTCGGTACCGTGCTCCGCACCAGGCCGACATGGGCCGAGACACACGGCGTCTCCGCCTCGGCCCCAAACAACACACCCACAAGCTAGGTCTGGCTAATGCCTGGGCATTATTGTAACCCTAGTGAGGCCCCTGAAAGCTCCACTGTATCCTTTATCCCCCCAGGATTTCAGTGGCAGGTGCACACTCCTCTATCCCAGTGACTGTACCCATTGGGACACATCTCCCCAGACGCCCAGACCCGTCCTGCCAACCCACCCCCTAATCCACAGCACCCCAAGGGTGGGTCTGACCCAGTCCCGGGGTCTGAGGGGGGAGCAGCAGGGGGGCTGGAGGGGACATTGCCCCGCAAGGAACCGGTCTGCAAACTAAGGGACACACAATGCCCAGTACGACCACCTTCATCTGGGCACTGGCAGGACAATTCATACACCCTCCCTGGACTTCTTCACCATAACAACCCGCCCCCCTTGCCACGAGGCACAGACCTGGCATTGCCTGGTGCACAGAATCCGCCCCCCTCGCCACGAGGCACAGACCTGGCACTGCCTGGTGCACAGAACCCGCCCCCCTCGCCACGAGGCACAGACCTGGCATTGCCTGGTGCACAGAACCCGCCCCCCTCGCCACGAGGCACAGACCTGGCACTGCCTGGCGCACAGAACCAGCCCCCCTCGCCATGAGGCACAGACCTGGCAATGCCTGGCGCACAGAACCCGCCCCCCTCGCCACGAGGCACAGACCTGGCATTGCCTGGCGCACAGAACCTGCCCCCCTCACCATGAGGCACAGACCTGGCATTGCCTGGCGCACAGAACCTGCCCCCCTCGCCATGAGGCACAGACCTGGCACTGCCTGGCGCACAGAACCCACCCCCCTTGCCGCAAGGCACAGACCTGGCACTGCCTGGCGCACAGAACCCGCCCCCCTCGCCACGAGGCACAGACCTGGCATTGCCTGGCGCACAGAACCCGCCCCCCTCACCATGAGGCACAGACCTGGCAATGCCTGGCGCACAGAACCCGCCCCCCTCGCCACGAGGCACAGACCTGGCATTGCCTGGCGCACAGAACCCGCCCCCCTCACCATGAGGCACAGACCTGGCATTGCCTGGCGCACAGAACCCGCCCCCCTCGCCACGAGGCACAGACCTGGCATTGCCTGGCGCACAGAACCCGCCCCCCTCACCATGAGGCACAGACCTGGCAATGCCTGGCGCACAGAACCCGCCCCCCTCACCATGAGGCACAGACCTGGCATTGCCTGGCATACAGACCCCTGGCCTGTGCTCGCACTTTGTTCACTGGCATTTTCGCCACTTGGTATCTGACTGACCCCCTGTTGCACCTTGACATTCTTGCCTCCTCCAACATGTTTCTGTCCTTACTGTGGCCCATGCCCTGGCACCCTCGTCTTCTGATAACCAGCCACAGCCTAGCACTGCCTGGCACCTTCACCTCCTAGTAACCCAACCCGCTGGCCCCACACTGACCCTCCATCCTGCGTGCCCTGCCCATGAGACTCCCTCAGCACTCTCATCCCCTGGTACCTCCATCCATGATCTCTCCCTGGCACCCTTCACCCCCTGGTATCCCTCAAACCTAGTAACCCCCTGACACCCCTCACCCCTAGTAACCCCGGTAACCCCCGGCAACCCTCACCCCTAGTAACCCCCCTGGCACCCCTCACCCCTAGTAACCCCTCAGCATCCCTAACCCCTAGTAACCCCAGTAACCCCCTGGCACCACTAGTACCCCCTGGCACCCCTCACCACAAGTAACCCCCCTGGCACCCCTCACCACTAGTAACCCCCTGACACCTCTCACCCCTAGTAATCCCGGTAAGCCCCGGCAACCCTCACCCCTAGTAACCCCCTAACACCTCACCCCTAGTAACTCCCTTGCACCCCTCACCCCTAGTAACCCCGGTAACCCCCTGGCACCTCTTATCACTAGTAAGCCCCTTGTATCCTTCACAACCCCCTTGGTATCCCTCACCCCTAGTAACCCCAGTAACTCCCTGGCACCCCTAATCTCTAGTAACCCTGATAACCCCCGGTACCACTCACCCCTAGTAACCAACCCCCTTGCACCACTCACCCCTAGTAACCCCAGTAACCCCCTGGCACCCCTCGTACCCCCTGGCACCCCTCACCCCTAGTAACCCCCCAGCATCCCTAACCCCTACTAACCCCAGTAACCCTCTGGCACCACTAGTACCCCCTGGCACCCCTCACCCTAGTAACCCCCTGGCACCCCTCACCCCAGTAACCCCCTGGCACCATTCACCCCTGGTAACCCCCCAGCATCCCTAACCCCTACTAACCCCGGTAACCCCCTGGCACCACTAGTACCCCTGGCACCCCTCACCCCTAGTAACCCCGGTAACCCCCGGCATCCCTCACCCCAGTAACCCCCTGGCACCCCTCATCCCAGTAACCCCCTGGCACCCCTCACCCCTAGTAACCCCGGTAACCCCCCGGCACCCCTCACCCCTAGTAACCCCAGTAACCCCCCGGCACCCCTCACCCCTAGTAACCCCAGTAACCCCCTGGCACCCCTCACCCCAGTAACCCCGGTAACCCCCGGCACCCCTCACCCCAGTAACCCCCTGGCACCCCTCACCCCTAGTAACCCCGCTAACCCCCGGCACCCCAGTAACCCCCTGGCACCATTCACCCCTGGTAACCCCGCTAACCCGCACCCCGGCGAGGCGCCGACTGACCTGCTCGGGCCCCTGGAAGCAGATCCGGCACTGCGGGGTCCTCATGCCGCTGTCCAGGCTGCTGCTGAGAGACACGGTGTCCAGGGCCCCCCCGGCTCCGGGCTGCTGGCCGGGCTGCTGGCCGGGGGGCGGCGGCCGGGGCTCCTTCTCCTCCAAGGCCAGGCTGCGGGGCCGGGGCTCGGCCACCCCCCCGTAGTACTCGGCCTCATCGTCCTGCCGGGCCGAGCAGTCGGCGAAGGGGGGCCAGCCGCAGCCGCTGCCCCCCGGCGCCCGGCTCCCCCCGGCTCCGGGCTCGGGCTCCGGGCGGCCCCGCCGCATCAGCACCAGCAGCTTCAGCTCGTTGAAGAACATGCGGATCCGGTACTTGAACATCATTTACCCCGGGCCCAGCGGCTGCCGCGCCTCGGAGAGCTGGGGCAGGGGCGAGGGGGCGCCCGGGGCGAGGGGGCGCCCGGGGCGGAGGGGGGGGGGCGCTTAGCTCTGTCCCTGCGCGGCGCCCGCCGCCTCGGGAGAAGGGGAGGAGGGGGCCCGTGGGGGGGCCTCGAGGGGGCAGCAAGGGGGAGAGGGGCCAGCGCCGCCGGGGGGACACATCTCCGGGGGCGCAGGGCGCGCAGGGGGGGCCGCTCGTGATGGAGGGGGAGGGGGGCAGGGGCAGGGGAGGGGGGCGGCCCCGGTCGCTCTCCTAAGGCCGGGCCGGTTCGGTGGGTGCCTGGGCCCCTCCGCAGCCCGCGTCCTGCTGCCTCCCCCGGGGCATGGTGAGCGGCGAATCCAGCGGCGGCCCCAAGGGGCTTAAACCCGGGAGCCTGCGCCCCTCTCCGCCGCCTCCTCCCCTCGGGGCGCCGGCTCCTTTGTCTGCAGGGCTCCGGGCATCTCCGCTCCTCCCGGCAGGCGCTCACCCGCCGACACGCGGGGCCCGGAGGAGCCGCATCCTGCCCCCGCCAGCGGCCGGGCGCCCAGCCCCGCGCCCCCCTCTCCGCGCCCCGGCTGGGCTCGCCCTGCGCCGCGGGTATTGTCTCTCCAAAACCGCGGCTCGGCGCGCAACAGGAGCGGCTGCTGCTGCCCGGAGCGCTCCCCCTCCTTCCGGGGGGGTCAGCGCCCCCCCCTCGCCAAGCTCCCCCTCCCCAGCCACCGCCGGGAAGGCTAGGGCGCAGGGCTGGCCATGGCCGGGGCTGGCGGCGGCTCGGGGCTGGAGAGGAGAAATATGGCTTCTTCTTCCGGTACAGCAGCGTGTTAAATAAAACATTTCGGGAGGGGGGGGGGAGAGGCGAGGGCTGCTGCGCTACGCTGCTCCCCCCCCCCCACAACGCGGGGAGCACGTGGGGGAGTCCCCGGGAAATGTGAAAGTGACCAGAGGGGGTCCCCCCCTCCCCAAAGATGGGAGCCTTCCAGACAAGGAGAGGGAGAGGTCCCACTTTCCCCCTCTCCAAGAAGGAGGGACCGGAGCCAGAAGGAGGCAGGTGTGGGGAACCCAGCCAGCCCACGGGTTCTCCTCCCCAGCAATCAAGAAGGAGCCCCGGCTCTGCCCTCCACTGATGTCCCATCGATTTCTTGGTCCCCTCCCACCACCTCCATCTGTGTCCACCTGTTGACTCATAAGATGGACCAAGAACCCAGTGTGCTCGGCGCTGCACACACAGGGCAGAGAGAGGAAGCTCCCCAGGGCAGGGCTGTGTTTGTTCGGCCTCTCCCAGCTCCCTGGCTGGCCCCCTAAGCGCTGGACCACCCAGGCAGGGCACGAAGGTCTGCCCACATAGCGCTGGGCCTAATCTTGGTGCCCTCTGGCTGCATGCCCAGCTGTCGTTCTTTCAGGAGCTCTGGTGACCAGTCGAGGAACCCAGCGAGGCAGGCAACCTGTGGAACTCATTGCCAGAGGATGTTGAGTGAAGGCCAAAAGTGTAACAGGGCTCAAAAAAGAAGTAGATAAGTTGATGGAGGCTAGATCCCTCAATGGCTATTAGCCAAGATGGGCCGGGAGTCCCTAAGCCTCTGATTAGCAGAAGCTGGGACTGGACGACAGGGGATGGATCACTTGATAATTGCTTGTTCTGTTCAATTCCACTGAAGCATCTGGCATTGGCCACTGTCGGGAGACAGGATACTGGGCTAGATGGACCATTGGTCTGACCTAATATGGCCTTTCTTATATTCACATTTGCGCTGAGCAGTGTTGCTAGCCATAAGTGTCCAAAAACCATGAGTCAGGCCCCAAAATCATGAGCTTGGCTTAGAAATCATGAGATTGTTTTAAAAAAAAAAACAGTCCGTTTTGGTTTCTTTTTAATTTTCTTCTGGGTTTCTGAGCCTTTAAGGTCACACTCGGGACAGGTTTTCAGGCTGACCTTTTTAAAATACGAAAGCTGGGATTCTCGTGTGATGGTCTGGCTCCAGGAGCTGGGACTTTAAGAAAAATCCCAAATATTGCAAGACTCTTAATCAAAGCACAACAGTTGCCAACCTCATGAGTGACACTTTAATTAAAGATGAAAAAAAAATAGTCCTGCCTATTTCAACCTCGTTTCAACTTTCTCTGGCAAAAGCTAAACTTGCCCATGTGTACTCACTAGTATAAAGGAGGGGTTTTAAATAAAATCTGGGGTGAAAGTGATAAGCCCTCTTAGAGTTGTGGGTCTCTCACCCTCCCCCATTTCTTGTTTTAGGCTGTATTATACCCTGGGGTGTTGTGTTGTCTTGCATTGTGCTGTGTGGAATTGCAGTGCATTGTGTTGCATGGCGTTATGTTTCATTGTGTCATGTCACATTGCCATGTATTGTGTTTCACGCAATGCAATGCCACATAGCACAATGCAATGAAACAGCGCCGCTCAATGCAATGCACCCGACACACTGCCACGGTGGTGTGCTGGGCTGAACTGCATTGCATTGAATGGGGCTGTGTTGCATTGTGCTACGCTGCATTGCATTGTCCAGTGTTGTGTTTCTTTGTCGTGTTATATTGCACTGTATGGTGCTTCACCGTACTGTGCTGGGTTGCATTGCATGGCGTTGTGTTGAATTGCCTTGTATTGTGTTGTGTTGCCTAGCTCTGCACTGAGTGGCATGTAGTGTTGTGTTGCATTGTAATGTATCGCTATGACCCCTATGCATTAAGGACCCCTGCAAACCTTGGAATGCACAATCCTAAATTGTCCCTCTATCAAATCTTGTTGGTTTTCCTTTGATTCCCTTGACACTTGGAATTTACATTCTGTCCTGTAGCAAGAAGGTCTCGGAGGGCAGGATTTGCATAGGAAGCCACTTTACTAATTTACCAGGGAAAAACACATTTGATTTCTCAAACCAACCTGTGGCTGGGAGCCCAATAATGCTGCCTGGTATATCAAAGGACTTGTGCCTGGAATTTTATAGTTACAGCCAAGAAAGAGACCTCCGGACCTCCAGCCATAGATAATTCATCCCCCAGGCCAAATGACTCTCCGTTGGAGGCATTGTTAGCCCAAAGTGGCCAGTTAAAACAGTTATATTTGCAGGTCATTAATTTCTCAATTCCCAAGTATTATTGCAGGATAATATCCACAGGGTCACATGTTATGACTTCATTATGGACCCAGCTAATATAGTTTCCCTGCATTTTGATAAGGTAGTTGGAATAATTTCCGTCCTTTCTGTAAACGATTGATGGCTCTGACCTTAATTTGCTACCAGTGCCAAGAAAAAAGAAAAAAAATCCTACTGGAATCCGTTTGCTCTCTGAGCTTTAAACCCCGGGGCTTAGGTCACAGCTTCCATGTCTTCACTTTGGTGTCACAAAGGAGCCCCCATCCCGGGACTATATGACTGGCCCAGTAGCATTCTGGGAAGTTTGCATCCATCAGGGGATTGGTCAGGACACCATATTGGATGGGCCAATGGGCGGGTCCAGTTTGGCAAACCTTCTGTCGATTGGCCTACAGAAATGACAAACTCGGGTATTTTAGTCTCGCCGGCTCCTATGCTTTTGTGGGCTCGCTGACGGAGCGCCCCCTCGTGGCTGGGCTTGGTACGTCAGCGTTTTCCTCATCTAGCTGAGCGCCTCCTGCTGACGGGCCACTTCGGCCCTGGGAGGGTCTTGAGCCTCTTTTCGTGACTCAACCTTCCAGCTTGGGCTTACCCCATCTGGGGTAACAGAAAGTCCAATGTCCTTACAAAAGGTCTTCAGCCCTGACTGGGGGCCCTGTGGTCTCCACCCGCTTCCCTCAATCCTTTCCCCCTTCCCAGGGGCCTCCCACCTGCTTCCCCGGTGACTAGAGAGAAACCCAGGCCCTCCCACTATACTGGGCTCCAGTCCAGGGATCCTACAACCTGTCCCCAGGCTCCCTCCTGCCATAACCTGCCAGCAGGCCTCAGCCTCTTGCAGGTCCTACTCTCTCATCGGCGCTCGCGCCACCCCAGTGACAGCTGTGTTTCTCTCCTGGCCTCGCCACGCAGGAGAGGAGCCCCCAGGCCAGCTCTCCCCCTGGGCATCCTCTCCCGTGGCTCTAGGGTCTTTGCTCTCTACCAGGGCCTGCGACGTTCTCTCCTTCTCATCTGTGTTCCCTTTAATAGTCACCACTCAGCTCCTTCCCCAGCTGGGCTTCATCTTTAATTAGGTCTCGGCCACCTGTGACAAACTGGGACTGTTCTTAGTGTTTTCTCTGAATACTGTGTGGGTGCCTCAGTTTCCCCTATGCAGTTCTTAAGTATCTAGGTGGTGGAATAAGGGTGTATGGTTGCTGCAGAGCAAGGGGCCAGTGCACCTAAATGCCTGGTACTCTGTCTCCTAGCAACGGATGGCCTGGGCCCCTTCTCTGCAAAGGTGCCAACTGAAGGTGTTGGAGACAAAGAGGTCAGGTGACCTCCTGGCCCGGGGGGGGGGGGGGGAGGAACTGAGCAGAGGAGGAGGGGCTGGAGGGGTTTTGAGTCTGGAGCTGGATGGGGACGAGGAGTGCAGTGCAGACGTGGGGGTCTGGCTCACTGCCCCCCAGAATGGACCCGGCCGAGGGGTCCCGTTCGCTGTACCTACAAGCTCTGTTTTAGACCCTGTTCCTATCATCGAATAAACCTCTGTGTTACTGGCTGGCTGAGAGTCACGTCTGACTGCGAAGTGGGGGTGCAGGACCCTGTGGCTTCCCCAGGACCCCGCTGGGACGGGCCCACTCTGGGAAGCGCACGGAGGGGCAGAGGATGCTGAACGCTCCAAAGAGAGACCCAGGAGTTGAAGCTGTGGGAGCTTCTTGCCCTGAAGACAGTCTGCTCCAAGGGAGAGGAGGCTCCCCAAAGTCCTGACTGGCTTTGTGGGGAGCAGTTCCAGAGCATCGCCCGGGGGCTCCGTGACACCACCCCACTGGGTGGGTTAATTGGCCTCTCAGGCCTGCATTAACCCTCTCAGAGCCAGGATTGGGGCGGGGAGTCTATACCCTATCAGGGATGTTTTTACTGAAAGCCTGTGATCAGGGCGTGTCTCGGCTCCTGTTTCAAACAGAAAGAAAGCTGGGAACTCTGGCGGTTGGGAAGGAAATCCTGGCACCACGACCCCCTGGTGATAATAATACCATGGGGCTTGTGATCATTTGGATTGCTCTGTACTAACGTAGCAACGTTCGTTTGAGAGCAGGTCACTGGGGTGTTTCCTGCATGAAGATGTTGGTTCAGTTGAATGGGGCGGTGGGATGGGGTGGTAAGAAAATCCCAGCAGGAAGCGAAACAACAGCTGGACCTGCTACAGGGGATAAATGCTTCAGGGTTGTTAAAAGACGCTGGCCGGGCTGTTAGTGGGGAGGGCTCTATCTCTTCACATAAGAACGGCCATATTGGGTCAGACCAAAGGTCCATCTAGCCCAGTAGCCTGTCTTCTGATAGTGGCCAGCGCCAGGTGCCCCAGAGGGAATGAACAGAACAGGGAATCATCACGTGATCCATCCCCTGTCGCCCATTCCCAGCTGCTGGCAAAGAGGCTAGGGACACCATCCCTGCCCATCCTGGCTAATAGCCGTTGATGGATCGATCCTCCATGAACTCATCTAGTTCTTTTTTGATCCCTGTTATAGTCTTGGCCTTCAGAACATCTCCTGGCAAAGAGTTCCACAGGATGACTGTGTGTTATGTGAAGAAATACTTCCTTTTGTCTGTTTTAAACCTGCTGCCTATTAATTTCATTGGGTGACCCCTAGTTCTTGTGTTATGAGAAGGAATAAATTACACTTCCTTATTTACTTTCTCCACACCAGTCATGATTTTATAGACCTCTATCATATTTCCCCCTTAGTCATCTCTTTTCCAAGCTGAAAAGTCCCAGTTTTATTAATCTCTCCTCATACGGCAGCTGTTCCATACCCCTAACCACCTTTTCCCATTCCATTAGATCTTTTTTGAGATGGGGCAACCACATCTGCACGCAGTATTCAACATGTGGGCATTACCACGGATTTATATAGAGGCAACATGGTATTTTCGGTCTTGTTATCTATCCCTTTCTTAATGATTCTTTGCTCCAGCTGAGCTACAAAACTGGGTTTGGGTGGGAACCAGCAGAGCGAAAGGACATCTGGCGGGATGAAAAGTGACACCCTTCCCTTTCTCAGAGGATGGCGATGGGGTTGTTGGTGGGGGGCTGTCCAGGCTAATACCGGCTGAAGAAGCTAGACCTTCCGGGCCCATCGTCCCAGGACTTTAGGGAAGGCAGATCTGCATACTTGCTGTTTGCCAATCCTTTTCCCTCTCATATTACACTTTGCTCCTACTGTTAGAGTTAAGCAGCGCTTTGATTTCGGAAGGCGTTGGATCGCTCTGCTCACCACTGAAGAAGTGAGGTTTTTACCCACAAAAGCTTATGCCCAAATAAATCTGTTAGTCTTTCAGGTGCCACCAGACTACTTGTTTTTGTGGATACAGACTAACACGGCCACCCCTGATACTCTACTCACCACTGGCCACAGAGCGCTGCAGGGGGAACCGCAGGTGCCAAACCCGGTTGGACCTGCTGGGGAAAGCACGGTGGATGCACGGGGTGTGCCAGCCCCGTGCCCGCTCTAGGGGTTTCACCCCAGGAGAGGTGACAGCGCTCGGAGAGGCCACGGAAGGGTCAGCGGTGCCGCCCTGGAACCGTGACAATAATTATTATTAGGGCTAATTAAATAATAAATCCGAGGAGGCCAGCCAAGCAGCAGCCAGCGTGTCTGTAATTAGCCGTTCCAGGAAATGACTGATGAGCTCTTTGGGGCAGGGTCGTCGCCGTGGTCACACGGCCCGTACAGCACCTGACCAGCAGGGCCCCGTTTGGAGTCCCAAGACGCTGCCATAATACACCCAGTTAATGAATCGTGAATAAAGCTGCTGTGTTGCTAGATGTTCACCGGAACCCCCCCCGCCATGCGTGGAACGTGGGATGCACCGTCTGCCCACTCGCGACAGGAGTGGATGTTTGTCCGCCGGCGGGACCCCGGGTGAGGACGCGGCCTCCACTCTGGTTCCGGCACAGGAGAGCCAGAAAGGAATCATCTGGAGACAGCGTAAAACCAACTCCCTGCAGAGTCCCCGCGAGGGACCCCCCACCCCCGAGGCAAACAAGCGAAGAGCAGCCCTGGATCTCTCCAGCACAAGGGCCATTTCTCTCCCCTAGAGCCAGCCTGGGCCCTGTTCGTGGTGCTGAAAAGCTGGCGTCAGGGCGGTGGTAGGTTGCCCCAGCCTTATCGGCTAGCTCTTGGGACACCATCTTCCCCCTGCCCCACTCGCCTCTTGTGGGGCAGAGCGTCTTGTTCAGTTGGATACAGCCCGGGGGATCGGGAGACACCCTGCAGCTGGAGCTGGGCTTGTAATTAATCATTGAACGCTCATGATTGGTTTCTGATGTGCCGGGCACTTTCCAGCAAGGACGGTGCCCTGTCCCAGGGAGCGCCTGAGCCAGGAAGGGGCCGGCACGGATGCGGAGGCTCTGGGAGGGGAGCAGCAGGTAGAAATGGATGGCCTAGTGGGCTGGGCTCTGGCCGGGGACCTGAGTTCGATTCCTAGCTCTGCGGCTGATTCCCGGGCAGCCGTAGTGTCAGGCGCTGCACAGCCACAGAATGAGAGACAGTCCCTGCCCAAGACTGAAGGGACAAAGGGTGGGAGAAGGGAAGGATTATTACCCCTGGCTTTACAGCTGGGGGGCCTGCGGCTCAGAGAAACAGCCTGTCCCTCCATTGATCCCAACCTGGGCCAAAGGGATTCCACTCTCCCAGCCTTTCCAAAGGGATTTTCCGCTATCCGTCCACCCGGGTCTTTGGAAAGCTCCCGTCCCTGAGGGGAGCAAACCATGGTGCTTTGCTCCTGTGATAAAGGCTGGGGCGCGGCGAAGGAGAAAGCAGGAGGCCTGGCTGCTCGGCTTTCAAGGAGAATGGCTCCGATTAGATTTCTGCAACCCCCCGATCGCCATCTCGGGCGCTCGGAACACAATCAGGGTAATGGATGGGGAAGACGCTTGGCCAGAGCTGCTGTTCAAGTCCCCTGGAGAGGAGTCGATCCGTGAGCCATTAACCCTTCCGTGGGGTGCAGAGGAAATTCTCCGCTGTGGATTTTGCCTTCTGTCATGCCTGATCCCTACCTAGCCATGTCCCTAGGTAGCCATGCCTGATCCCTACCTAGCCATGTCCTCATCACCCTGGTATCTGAGCGCTTCACAGCACCCCGGGAGCTAGTGGAGCATTATCCCCAGTGGGGGAAACTGAGGCATGGCGCGACTAAGCCCCAGAGCCATTGGATCCAGACCACTGGCACAATTTCCCAAGGGGCGTGGTGGATTCTCCATCAGTGACCATTTTTAGATCAAGATGGGACGTGTTTCTGCTCTGGGAATTCTCGTGAGGAAGTTCTCTGGCTTGTGTTATACAGGAGGTCAGACTAGGTGATCTTGGACACTATGAACCCCCAGTGGGATCTGGGCTCCTAATTCCCATTGATTTCCTTGGAGGAACCGGGCCTAAGTGACTGGAAGCCAGGACTCCTCCCCCAGGCTCGCTGCTCTACCCACTAGACCTTCCATCCTTATTCAGGGTTGCCCTCCAGTTGTAGCCCCTTATTATTCCCCGACCAAGATTGGGGCTTCCGTTGTGCCAGGTGCTGCCGCAGATGGGGAGCCAGGGCCCGCCCCAAAGGAACTAACCAGACAAGACAAAGGGGGGAAGAAAGGCAGGACTGTTCTCCGGGTGGATGCTGAGGCTCAGAGACGGCGGGATTTTGAACAGGGCTCAGCACCCAGGATTGAAGCCAGCTGAGCTCTTCTGACAAATCTGGTCCTTTATTCAAACACCTAAATGGGAGCAGGGCCACTCTGCGGAAGATCTGTCTCCCTGGGACTTGCCCAAGATCTGTGGCACAGCTGGGAAGTGAAGTCGCAGCTCCTGTGTCCTCATCGAGCGCGTTAACCACAAGGCTGCCCTCCCTCACGTCCCGTGACCCTGGGCACCGGCTGCGTCTGGAATTTCAGCGCCACACGAAGGCCGGGGCAGATCAAAGGTACTAAAAGGCAACTGGATGCTTTCGCCTCAGGATGGCGCCTGGGGGATCCCCCGGCACAAAGTGTCTGGGGAAGCCGGCCGTGCTGGACGAGGGATCGCCGTGTAGAAGCCCCGGGCGGTGTGCCAGATGCGGGCTCGGTGACGTGCAGCATGGCAGCCCAGCGAGAGGGGCCATGGAAAGGGAACGCTTCCCTTCGATCACCGCCCCCGCGGGGAAACGCAGGAGCTGAGAACATCGCTCGCCTTCGTCTCCCGTGACATTGTCACTCGGTACGTCTCCGGCAAGGTGGTGTGTTCCCTCGGGGGCACCCGGCTGGCTTGAGAGGAGGCTGCCGGGGACTCGCTGCTGCTAACTGGAATGTGCCAAAGGGAGCACGTGTGTGTGTGTGTGTGTGTGTGTGTGTGATATCAGCAGGTTTGCGCATGTGTGTGACAGCAGAGCCAGGGCGAGGGCCTGGCAGCTCCCAAAGCCTTCCTAGCCGACGTCAGGCCTTTGCCCCCACCCAAATTCACCCTGGTGCAGAGATGGCGCAAGGCATTGGTGTCGAGACCAGGGTTTCTCAACCTGTGGGTCGAGACCCAGAATTGGGTTGCGGCAGCTCCTGTCCCACGGGGCAGGCTGGGCTCACCTCGCGGCACCGCAGCCTCTGGGCTCCTCTCCCGGCACCGCAGCCTCTGGGCTCCCGGCGCCACTCAGGTTTGGCCCAGCCGTCACGACGACGGGAGCCCGGGTAGGCCGAGTTCGGGTGAGTGGCGCTGCAAGCCGGCTCACATCTCCACTCACACACATTTGATCCAGCCGGGGCGGCGGGGCCAAACCTGAGCGGTGCCGCAACCCCAGAGGTCGCCACGTCCCCCTAGTGGGGAGAGCCAAGCCCAGCCAGCCCCACAGCACAGGAGCTGCAGGAGCTGCCACTGTGGAGTGAGTGGCAGGCAGGACCCAAGCCCCCCAAGGGGGCAGGATCAGACAGACCGAAACCACCCCAGGGCCTCCACTCCCAGCCTATTTACTGGGTCGTGACAGGTCATAAAACGAGTCCTGAGCCCAAAGAGGTTGGGAACCGCTGGGCGGGACTGAGTGGACTCCTGAGGGCTACATCGCATGCTTGGTACGGTGCCTTCGTACCATGGCGCCTTTCGCATGCACGGCCCCCCGCAGCCAACGGGTGGGCACCTCCCCCCGCCCCAGAGCCCCGCATCAACCTCTCGTCGGTTTAAATAGCGACGTGGCGGCTTTCGCTTCCACGGCAGCCGGGCAGGAGTGTCAGCCCCTGAGCTGAAGACGAGCGGCTGCAGCGTGCGGAGCCCAGAGGAAGGGTCAGGACCCCCTGACTCCCTGCAGCAGTGGGAGGTGGTCAATTTCCTTTCCCTTCTCCCCGTGATCTCTCCTGCAGGTGGCCAGCCAGTCTCTTTTTCTCTGACCCATTTAATTTCCCATCCTCCTGTCTGGCTCCCAGGACAGCGCAGGCCCTGGGTGGGCGTCAGACCCAGCACCACGCCAAGCCTCTAAATCCATTCCGAGCGGCCGGCAGACCCCTCAGCAGAGCCTGGGGCTGGCTCCCCTCTCACGGCCGGGGGTTGACGACCGGGCTGTCTCTGGATCTTCCCAGGCAGCAGAGAGGAGGCGCTGTGGAGCTGGGGTGGCGGTGGGGTTTGCATTGCTAACAGTAACGATGGAGGCCAAAACCCACACTGACACCGTCCTTTGCCATCTGCAGCCTGGCCTGCTACCCATGACCCCAGTATGTCTGGCTGCATGAAGCCCCGGACACCTGCTCCAGCTCCCAGCCATGGGTGGGTGGCAGGGACATTTAAGCCGTGTGCTTTTCGACCTGCCTGCTCCCCGCCCTCACCTCTCCCAGCATCGCACCTTTTAATCGGGCTGCCAGGTACAGCGTCAAAGCCACGCACCCCACCCAGTGGGGTCCATCTCAAGCCCCCGCCGTACCCTACTCCCCATCCCCCGGGACCTTTCTGCCCCCCGGAGAGTCCGAAAGCTGCGATGGGCCCAGGTGTCCACTAGGGGGGCCCAGCACACCATGAAATGCAAGAGACATCTGGGGCTGAGCTTTGAAGAGCTGGATCCCCTCCCCTCCTACTGCCCCTCCCCCCAAACTGGGGAACAGGGAAGGGAGGTGTGGAGGGGAACCCCACTTGATTGGGGATTAAGAGCAAGGATGCGGATCTGCTGGAAGGGACGGCCACAATCAACTCCCCGAGTCTGCCCTGCTGCAAAGACCTAGAGGGTCGGTGAAGTCCCCGCAGAGCTGGCAGGCCTCTGGGGTTTAGGATCCCAGCCCGGAGCTCATCCTCTAATGCAGAAACAGGAAGAGCCCAGCACCTGCTGCAGGGGGTTCTAGGAACTGCGAGCCCCATCCCAAAGCATGGGGCAGTGCGGAGACTGCAGTAGCCATTCCTCGCTCGTCAGAGGGGACACGGGGGTTAAACCCCCAAATGTCGTAGGGCATTAGAAGCTCTCCCGCCAACATATTGCTGGGCACATGGGCACTTTTGGGGTGTGACTTGTGTCGCTCGCTCAGGAGGGTGGAATATTCACCCCCCTGAGCGACACACGTTTTGCAGCATAGGCAGTAGTGTAGACAGAGCCTTAGGAATGAGCCCCGAGAGCTTGCTGGATTCCTCTGAGCAGGAACCTCCCTTGCAACAGGACTCGATTCAACCTCGCACCCCGAGAGGCAGCACATAACGCTCGGTGGGTCTCTATTCCAGCCCTTCCCTTCCGTGACCCGTGTCCTCAGAAGCCGAGATTGCAGCGGGTTTATGAGCCACGTTAGAGCCTAGAATATTGGTGCATTAGCCAAGCGGTGCACGGGGAGCCCGGGACTGGAATCACCGGGGCAGAAGATCAGACTTGAGGTGCATCAGCAGAGCTGGATGTGGCCAGGCCAATGCCGGAAAAGCAGGAGAGGCTGTGTGGGCAGGGATGGACGGCCCAGGCCCTCCCCACCCAGCGCTGGTTAGGGTGTCCCGCTATCGACCCCTCTCTCTCCTGAGCACATGCACAGGAAATCAAACAAACCCCAACCCCGCCCTTTTTGGTTACAAAGAGACTGGAATCATACCTTGAGAAATAGCTGGGAGACACCTTGGGAAATCTCCTCCCTGTCTCCGCTTGGCTCTGGGGCTAAAATCCGGCTCCATGTGAAATGTACAAAGGCTCAATTTTCTGTTCCGAGTCCCTAGGGTGCTTGGGGTGCACCGGGAGTTTGGCAGACAAGGGGAGACCAGATCCCTGCCTGGAACTGCTGATGTATGGGGCCCTTTCGCCATTTCTCTTTGTTACTATCAGGAAATGCCAGACACTCATTAATACCACTCCAGAGCCCTGGTTTGCTGCGGCACCATGCTGTGTCCCACATGAGGGGGCATCTTCCCCTCCGCCCCACTTTGCTGTCTCTCTGGGCATAGCCGATGCCAGTTTTGGCTCGTCGGCAGCCCTGGAGCCGGAGCCGCGCGGCCAGCTCTAAATAAAATAATCAATTATCGCAATGTGCAGCTTCACAGCAGAAAGGAGCAACAATGTCTTGAGTTGATTTAAGTGGCTTCAACTAATTATAAAGCGTAACGACCAAAAGGCCGTTTACAGACAGGTCCCCGAGCGTTCCTTGTGTTGGCCTGTTTGCCATGCAAGGAGGCACTGTCAGGCTCTGTGCCCACACTCCTGAGCAGAGGGAGCAGATCACAACTCCACAAGGAATCTTCTGCTTTGCTCCAGGCCGGGCTGAAGAATTGCCTGGGCAGGCATGGCATGGAGCGGAAGAGCATCCCCAACCACAGTGCCAGCAGAAGGATGCAGGGAGGCTTGCTGGGCTGCAGTTTGCATGAGCAGACGCTGCCGTGTTTGGCTGCTAGCTGGGGGCCTCGTGGCCCATGGGGTTTGCAGGCAGCTGGAGATGCAAATGCCACTGGAAACTACAATCCCCTGAGCCAGCTGATGGGAGATTGATTGTCCAGGATCCCAGGGTGCAAGCCCAGATTCCCTCAACTTAGACTCTTAGAAAGGCTATGGCAGCCCTTGCTCCACCCCCCAGGAAGCCTGGCAGAGTGGGGTTAGCACCTTGGGACCGGCAGCCAGAGAGGCCCCGCGTCTTGCCAATGATACAGCGAAATGACATGAGGCAGCTGAATCCAGAGGGAGAGGAGAGCGATCCGGCAGGAGTTGGCGGTGTGGTGTCCCAGCATCACCTGGGCGCTGCAAAACCCCACCGGTATGACACATGGCTACGAGCTGAGCCGAGCCCATCATTCCTGGCTGGGTCTGGGCTGCAAGAAACCTTTGTTTTACATGATTGTCTGGGCAATGCTGCACCTGACCAGCCTGGCTTAGGGACCTTAGGAAGCTTTGGAGGTGGGGGATCCATCTCTGTGATAAACGAAGGAGCAGCGGGGGAGCTTCCTTTTACAGACACCCAGCCAGCCAGGGGCTATAAAATCCCTCTTGGTAGCTGTTCTCTAATTGCCCTACCTGTAAAGGGTTAAAGTCTCACCGCTATGCACAGGTAAAAGGAAGTGAGTGGGCACCTGGCCAGAAGAGCCAACGGGAAGGCTCGAACTTTTTTAAATTGAGAAAAGCCCCCCCCCCCTTTGTCTGTCTGTTGTTCTCCCAGGGAGAGGCAGACAGGGCAGAGCATGTTGTAAGGAGCTTGGACCAGGTATGAAAAAATCATCAGTATCATCCCTAGCAACTACACATTTAAAACCCCAGCTATGTAAGTAGATCAGGAAGTGTCTAGGAAGACGCAATTAGGTTTCTCTCTTTTATTTCTTTATGGCTTGTAGATTCCTCTGTGCTAATCCCAGGTGCTTTTGTTTTGCTTTGCTTGTAACCTTTAAGCTGGACCTCAAGAAAGCGATTCTTGGTGCTTAATCCTTGTAGTTGCTCTTATTAAACCTGGCAATAGCCTGAATTCCCAGATGTATTTTCTTGCTTTCTTTTTTTATTAATAAAATTTACCTTTTTTAAGAACAGAATTGGATTTTTGTGTCTTAAGAGGTTTCTGCAGATTGTTTAATTAGCTGGTGGCAACAGCTGATTTCCTCCCCCCCCTTCTCAGCTCTTCCCCGGAGGGGTGTGTGAAACGGCATGAGGGTACCCCATAGGAAGGAATTCCCAAGTGCTCCTTCCTGGGCTCCCAAAGGGGTTCTGCACTTGGGCGGTGGCAGCATCTACCCATCCAAGGTCAGAGAAAAGCTGTAACCTTGGAAGTTTAATACAAGGCTGGAGGGGCCAGTGATTAATTTTTAGAATCCTTGCGGGCCCCACCTTCTGCACTCGGAGTGCCAGCGTGGGGAATGAGCCTTGACAACCTCCATTGAGTCACCACCACAGCAACCACAATTAGTGACCAGAAGGCAATGGAATCCAGGGGAGTGGGGATGGAATCATGAGGGAGCAGCTTCCAGGAGTTCTCCTAGATGGGGTCCAGCTGTGGACAAGACTGGGGTGTGCACCACGGCTGGGAAGCCGCGAGGGCCCCCATCCCCGTGGGCTGGGATGCAGGGGGAGGCTGGCAGGACGTGCAGCAGTCACCATGCATCCAGAGCTTTAGTGGCATGAGAGAGCTGCCCTCTGCTGACTGTGTGGATGGCCCAGGAGGAAAGAGGACCAGGGGGTGACACGGATCCCAGTCACAGAGGAATGTGTTGCTGCCAAGGGGCTGAGAGAAGGAAGAAAAGTCTGCATGGAGAGAGAGGAGCTCCCTTGGGGCACCCCGGCCCCATCACAAGCTCTGGGGGCTGGGAGCAGCACCACGACCCAACCACCTTTAGTGGTGCCGACTCAACAGATCCAAGAGAAGCCTGCCTGAAACAGTCAGCGATGCAGATGCGGCAACCAGGCACAGGCCTGTGCACAATGGGGTCCTGCTCCGAGATTGGGGTTCCTAGGTGCTACCACAATAAGCCTTCTCCTTGGCTGGTGCACCTGGAAGATAACAGCTCACTACTGGGGCTGGCGATGCTAGAGGAGATCTGTGTCGTGGTGCTGATGATCCAGAGTTCAAGCCAACCGGGGTGGGGGGTTTACACTAGACAGATGGGTTCCTGGGAGGCTTCTGCTGCTTCCTTGGGGGCCACGAAGGTGGGGGAGGGGAAAGAAGAGCCTCAGAGTTGCCCTCAAGGGGCCGGATGTGAGTGTTGGGGATGCCAGGCTGGGCCCCTTCAGAGTAGCACCCCGCACCTCAGGCACCAAGGACGGGTGGCGCTCTGGCAGGGAAGCCAGGATGGGTCATACGTGGCTGTCAGCAGGGATCAACCCAGGGGCGGCTGGCCCCTTGGCACACAGGAGCAGACTGCCTGTGGCCCCGGGGCTGGCCTAAGAACATAAGAACGGCCGTACCGGGTCAGACCAAAGGTCCATCTAGCCCAGTATCTGTCTACCGACAGTGGCCAATGCCAGGTGCCCCTGAGGGAGTGAACCTAACAGGCAATGATCAAGTGATCTCTCTCCTGCCATCCATCTCCATCCTCTGACGAACAGAGGCTAGGGACACCATTCTTACCCATCCTAGCTAATAGCCATTTATGGACTTAGCCACCATGAATTTATCCAGTCCCCTTTTAAACATTGTTATAGTCCTAGCCTTCACAACCTCCTCAGGTAAGGAGTTCCACAAGTTGACTGTGCGCTGCGTGAAGAAGAACTTCCTTTTATTTGTTTTAAACCTGCTGCCTATTAATTTCATTTGGTGACCCCTAGTTCTTGTATTATGGGAATAAGTAAATAACTTTTCCTTATCCACTTTCTCAACATCACTCATGATTTTATATACCTCTATCATATCCCCCCTTAGTCTTCTCTTTTCCAAGCTGAAGAGTCCTAGCCTCTTTAATCTTTCCTCGTATGGGACCCTCTCCAAACCACTAATCATTTTAGTTGCCCTTTTCTGAACCTTTTCTAGTGCTATAATATATTTTTTGAGGTGAGGAGACCACATCTGTACACAGTATTCGAGATGTGGGCGTACCATGGATTTATATAAGGGCAATAATATATTCTCAGTCTTATTCTCTATCCCCTTTTTAATGATTCCTAACATCCTGTTTGCTTTTTTGACCGCCTCTGCACACTGCGTGGACATCTTCAGAGAACTATCCACGATGACTCCAAGATCTTTTTCCTGACTCGTTGTAGCTAAATTAGCCCCCATCATGTTGTATGTATAGTTAGGGTTATTTTTTCCAATGTGCATTACTTTACATTTATCCACATTAAATTTCATTTGCCATTTTGTTGCCCAATCACTTAGTTTTGTGAGATCTTTTTGAAGTTCTTCACAATCTGCTTTGGTCTTAACTATCTTGAGTAGTTTAGTATCATCTGCAAACTTTGCCACCTCACTGTTTACCCCTTTCTCCAGATCATTTATGAATAAATTGAATAGGATTGGTCCTAGGACTGACCCTTGGGGAACACCACTAGTTACCCCTCTCCATTCTGAGAATTTACCATTAATTCCTACCCTTTGTTCCCTGTCCTTTAACCAGTTCTCAATCCATGAAAGGACCTTCCCTTTTATCCCATGACAGCTTAATTTATGTAAGAGCCTTTGGTGAGGGACCTTGTCAAAGGCTTTCTGGAAATCTAAGTACACTATGTCCACCGGATCCCCCTTGTCCACATGTTTGTTGACCCCTTCAAAGAACTCTAATAGATTAGTAAGACACGATTTCCCTTTACAGAAACCATGTTGACTATTGCTCAACAGTTTATGTTTTTCTATGTGTCTGACAATTTTATTCTTTACTATTGTTTCAACTAATTTGCCTGGTACCGACGTTAGACTTACCGGTCTGTAATTGCCGGGATCACCCCTAGAGCCCTTTTTAAATATTGGCGTTACAGTAGCTAACTTCCAGTCATTGGGTACCGAAGCCGATTTAAAGGACAGGTTACAAACCTTAGTTAATAGTTCCGCAACTTCACATTTGAGTTCTTTCAGAACTCTTGGGTGAATGCCATCTGGTCCCACGTCGTGTGCTTCCTCCTCCCTCCCCCCACGTGGGGCTGTACAAGGGGTCTGGGGCCCAGGTCGCTGCTGTTGTAGGGTGGCTGTGGGTAGGGGGGGTTTGGCAGCAGTAGTAGAGCTGTTATCCCACCTCAGAAAGGGAGCAGGGCCTTTGCCAGGGGGAGGGGAGCTCGGCCTTGCCCCACTCTGCCCCTCCTCGGAGACAGGGGCCCTCGAAACCTGCCCAGAACCCAGGAGTCCAGGCTCGCCACACCCCACAGAACCCAGGAGTCTGGGCTCCTCCCACAGAACCCAGGCGTCCGGGCTCTCCACACCCCACAGAACTCAGGGCTCCGCCCTCGGAACCAAGGAATCCGGGCTCTCCACACCCCACGGAACCAAGGAGTCCAGGCTCCTCCCAGAGAACCAAGGAACCCAGGAGTCCGGGCTCCCCACGCTCCACGGAACCCAGGAGTCCGGGCTCCCCACGCCCTACGGAACCCAGGCGTCCGGGCTCCGCCCACGGAACCAAGGAACCCATGCGTCCAGACTCCCGCCAAGGAACCCAGGCGTCCGGGCGAGTGGGGGGAGGGGGCTGCTCCATCGACCTTCCAGCCGGCCCGTCTCGCTGGTTCCGGTCCTCCGGCCCCGCCCCCGCCCGGGCCCCGCCGCCGACACCCGCGGCCCCCGGCCCCGACCGCTGCGCTGCCACCTCGGGGTGAGTCCGCGCCCCCCCCCCCCGACCTCCCCCTCCCGGGCCCCGCCTCCCTACAGACCCCCCCCGCGGCCCCTACAGCTCCCCCCGCCCCCCCCCCCGCCTGGGAATTCTGCCCCCCCCTGCACTGCCCCCCCCAGTTAGCCCCTGCCGGGGGGGGGGGCGGAGTTGCTGGTCCCCATGGGGATTCCCCGGGGAGGGGCAGTTCAGCCCCGTCCCCTCCCCCACAGCACATGGTGCGGGCCGGTGGGGGCAGGGCTGGCCCTGGCCGGTGGAGTGGGACCGGGGTGGGACCAGCCCTTTGCCCGGAGCCTCCCCAGCGACCGGACCGGAGCCTCCCTCTGCCCAGCGGGGCCGGAGCAGGGTTTCTGCGCTGAAATGGCCAGGTGGGGTGTCTGTTATTGTAGGGTCGCCGATGGGGGCTGGGCCCCACGCGTCGCGTGCTTCCTCCTCCCTCCCCCCACGTGGGTGCCCTTGTAGGGCTGCGCAAGGGGTCTGGGGCCCAGGTCGCTGCTGTTGTAGGGTGGCTGCGGGTATGGGGGGGGGTGTCGGTGCAGTTTTAGGGTGGCATGGGACAGCTGTAATGTGTGTCTGTGTGTGTGGGGGGGTCTGTGGTGGTGGGGCAGCCTTTCTGGGGTCGCTCAGGCTCCCGGGCGCTGGGCAGTTGTGGGGTTGCCCTGGCTCTGCTGCAGGAGCCCCATATTGTGTGTTTCGGGGGTGGGCTGGGGTGGAAGGTGACACCTCTATCTTGGGCGGGGGGGGCGGCCCCATGGGATTGAGCTGGGGGGGGGAGCAGACGGGGTATCTGAGTGAGGGGGAGCGGGCTGGGCAGTGGGGGTGCAAGAGGGAGCAGGCGGGGTTGCTAACAGTTCGTAATCCCCTCTGCCGGAGTCTTTGCCTAACCTGCCGTCCCCCTTCCCTCCTAGCCGGCGTGGAGCCAGGATGGCCAAGGAGATGCGGGCGCAGTACGAGCCGGTGGCGGAGATCGGCGTCGGCGCCTACGGCACCGTCTACAAGGCCCGGGACCTGCAGAGCGGCAAGTTCGTGGCCCTCAAGAACGTGCGCGTCCAGACCAACGAGAACGGGCTGCCGCTCTCCACCGTGCGCGAGGTGGCGCTGCTCAAGCGGCTGGAGCATTTCGACCACCCCAACATCGTGCGGTGAGGCGCGGGGGGGCGGCTGTACGGACCGGGGAGGGCTGGGGGGAAGCCGAGACCGGGGAGGACTTGCACGTGGTGCCCAGTCACGTGGGGCAGGGGCTGGCGGGCGCTTAGTTTGCATTGGAGGGAGTTTGGTTTTGGGGACCCAACAGCCACTTCCCTCTGGGATAAAGGCCCCGGGCGGTGCAAGAAGGGGAATCAGTATCCCATGGGGGGGGGGCTTGGGGCTGTGGGTGGGAGACAAGAAGTGGGGAGGGGTCCCCAATCGGGGGTCTGCGTAGGAGGCACGCGGCTAGGCCTGCTTGGGAGGTTGGAGTGGCCGTGCAGGGGACAGAACCCTGCCCTGCTCTCTGGGGCCTCTCTTCCTGTATGAGCTAATCCCAGGGAGCTGGAAGCAGCCCCAGGCCGCTTTGCGCTCGGTTTTCCAGCTCTGGGAAACGTGCGGCCGCTTCTAGGAATTGAGCCGCGGCGGCCTGGGAGCTGCCTCCTTCCTGCGAGTCCTGAAACGCCGGCGCCGGGGCTGGGCCGCGGGATGGCTCGGCTGGCAGCCGGGCGGCTTTCCCCTGGCAGAGGATGTCCGTCCTCCCCCCCGCCGAGGGGCCTGCCTGCGCTGGGGGTGGGGGAGGAGGCTCAAGAGCAGCCCGGCCTTGGCCCCCAGGTGTTTATAGGCCTGCTGCGTTAGGGTTTTTCTGCCAGCTGGTTCCGCTCCGCTGGGGGTCCGGCCCACCCCAGCCTGGGGCACTGCTGGCTTTACAGAAACACTGGGGTGACGGCAGGAGAGCTCCAGGGAAGGAGGTCCCTGGTGGGTGGGGTCCCCATCCTGCCCCTCTCCCGGCTGGACGAGACGCTCAGGGGGGTAAATTGAGACGTTTTCGGGAGCTTCTAAAAATCCAGCTTCGGTAGCAGGGCCTTGGCGGGAGGGGACGGGGGCAGGGCTGGTGGGACGAGTGGCAAGCCATTGGGGAGGGGGGTGGGTGCCGGGCGGCAGGGGGAAGCGGTGTGGGGGGTGCGTTGGGGATTGAGGGCAGCCGCATCTCGAGGGACCGTAGCTTTTTAAGCGTTTAGCTCCCTGGCGGCCTCCTATGGTGAGAGGGGCTAGTGGAGCTGTCCTGACCCCACTGCGAAGGGCCAGGCCCTGGCACGCTGCCCCCAAGTGATCTCCGGGGTGGCGGGTGAGGACACTGCTGCCCTCGGCGCTACGGTTCCCCCTGTCAGAGGAGCTTGCAGGGGCCGGTTCTGCTGGCTCCGTCCCTTTGAGTCGCATTCTGTCTACACGTGAGCCCGGCCCGCCTGTCTCTTCCCTCTGCCAGCTTCACAGCCATTTCCCAGGCAGTGCCCAGCCCCTTGCCTGCCTCTGTGAGCCCGAGGGCAGTGAGGCGGTGCAGTGGGGGAAGGAGCTCCCTGTCCTGCGCTGATTAGCTTCCAGGAAGCAGGGAGGAAGCAGAGGGGCCCCAGGAATTGCTGATTGAATTGGCCAGATGAGAGTCTCCAGCCCTGCCTTGGGCTATCTGGTGGCAGGATCTGCAGCTGGGGAATCAAATCAGCCCAGTACTGGCTGGAGCTCTGTTATGGGGGGGGGGGGGGGTTTGATGCTGTGAGCTCAGGGGCATGCTCAGAACAGGGGTTCAGGAAGCATGTCCCCAAATTACCATGTGATATGAAGCATGGGGAGCAGGAGAGGGGGCTGAAGGTTGGGATTGAGGGACATTGGCAGAGCGGGGGGGGGGGGGGCTGGGATAGCAGGGAGCTGCAGGTCAGGACTGAGGGGCATTGGCAGAGCTGTGTTCCATCCCTCTAGATGGGTCTGGGGGGGGGTCCCTGGCCCCCATCTGTCCCGCCTTGGGCCCAGACAGCCCCGGTCCTTCGTGTTGTGTTGAGCTGGATTGTTGAGTTCCTGCAGCTGCGAGCGGGAGCCCCCCTTCCAGCAGAGCATGTGTCAGTCAGACCCCTGCCTGGCCCCTCCCTCCCGCACTCGGATCCCCAGCCCCCGCCAAGCTCCCTTCTCCGCCTCCCCGCAGGTTGATGGACGTCTGCGCCACCACCCGGACGGAGCGCGAGACCAAGGTGACCCTGGTGTTCGAGCACGTGGATCAGGACCTGAAGACGTATCTGGACAAGGCGCCGGCCCCTGGCTTGCCAGTGGAGAAGATAAAGGTACGAGGGGAACCGAGCCCTCGGCTGTAGGGACCTTTGGGGATGCTCCCGCCCCGCGGCACCCAGGGTGATTGGGGAGGGGAGAGCTGCTTGCCCAGAGGAGGCTGCAGGAGCTGGGCTGGTTCAGCCTGGCCTAAACACATCGGATTGCTCTCCATCAGTACAGCCGGGGGAAGCCCAGGGGAGGGACGAGCTAGTGAAGCCAAAAGACAACGAGTCGAATGACATGACAGGCTCCAGAGCTGGACTCGATGCCCCAGGAGGGTCCTTCCTTTCTGGATCCCTGGCCCCCGCCCCACCTGTGCAGCTGGGGCAGGCGGGGAATCTGACCCTGCGCTCTCCCCCTGCTCGGCCAGGACCTGATGCGCCAGTTCCTGAGCGGCCTGGACTTCCTGCACTCGAATTGCATCGTGCACCGCGACCTGAAGCCGGAGAACATCCTGGTGACTAGCAGTGGGCAGGTGAAGCTGGCGGACTTCGGCCTGGCCCGGATCTACAGCTGCCAGATGGCCCTGACCCCTGTGGTGAGCCCTCGGCCTGTGCATGTGGAGGGGGTGGACAGGAGCAGCTTTTGGTTCATGGCGCCCGGCTTGGAAATGCTGAGGTGCCTCCTCCCCGGCTGCTCCCCAGACCCCCGGCCGTCCCGCACTTGTCCCTGTGATGCAGATGCCTAGCTCCCTCCTGGAATCCTCTGCCCTTGGTGCTGAGGCTCCTGCCGCTGTGGGGAGGGGAGAGCCGCTGCCGTGGGTGGGGATGGCAGGTTGGGAGCCGCATGAGCCTGAGTCACTGGAGGGTGACTGCCTGCTGCCTCATCCTCTGCTGCGGGCATCTTCCCACAGCGGCGCCGGCCCGGCCCCGAGCCGGAGATCCTGTGCTGGGCAACGGGCTCCTTCCCCGGGCCGGCCTGGCCTGGCCTGCTCTCGCTGTCTGAGCCCACGCGGTGCTCCGAGCAGCTGGGGCAGCAGCCCGCTGGGTGCCGTCTCTGCTGCAAAGGGAGGATTTCCCCAGGGTTCGGAGCCGACCAGACATGAGTGCTTCCCAGTTACCCCCATCAGTGGGATCTTCACTCAGCTTCTACGGGGCATCACCCGCCGGGGGATTAGGGGGACCAGACAGCAAATGTGAAAAATCGGGATGGGGGTGGGGGTAATAGGAGCCTATATAAGAAAAAGACGCAAAAATCGGGACCTCGGTCACCCTAGGGGGGATCCCGGGGAGACCTCAGCCGTGCCGAGTGGTCCCCCTGCCGCCGATGCTGCTGGGAGCGGGGTGTACTGGGAACCTGGCAGCGGCTTGGGCGCACTCAGCCATCACTGGGCTGGGCTCCCAGGGCCCTTGTTGGGCTGGGGGTCCAAGAACCCGGGGCGGGGGGCACGGTATAGCTGGAGCGCACGGCTGTGTGAGAAGCAAGGGGGCCTGACTCAGCAGCTCTTCCTTCTCTGGGGGCTGGAGATTCAGGCCCTCGTCTGAGGGCCCCTGCCCCGCTTGAGGGCTGAGAGATCTGGGGGTTCTCCAAGCTGCTAACTTCCCGCTCTTGGGGCACCTGGGGGCAGGGCCTGGGGCAGCCCTGCCTGGGCAGGCTGGGTCTGTTGCTGGGGTGCTGCTGTCGGGGGGTTACCCCGTCACGTCTCCACGGAGACGAGCTCCAGTGTGGCGGGTCCCTGTGCTGGGGGGCGGAAGGAGGGAAGCTGCAGTCTCTGGCAGCCCCTATGCTGCTTCCCCTCAGCCAGTGGGGTGCGTGGAATCTGTAGGGTAAATATTGTGCCATAAGCAGGAAGTGGGACTGGCGGGTGAGGACACTCAGCCTAAAGGCATTTCCTGCCCAGCAGGGATCCGGAGCTCTGAGCTTCCAACCAGCCCTGGAGAGACTCTCCCTCCAGGAGATGGGGGACTCATAAGCTGCTTGCGGGAGGGGAGCCCTAAACCCCAGCAGGCGTCTACCCAGGGATGGGGACACAGTCTGTTTCTGGGAAGCATCAGGACGTGTGGCCTTGGGGGGCTGCCTGACTGTAGGGGCCCCTTTGGGGTTGTCGCGCCTCCCCCCCCCAACGTGACTGTGCCCGTGCAGGTGGTTACCTTGTGGTACCGCGCCCCGGAAGTGCTGCTCCAGTCGACCTATGCCACCCCCGTGGACATGTGGAGCGTCGGCTGCATCTTTGCCGAGATGTTCCGGCGAAAGTGAGTGTGCGTGGGGAGGAGCTTGGCGGGGGCTGAGCAGGGCTGGGGTGCCTGCAGACACCGGGCGGGCACTTGGTGGCGTGGGCATGGGCGGGTGAGGGCGTGGCTGTGTGTGGTGCAGGTAGGCCTGGCTGCATGTCCATGTATAACCTTGAACCCCACCCACAGCCCCCCAGGGTGGCATCTCCCCGGCACCACTTAACTCAGGACCCCAAAGTGCTTGATGCCAGGGGGTTGGTCTTGCCAGGTCCCTTCTCTGGGCGGGAGGCATCTTGCCCAGCATCTCACGGGGCCAGGAACCCCGACGCCCAGGCTCCTGCTCCGACCAGTCGGTCACGCTGCCTTGCGGTAACATGGCCCGGCTGGGGACTAGGACGGGCACGGCTGGCTTGGCTCTGGCCTGTGGCTGGCGGCAGCCCATGGTGGGGAGCCCACCTGCTGGTCTCTGCCTCCCCTCTCTCCCCCAGCCCCTTGCCGGAGCTTAGCAAGCCCAGCTGGGAGACAATTGATTAGGGCTGAGCCAGGAACTGCCCCCCCCTCCAGGCTTATCGGCTGGGCTCTGTGCTGATAGACGGGGAGGGGCCCCGTGCTGCCAGATCTCCCCTCCCGGCCTTGTGGGCTCAGCTCTGGGCCTCTCCAGGGGTGGGGGGATGTGTGATAATGAGGCTGACGCCCTGGTGCCCAGGGGGTCCCTTCTGGGCAGGTCATGGCTAGCTGGGGGAGGGGGAGTTGGGCCCTGGCCGGTTACTGGCCCCTCCAAGCCCTCCCGCCATTGTTCAGCTTCTTTGGCCTCTGAGCGGGCGGGAGGGTGACGTGGGTGGGAGTCTGTGCCCATGCAGCCACCTCTGGGTGGGGATGGAGCAGCTGAGCAGATCCCGGCTCTGGTTCTGATATGGGTCCTGCCCCAAAGGGAGGGGGGAGGGGGCTAACGGTGGGGAGCATGCCCCACGCTCAGCTCAGCAGCCAGCCCCTCTTTCCCCTGCAGGCCCCTCTTCTGTGGCAACTCAGAAGCCGACCAGCTGGGCAAGATCTTTGAGTAAGTTCTGAAGCTTCCCTAGTGTCTTGCAGGAGAGGGCTGGATGGGGGCGGGGGTGGCCCCCTGGGATCTCAGCAAGGGGAGGGGGGTGAGGCACTAAGGGCCGAGCCAGGGTGGGGCTGGGGGACCCAGCCCTGGTTGAGAGCTGCCGATTGATGGGACAGGGCGGGGCAGCGTGCCTGGGTGTAGCGCTGCTGCTGGAGGTAGAAACAAGAGTTTGTGGGGCGGGGGGGCTGCTGGGAGCTTGTCGTCTCCTTTACCCTGTTAACAACTCTCTGGGACACTCAGTAACCAACCCACCCTGCTGTGCTCCCAGACCAAGCCGGGTCCAGCCTTGTGCTGCTTAGTGACCTCCTCTCACATCCCCCCTTCCCTCCCCGGGTGGCCAAGGCAGCAGGCGACCGGCCGAGGGGTTTTTTTGCCGCATGGAGCAGAATGTCCAGGGAGCCGCCTCGTGCAAGCGGCCCGGGGCCCAGCAGCACGGGCAGCTCTGTGCTAGAGGAGGGAAGGTGCATTTCAACCCTGGGGCCGAGGGGACAGTAGCGTCTAGGAGCGCCAGTCGCAGACCGGGACCCCTTGGTGCACGGCGCTGCGCAGACAGAACAGAGACGGCCCTTGCCCCCGAGAGTGGCCGCTGTAAGGGAACAGTCTGGTGAACATGGGTTACCTTAGTGGGGATTAAAGAGGCCCCTTTGTTCCTAGCAGAGACAAGGTGTCCGGGAGTCCCCGGGCGATGCTCTGGAGCTGCTCCCTACGAAGCCAGCCAGGACTCTGGGGAAGTCTCCTCTCTGTGAGCAGACTGGCTCCAGGGCAAGAAGCTCACACGGCTTCACCTCCTGGGTCTGACCTTGGAGCATTCAGCATCCTCTGCCCCTCCGTGCGCTTCCCACAGCGAGTCCGCCCAGGCGGGGTCCTGGGGCAGCCAGGGGGTCCTGCACCCCCACTTCGCAGTCAGACGTGACTCTTGGCCAGCCAGTAACACAGAGGTTCATTTGATGACAGGAACATGAGCTAAAACAGAGCTTGTAGGTACAGAGAACAGGACCCCTCAGCCGGGTCCATCCTGGGGGGCAGTGAGCCTGACCCCCCCGTCTGCCCTTCACTCCTCGTCCCCAGCCAGCTCCAAACTGACTCTCCAGCCCCTCCTCCTCTGCTTTGTTCCTTTCCCGGTCAGGAGGTCACCTGATTCCTTTGTTCGCCCACACCTTTAGCTACCCCCTTGCAGGGGGGAAGGGCCCCGGCCATCAGTTGCCAGGAGACAGTGTCGCCATTTATGTGCACTGGCCCTTTGCTCTGCAACAATGACACCCCCTTATCCCACCACCTAGAGACTTAAGAAATGCAGAGGGGAAACTGAGGCACCCCTACAGTGTTCAGAGGAAACATTAAGAGCAGTCCCAGTTCGTCACACAAGGCTGGAGGGGCAGAGAGCCGGGGTGGGGGAGATCCTGCTGGGACTCGTGGGTGAGGGATTTGGAACTGGGCCGGGAGGGGCTCTTGGCTGAAGAGGCTTGGGCTGTGTATGGGGCGGGAGATGGGACAGCGAGTCGCCAGTGGGTCAGGGAGCCTGGGCTCGGCTCACAAAGGGCTTATCAAGGAAACGGAAAGCCGGTATCCTTGGAATCCCATGCCGCGTTAGCCTGGGGAACTCCCTGCCACAAGAGCTCACGAGGCCGAGAGCTTGGCAGGGTTCAGACGAGAATCCGACCCCCCCCCCCCCATGGATAACGAGAGAGAGAGAGAGAGAGAGAGAAAAAGTAGCTTGTTTTTAAACAAGGGCTCAGAGTCCTTTAGCCTCAGGGCAGAGGGAAAACGCTGGCTGGAGTTAGCAGGGCAGGCTGGTCCCTCGCATCCCGGGCAGGGTTCCTCGCACCTTCCGCCTTCATCCTGCCCTTGGGTGGATGGGACAGTGGGCTGTGTGGACCTCTGCTCTGTGCTGGCAGTGCCCATGTCCCACTCCCTGCCTGGGTGCCAGTGGCTGTGCAAAACCCGCCCCCTCCCTGCTGCCCCGTCCCAGTCATTCTCTTCCCTCCCCCGCAGCATGATCGGGCTCCCGGCGGAGGACGACTGGCCCCTGGACGTGGCCCTGCCGCACTGCGCCTTCACGGCACGCTCCCCACAGCCCGTGGAGATGTTTGTGCCGGAGATGGAGAAGCTGGGGGCACAGCTTCTCTTGGTAGGTCGGGGCGGGGGGAGACGACGTGGGAGCAGCAATAATTCAGCCTGAGAAGGAGAATTGGGGAGGGGGCCCTCTGGGCTTCGCGTCCGAGCCCCTGGAGCTGCTGATGCTGCTTGGAGAGACAAGGTTTCACCACCGTGAAACCAGCCCGTGGGGTCGGCTGGCTCTGGAAATGACCCGCCCAGGAGCATCGGCAGAGCGGGGGGGAGCGTGCCGTGCCGGGAGAGCAGGGGGCTGCGGGTCGGGATTGAGGAGCACCAGCAGAGCTGCGTGGTGGGGAGCCTGGGGTTGGGAGAGCGGGGGGCTGTGGGTCGGGGAGGGGGGACAGGACCCAGGGTCCTGTTAATTCGCCCGTCGCTCTTTGAACACCCAGTAGGGTGGGGGTCCGTCCCATTTAACCCTTTCTCCTCTCCTCCCTAGGAGATGCTGACCTTTAACCCCTACCAGCGGATCTCGGCCTTCAACGCACTGCGTCACCTTTACCTCCAGGACAAGAGCCCGGTGGAGGGGTAACGCCCCAGCACCCCCCTCTCCCCTCCACGGGGACCCAACGGAGGACTCGGGATAGTGCCAGTTCTGCACCCGTTCGGTCCCCTGCACCTGCCCCACGCACATGGAGACGGACTCGAGCAGGGAGCGAGACGCCTCCTCCCCGGGGACGCTGGGATTCCGGTGGCGTCTCCCCCAACCCCGTCCCCCCCCCATGGGCGCCTGGCCCCGAGCAGGCCTAGCTCTGTTGAAGGTCAGTTTGTGTTGGGAGGGGGCCTGGCGGGGCCTCACCCGCGTTCTCACGGACACTTTGAGTAGCCTTTTGTAACCGTTTACAAGATAACTGTTGCTGCCTTATCGCATTCCAGCCTCCTGCCGCTGGTCTCAGCTCTTCCCACCCCCCAGCGAGGGGCTGAGAGCAGCACGACAGGCCCCTCCCCCTCCCCACACTCGGGGCAGGTGGGGTTTTTTTTACAAGAAATATTCACGCGCGGTTTTTCTACTACCAGGGCGAACTGCCAGATTCTTGGTGTACAGGTGGGAGTTGCTTCCCTGAGGGTGGATTGGGGAATCCGGGGGGGCAGGTGCTCCCCCGGGGCCGGAGATCGACAGTTTATATTTATAATGATTTTTCTCAGACACTTTTTTTTTTTTTTAAATCGGCTCTAAACATGGTAAGAGTCCAATAAAGGGAAGGCAGGGGGATGGGCGTGCGGCCCCACCCCAGCCTGCTTTGTCACTTGGCTTGCCTGAAAGCGTCTTGGCTTTGACTGATGCGGCTGAGAAGCCAGGACCGCGCCCCTCGTCATGTGGGGGTCAGAGGTCCCCTTCCTCTGATCACTGCCCCAGTGACACTGGGAGGTTACGGGGTCGCTGGAGTGGAGGCAGCTGGGCATCGCCCCATATTGCTCTTGACTGGCTTGTTCGCCCTTGGGGCCGAGATCCGGGGTGGGTTGTCGACCCCAGGAAGCGGACACCCCTTCCTCTGCGGCAGTGGACAGAACCACGCCCCCTGCTCCCAGAGCGTCTATCCAGGTTGCAGCGGGGGGCCAGAGACAGGACCCTGAGAGCTGTGTACGTGTTCTCACCTGGCATCCCCCCCCAAGGGGGAAGGGGTCATGCCTTCTGCCAGCTGGGGGTCTCACCGCTGCCTGTGGGGGGCGCTGCACCTTTACTCCACGGGGAAGGGGAGTGTCCACCCCCCAGTGATACTGCGGCGCCGGAGGGTCACTGAAAGGTGTTTATTTGAATAATCGATAAAGTAACAGATACACACAACAGTGAATGAGCTGGGCAGGTTCCAGCCTCTCCAATGGACGCTGATAACACGGGTCCAGCACGGATCCCCCGGCCGGGGAGCCAGGACGGAGGCTGACGTCCTGCTGCCCGTCTCTTTAAACACAAGTCTCTGGGAACAGCGTCTGCTTTGCTGGTGCCCCAGCCGAGTTCTGCCCGCGCCCACAAGCGCTGCTGGGAAAGCCGCCTCCGCCCCAGCCAGCCCAGCTAAAGTATCACTGCCTGGGGCTGAGTCACACGGGAGTCCCCAGTGCCCCCCGAGGGCCCGTGTGCAGGACTTTGCCCTGCGGCTGTTTACATACCAGCTGGGGCCGGTGACTTCCCCAGGGAGCGAAGCCTTGAACTCCATGCTGCAAGGCTGGCTCAGCTGGCAACTGATCCAAGCGGGCGGTGGAGAGGAAATCGACTCCTTCAGCGCCTGGGCTCCCCACTCTGTCGGGCTGCGCCCAGGTGCCCGCTAATGGCAGCCTGCACCTGGTGTGTGTTTAACACTGAGGCGTGGGCACGCTCACCGAGTTCCTTACAAGGGTTAATTGACAAGGGAGCCAGCAGCATTGTGCTGCTGCCCGGTCGCCCCCTTGCTGGCTCTGGTGGGCACAGCCCGCAGGGTTTGGGGAGAGGGCCCTTTAACGAAGCGTGGCTGGAGGATCAGGCGCTTGTGCTGGTTCTGCAGAAGGCCCCAGTCTCCTTGCCCCGAGCCTGGTGCAGGGAGGGCTCTGTCGCACTGCGGGAAAACACCTTCTACTCCTACAACATACCTAGAGTTTCCAGCTAGACTTATAAATAAATAGCATGCAGCCCCTCTGGGCTCTAACCACACTAGTCACAGAGGTGAGGGGACTCTCAGAGGCAGGGCGGGAAGAAGAATCAAAACTATCCAGTGTTGGTTAAGGACGGTGCTTCTCCGGGCGGGGAGGGGGGGTTACCCAGCTCTGCCTGGGCCCTCTACTGCATGCGAGGGGAGGGGGAGCAGCCGGCATCTTTTGGGGAGCTACTGCCCGCCTGAGTCCAGCCAAGCGGTGGCTGGGCCAGCGCTGTCTTGCCAGGGAGCTCCGGCCTGCAGCGGGGGCTGTTCTGTGCCACCGGAGCTGGCGGCTACGGCCGCTGGCGGAGACACTCAGTGCAAACTCGGGTGAAGGCGAGAAGCTAGCACGGTCTGTCCCCGTACTGGGGGGGAGGGGGGAGAATCCATTGGCCCTGGCTCTATTCCCAGCCCCACACGCTAATCAGCTTAGCCCCACTGCAGAGCACAGGACTTGTGCGTGGGAATGCAGTGGGACCAGCCCGGCCCTCCCACTCAGTCTCAAGCCGAACTCACCTGCTGCGGGGAGGTGTAACACTGCGCTCTAAGTAAGGCATCGGTCAGGCTGCGTCTGGCTGTTGGGCTAAGGTCTCAGGCCGGGGGTGCAGCAAAAACCAAAGATGCCACAGCTGGGGGCTGGCAGAGATCCCAGCCGGCCCTGCAACAGGCAGGGAACTGCCCTGCAGAGATCACCCGGGCAAGGAATCCGGGGGGTGGCCCCTCTGCAGCAGGCCAATCCCTTTATGACAGCACAGAAGCAAGCTCCAGCGGACGAGGATGGGACCCCCAGCTCGGCTGAGGCTCTCGCCGTTCCAGGAAGGCGGCTGGTCTCTACTGCCCCATGGGAGGTTAGGGGCAGACAGCTGGGCGTCAGCCATGGACATAGAGGTCAGAGGCTTTGAAAGGTTCTTCTGCAGGGGGCTGAGGAACTGGTCCAAGGCTCTGAAATGTCCCTGCAAAGCCCTTAGGTGGGGCAAGAGGAAGCAGGAGCAGCTGCCCAGGTGCCACCTGCTGAAAGGCTACAGCCTGGCTCTTAAGATTCCACTTATTCTAAGGATAAAACTGCCAAATTTCCTGCTATGCCCCAGCACCTGTTAGACACTCCCCCTCCCCCCCCCCGTCACATGAACATCTTCAGGGCAGGTAGCCCCGTGCCAGGCTGTACAATCTCCTTTTGGATTACTACAGACCAGAGACACAGCCCCCTGCCCCACCCCTTGAAGGGACGTAACTAACTTCCTAGACGACGGGGCCCTGGCGTTTGGCTCCAGCTCCGCGGTCTCTACGCTGCGCAGGTTCCCTCCCTCTCCTTGTCGGGTCAGCGCAGCTGTGGCCAGGTGGGTCTCCACAGGGGTAAATCCTGCCCTGGAGTTTGCGCCTGGCCAGGCTGGCATGGCCGGTCTCAGCAGGGCAACGTGCCTCTCTGCCTTTGGCTACGCGCCAGAACAGAGCCGGGGAACTGGCCAGAGCAGGGCCCTAGCTACAGGTTAGCAGCTTCATGCTCCTAGCCGTGCCCAGCGGGGCTGCCTGGCTCTGGCACGGCCGAGCCTGGGCTCTCGCTGCACCAGAACGTTCTCGCGGGGCTCCCCACCCCACGCCGCTCCCACCAGCCGTTTGCCAAAGGCTTCATGTCAAGGATGGAGCCACGCAGCTGCCGTTTCCTCCGCTCAGCGCTTTGGTAACACGGTCATGGGAGAGGGGGGCGGATGCAGGCGTCGCTTTCCTTCCGAGCAGGAGGGAGATGGAGTCTCAGGGCGAAGGGGCTAGCAGCTGGGGAGGGGAAGGGGCAGGGGGTGGACCGTCTATAAGAAGGCACTGGGATTTGCTCGGGGGTCTTTCTGGTTTCTGTACCGCATGGCTAGCAAGACTCCGAGGATCTAGGAGAACAGAGAGAGAGAGAGAGAAGGGGGGGATTAGGTGTGATGGGGGCTCCCTGTGTCACAGGCTGCAGCTCCCCCTGGTGGTGCTGGTCCCTCCCCGGTGAGTCACAAGGAGCTCCTGAGGGTCACTGTGTAAGCGCTTTGCTGAGAGATGACCTGGAGTCCCCGCCATCCCACCCCACCCCACCTGCTCCGGCCCCGGCCAGAGGAATTACCTCCGTGAAGCTGAAGAAGAGTCCGACTCCTCCGAGGATTTTCAGAGCCTCGTCCGAATGCTTCAGCATCTTCTCCCCGCACTTAGGACAGCTGGGCATGTGGCCCTTGGTCGTGTTGTCCTTACACATCTGGAGAGGATGATAAAACCCCCCAGTGACACTCCCCTCGCAGGCAGGGCAGCGCGGCTACGGGGGAGCAGAACCGTCCCCCGGTTAGAGCAGCCAGGAGAGCATGGCGCAGGCAAGGGGGCTGGGCGTGAACGGGATTCCCTCTCCTGCCAGAGACATGCCTGATCCTCCGCCGGCCCCAGCACATAGAGACTCGTGCCCGGCTGGGAGGAGTCAGAGTTACAGCCCTGGAGCCCGAATGCCTCCACAGCCGCCCCTGGGAAGCAGGCTGGTTTCCCCTGGAGGTGACCAGCTGGGAACCCCTGGCGAGCTGGGAAAGCCCAGAGGCAGAAGCGCTGGGGTAAGGCGCTGCCCCACCCTGGGACTCACAGCTGGGCAGAAGTTGTAGTCCATCTGGAACGTCCTGATGGCGACTGGGTCATTGGTGTTGTTTAGCAGCCCGCAGCAGTTCAGATTCACCTCGATCTCGTTGCGGGTCTTGTTGCTCAGGAGGTCCCAGGCGGCGCGGAAGAGACTTTCCTGTGGGCAGAGCCCCCAGGGTTACCCCACGAACAGCACGGCCAGCAAGTGCCCTCTGGGCCAGGGCCCTGCCGGCCACGCTGACCAGCCTGCAATGCTGCTCTGCAGCCACTAGAGGACGCTGTTCCACACAGCCAGGTAGCCAGAGGTTTTCCCCTTTGTCCCTCATTCGGTGCATAGGGGCAGGGGACCAGCTTTACATGGATAGTGGGGGAGAAGCGCTAGATGAGGGACCCCCTAGGAGGGGAGCTGGCAGACAGAGATGGGGGAAGAAGCCCCCCCCAGAAGACAATAATGGGCACAGCCAAAGTCAAGGATGGGGGCGGAGAGCAGGGCCTGCTGTGATCAGTGGGGCTACACACGGACCCAAATTCTCAGCTCGACGGCAGGAAGGGAACGCGAGTTCTCAAGACGTCGTGGTAACCGGCGACAACAAACGGTAATGGGGGAATGGTGCGACAGGGCCCCCAAGGCCCATTGCTCTAACTCAAGGGCTGGGTTGCGATCAGGCCTGGTAAAGCCTGGGACCAGGCATCAGGGAACCCAGAATTGGTGTGCTGGAAAGTAGGGCTGATTCATGGACAAAGCAAGGGATGGGCCGTTCCACTCCACCCACTGGGGGGGGGGGGCGGGGGTGTCTGTAAAGAAAGTGACTAGGGAGAAAAATCAGCTACTGAAGCAAGTGTCACCATCACCGCTACCACCCCACTAGCTCCTGGACTCTCAGCCCTCCACCAGTCTAAGCCTGAGAGATGCCCCGGCCAGGCCTAGGGAATCCAGACACCAGCTCCAGCCCAAACACCAGCTGGGATGAAACGGGCTCGGACTTTAGCAGCCGCAGCAGTTCCAGACAGCTCAGCTAACTCCTCCCTTCCCCGCGGGACAGTTCTTACCAGCGTCGATACCGTCCAGTGTTCCTTGCCTGCCTTATTTAATAGCGGGAACCAGCTTGCTGCCTTCCTAAACTGCCAGGAAGAGCTTAGGGACCGGCACCAATCCCTGGACCGGTCGCTGAGACACACTGATCTAAGAGCCTGGCACCCAAAGGGGGTTTTCCTGCTAAAAAACTCTCACCAGCTCAAGGGAAAGGGACCAAGGGCCAGGGCCAGCATGAGAGCTGTAGTGAATACTTGATTGTTCAAAGGCTGGACCTGTTCTGCCTTCTCATTTTTAATGAAGGTTAAGAAGATTTTTTAATGGTGTGTTTGCCCTGGTACGAAGCAGGACTAGACGGCCCTGGATCTTCCTTAACACTGGTTAATGTTCAGCCCTTACAGCTCCCCCCACCAGCACTGACAGCTGGCTTTGGGCTGTTTCCATGATGAGATGCTGGCTCTTGCTGTCCCAAGGCACAGGGGCAGGGGGGCTGAGGGTGCCCTCTGGAAGAGGTAGTGGGGGTGGTGGGTTGCAGGAGACAAGCTTTAAGACCAGTGTGAAATGGGTGTTTCGCAAAGCGCTGCTGATGCAGCTCTTCAGACGCTACCACGATCAACCCAGCTCAGCAGGAACGGAGGAGTGGGATGAGGGGCAAGGCCGGGGATGGTTTTAAAATGCAGAGAGAAAGTGGGCGGGTGTTCCCGAGAACCCCACCTCTGCTCTGGGGTAAGACTCCCAGCAACTCCCCGAGGAACAGAGTTAAACCAGTCCCCCAACAAGCCCCATCCTCACTGCATGTAGAGACAGTCTCTTGCATGGTTGGCTCTCCCCACCCCCTTTCCTGTCTGTCTTCTCTTCCGAGTCAACCCGAGTTCTCCTCCCACGTGAGACCGGCCCCACGGACAGCCTGTTCTGAACCTCCACCCTGGGGCCTGGCGCTAAGACCCCGGGAGGCGCAGCCTGAGCCGGGCGCTGCAGCAAGCTGAGCTGCTCTTCGAATTCTTTCCCAGTGGATTGTGGGCAAACATGGCTGTCCTTGCCAGCCACCAGAGCAGCAATGTGGGAAGGTGTTCGAGGACTATCCGCCCTCGTGTGGAGCTCGCCACCGCCTGCACTGCACATGCTGGGGCGAGCAGGTGATACAGGGCACTTAGGCAACCTGTAACCTCTCCGAGATAGGCCAGGCAACTTGAGTTAAAGCACCACCGTGCCTGCATTAGGGGGTCGGGGGGGGATGGGATTCAAGGCAAGATACAAGTCAAGTGGTGCCCCTGTGTCAACTCTGCAGTAACAAGCCCTTGGCCTATGCTCTTCGGGGCAGAGCCTGGGATCTCACATGGGTCTGGCTGGCCTGCAGGCCCTGATTCCGGGGGGACACCTGGGGGCTGTAACTAGCCAAACCAGATAGAGGAGCCACCTCACTGCACTGAGGGGCTGGCGAGACATCTACCAGGCCCAGAGCTTAATGGGAAGAGAGTTTCACCAAACACCTTTGAACCCGTTGGTTGGAAGCCCCAAGAGCAGCTGCCAGGGCCCCTTCCCGTTTCCCCGTGAAGACGGATGTACAGATTCTCCAGCGCATCTCGCTGAAGCCACTGTGGCCAAGAGCTGGGGAGGGAGGCTGACTCACCTCTCTGCTTGTGTTAAGGGCTAGACACGAACAGGAGACTCCCAACTGGAAGAGAAAGACGAGCCCCAAAATGACCATGTACTGAGGAAGAGTCGGTGTTAAGGAAACACGGCAGGGGAACGCTGCCATCTCCTCCCAGCCTCCTGCCCCCTTACCCCGCCTCCTGGGTGGAACAGGACCGTGACAGCAACCCGGCACCTGCCCAGGCAGCTTCCTTCGCCAGCTGCCAAATCCCCTGCAGAAGACCAAACCTGTGCCACGCTCTACCACCCTCTAGCCATAGCCCAGTTATTTCAGGGGAGCCAGGAACTCCCATGGAGAGGACACCACCTCTTTGTGCAACCCTTGCTTATGCTAGCACCACAAGCCAACTGCCCGAGCATGCTGGGTGCTTCCCCCAGAACCTTCTGAACTTCAGACTGGAGTGGGGGTTAGCTAGACAGTCATGGGGTCAGTTGAGGGTGTAAACGTACAGAGTGTGGCATCGGGGAAAGGAGGCTGCGGCTTTACAAAGAGACAGTGGTCGGCTTTGTCTCCACGGGAACCTGCCGAGCAGCGCAGCAAAGCTGGAGCAACTCCCCTCTGTTGATGCTATTCCACTGTAGATTTTGTGCTGGAAGTGGGTCCACAAGGTGGGTTATTCCAGAGCAGGTCCCTCTGGTGGGTCTCCTCTGCAGACAAGCCCTGGGGTGGGGGGGCTGTGCCGGCTCCATGGTACAGGTGGGGAACCGGAGCCAGAGGAAGGTGAAGTGACTTGTGTGTCTCTGAGCTTAGACAAGGCCAGGGCAGAGCAGGAGTAGAGCCCATTGGCAGGGTCCTGCTCTAACACCTTGTTCAGGGCACAGGGTGGGTAGTTGCATGGAAAGAGACTTTTGCTCCAGGAAGGACTCCGCCATCCCAGGTGCCTTGTGAGGAGAAAAGGGCCCATCTTCCTCTAGCCCACCCATAGCAGCTGAGCTGGGAGCTTCCCCTTCCCAAGGGGTGACCATCAATGGCTAATTAGGGTCCTTTAAACACAACTTATCCACAGGCAACCCCTCACGTACACGTTAATGTAGAGCTCAGTATACGGCTGAGTCAGAGAAGGCAACAGACATAAAACCAGCAGCCTCAGCTTGCTGGTGCTGCAAGGAGTTTGTCCACACGGCTTTGCTGGGCCAGGCCTGGGGCCAGCAGAGCCACCATTTAAAGTGTGTGTATGGCAGGGGAAAGAGATGTTTCCACTTTCCCTCTCCTCCAGCAGCCTGATCTCCCCCCCGGCCCCAGCCCAGGAGTGGAGGGCAGTGGGACCCCCCCCTGCAGGGCGCTGTGCCGGTTGGGTTTAGCCGGCTCGGCGCTCCAAGGCCTATGCCAGAGCCTAGCCACCCCGAGGCGGTTACAGGATGATGCTGATCTCTGGCTGTGCTAGGCAGGGTGCAAACAGGACAAAGCCACCCAGAGCTTCCTATGGCCTAGTCTCTCCTTCAAAGGTTCGCGCTCTCACCATACTGGCAAACACTCCTAGGGGACCCACCGCTTACACCCAGGGGCTGAGGGAAATAAGCTATTCCAACAAAGCCCTTTTACACCCATATAACTGCACCTACACTAGGGCCAAAACAAATGCCCGTCTACCCGCCCTTAGTCTGCTGACAAGAGCAGCTGGTGCAGAACCTGGCCTCAGTGACTTGAATGACTGCGGCCCCAGCCTCAGCGTGAGAGTTAATGACCTCCTGCTTCAGCTTCTCCTTCCTTCCTCCTGCTATGGTTCCCCTAAAGTCCGGGGGATTGCCCACCCCAAGATTGGAATGATCCCCACTGAGACCTGGTTTTGCCCTCTGGTGCTTGGGCAGCATTTGCCAGCCCGCCTTGTTTAACGAGACTTTAGCCTTAACAGAGGCTGGCAGAGTTCCCGTCACCCTTGCTGAGGTCTCCAAAAATGCTACAGTCACCAGCCAGCTCCGCTAAAGATTAGGTCGGTTTCTCAAAAGTTAAGGTTTCAAGTGGAACTGTGGTTTCCTCTTTGCATCACTTCCCCTTCGCTGAAATATCAGCCCATTTGTAGGTAGCAATCAGCCACGCCTGGCCCTGTTCATCCCTCATCTAGGTAGACATAGGTTCTGCCCCAATCTGGGCCAAGCTGGGTCCCCAGCTCCCTTCTGGCAAGCGCCTGCCTGGCATTGAGCCTGCAGCAGCCCTTAGCAACCAGCACTCAATGCCGAAGTGCCCCAGTGATGTGACAGGCTCTGCAGAGGAAGAACATATTCAAAGTGCAGCAGCTACATCTGCCAGCCTCACGACAGCTAAATGGAGATGAAAAACCCCACCCACGCGCGAGGGGAGCGGAACGGGAGCTGCGCGTCAGGCTGGCTGCCGGAGAGGGTGGGGAGGGATGTGCTGGGGGGGTTATTTATAGAGAAAAAGGAGCATCTGGAAGAGGGGCTAGAACCGTAACTCCCAAGCTTCCGCCAGACACTGCGCTCTCCCCCCGCCACCCCGTACGTTTGAGCAGGAGGGGTTAGAACAAGTCCATGGAAATCCGGCTGCTGCGGGCGTCGAACGAGACCCTCGCTCTCAGCCACCCTGGCAGTGGGCAGGGCCCAACGGGGCCCCTCTGGCTGACCGGCCTGTGGAGACGCAGGCCGGAGGAGTGGGTCGCTCGGAGATGCCCGCCTCCTTTTTCTTACGGGGCACAGCAGGACAGAGAACCCCAGTGAGCGCCCACAGGCCGCCCCATGCCCCGGAGTGGGAGAGCAGGGAGACTCCTTCCCTCCCTGCTGCTCCCTTGGCAGTCTGCAGGGCTGTCCCTGCCACCCGGTCTCAAGTGCTTTACCTAGCGAGAGTTCAAACCGGCCCCAGCCTGCGTTTACCCACAGCCCGTCTCGCTCAGATTCCCACGGCACATTCACTTCCTCCTCCAGTCCAGTCTAGACACCCCACCTGTTCTACCCACTTGCTCTCAGCTACTCCTCCCACCAAGCCTCCTCCCCAACTTTGGAGAGAACGGTCACGTCATTCATGTAGTTGTTGCAACACCACGTGCCCATAGCTGGGCTGGGGGCGCAGGGGAATTCCAAGGGAAGGCCCTGCCACCTCTTCATAGAGGTCAGAGCCAGACCAGACCATGGCGACCGGCTGAGCTGTAGCACAGCAGGGGCCAGCGATCCTCACCCTAAAGCCAGGCCCACTGCCCGAAGGGAGCGTCTGGCTTTCCCGGCAGAGGCTGCCGCTGCGCTGTAGCGAGCGAGACCACCTAGCAGGGTCCTAAGGATCAAACCTTCAGATTTCAGTCTCTCGGGTTGGGTTCCCAATCGTTACCGCCACCAGATCAGCTAGAGCAGTGGTCCCCAACCTTTTTCGTCTGCGAGCCGCGGAGGACCGTGGCGGTGGACGAGCACCCGCCGAAATGCTGCCAAGCGGTAATGTCTGTAGGTGTCGCTGCCAAAATGCCGACAAGCAGTGTCGTCCAGAGGTGTCACTGCCGAAATATCACCGAAAATCAGCAGCATTTTGGCAGCGATGCCTCTGGATGACGCAGCTTGTTGGCAGCATTTCGGCAGATGCTCGCCCGCCGGCCAGTACACGGGTGCACTTGGACCCATGGCACCCGCGGACACCGCGTTGGGGACCCCTGGGCTAGACAGAGTTTGACCCACCCATAACCCTGCTCAGAGAAGGGCCTGACAACTGTGGGGCTCCCCCTCATGGAGCCGCACAGCGACAGTTTTCGCAGCAGATGGAGCCGAGCCCTGAGGTTACTCAAGGCCCGTTCTCGCTCCACGCAGCGGCTGAGCTCTGGAGCACTTCTCGTGCCAGAGAACGGGGAGATTATTAGCAGCACAGGGCAGTCGTGAGGAGCGTGGCATGGCCCTGGCCTCCCAGGCGGCAGAGAAGGATACGAAGAAGAGCATGACTTGGTGGTGGTTGATAGCCCCAATGAGTCCCACGATGGCAATGAGCAGCAGGAAGAAGCCCACGGCGATGACTCCGCCGATGATGTGGATGCTGGAGACGATGCCAAAGCTTTTCCCCCAGGCAGCCACGCCGATCAGCAGCAACCCAACCAGCTGGAAAACAAGAGAAGGTCAACCTGGGATGTGGGGGGGGCCCTTTCCCCCGCACCACCCAGCACACTGGTCCCCGCATCACCTCTGCATCCTGGGAGAGGCACCTCTCATCTCCTGCATAGCACAAGGAGGGGCTTTGACAAGATCTCAGCCCCCAAAAACCTGACAGTCTAAACAGAGAGGCTGCAAAGGGGGAGCGCTGGGGGCCTGCCATGTTACTTGGAGGGAGGGTGAGCAAGTGGACCACACACTGGACTGGGGAGACCTGGGTTCTGTTCCCAGCTGAGTGACACCCTCTGCCTCGCTTCCCCATCTGTAAAATGGGGCTAATGATACTTCCCTTTGTAAAGCACTTGGAGACCTGCTATTTGGTTTTGTAACCAGTACTGTCCCCTTCCTGGTCTGGCCTCAAAACTTACCCACTAAACCTGGCCTTCCTCTTAGGAGAGTAAAATGCTGGGTGAGTAGCCCCACTGATTGCAACAGGACTCCCCAAGCCGGGAAAGGTAAGCACGTGCCCAAGCATCAGCTGGCCTGGGGCCTCGTTTTGTGACTTACTCTTTTCCGGTTTTTATTTTCAGCTTCTCGTCCAACCCCTGCCGGTTTCCCCTTCCATTAACCATTGTTTATTCCAGCCCTTCGCCCCCACCCCAGCTAGCGGGCCCTCCCCCATTCCTTTCATGCCAAGATCCAAGCTCACATTCCCACCCACGCACGCCTGCAATTAGCTGGCTTCTTAATCACCCATTTCAAGAGATCAGATGTTGGAAGAATGGACGCCAGCTCCAGTTTTGCATCTTTGGGGGTGGGGGAGTCTCCACATTTTACATGCACCCCTAATGCACTTCTGCATCTCTGTAATCTACAATCTCTACTCCAGGAACCTAGCGACTGTCAGACTGGATTGGACTCACTGTCCATCTCGTCCAGTTTCCTGTCTGACAGCAGCCAGCACGTTTCAGAGGAAAGTGCAAGAAACCAACAGTCGATTATCCCTCGTTTACCTATTTCCTGCCATCTAGGTCTCAGTCTGGTCTCTATTAGAGCCTGAAGCATGAGGGTTATATCCCTTCTAGATTGTTAGCATTAATTATAACTCGAGATTTTTGTTCTCCACAAAAGGATCCAATCCCTTTTGAAGCTTGCTACATTTGTGGCCTCAGCTTCCACTGTTTCACTACATGCGTGTGGTGTATTGGTTTGAGTTTGCCATCTTTTAATCAGTTGGCTTGTGTCTGATTATTATTATTACCCACACTTCCGAGCCAGAAGCACATTCGACAGCACGGATGTATTTTTCACATTGAAGTTAACCTTTACTTCCTTTAGGAGTGGGGTAGCTGCTTCTTCTCATCTCCTAGACCGATACGTCCCAGAAAGAGCCACTCACCGTTTGCGCTCATAAAATAGGTTCCAACTGGGGGAGGAATTGGCTAGGTCTTGCCATCTTTTGGCCTCCTTTATACACAAACGAGCATCCATTTAAACTGAACTGGTTTCTTAAATTAGCCCAAGCCCCTCTGCAGGCACTCAGGAAAAAAAAAAAGTTTGACGGGCTTATGTTGGCTTTGCAGCGTTTGATTCCTTAATGACTTGAGCTACATCAGAACAGGCCAATTGAAGTGAGTTCAGAGCACCTCCAGAGGGGCTCGTGCTGGCTTCCAAATCCAGTTAAAGAGGCACCTTTGTGCATTTGCACCTTCCAGGTCAGTCAAATGGCAACAAGACAGAGCAATACAGGGGCTGGGAGCCAATATAGTTAAACTCAGAAGCTGTTGCCAAACAGCTGTTTAGCTTGTGCACATTAATATGACCAGGTCAGCAATAAGAATATAGACAGCAACACAGGCTGCTTCTCTTGCAACTCCTCCTCCATCACATCACTCCTCATGGGGTCTCCGAGCCCAGGCTCCAGCCCGAGCCCAAACCTCCACCCTGCAACTTTATAGCCCCTGCAAGCCCGAGTCAGCTGCAGCTGTGCCATGGCTCTTTTACTCCAGTACAGACATACCCTAAGATATTACAGCGACGAGCACCAGAAATACCAGGTCATAGTCTGGCCCCAGTGAAGACACCCTTGACTTAAACAGAACCAGGATTTTACCCACCTTCTCTGTGTTCTGGGTTGTGAACAATTAGGTTGCCTAGAACCAGGCGTTTGAATCCTGGCCTGTTTGATCTTCTGAGACTTCGCGTGGGACTGTCAGACAAGTCTCACGCACTTGCTACAGATGCTCAGTAGCCCCTAGAGTTTAGATTTTCCCTGATCGCCTTGAATGGAAGTGTCTCTTTGCCAGCAGGCTGTTCACCACCTGCTTTTAACAACCCCATGCCCACCCCCAAAAACAACAGGCTGCATTTCAGTGATTAGGTAGCTCCTAGGTGACTCGTCTGTGAAGCACTTTAGAACGACGTGAACCGTGCAGCTCTAACATCTGTACCAGCTTACTGCACCTCCCCTCCCAGCATGGCAAATCTCAGCCGCTAGGGACAGCTATCTAGCAGCGTGACAGTATTTGAAGTCACCCCTCCAAAGAGCTGGTGTAAAGAACAGAGTTAGGGTGGCACTTGCAGCTCTAAACTTCTAATGTTTCAGAGAATCTGCAGTAACGTCAGCTCTAGCAGAGACCAGATGGGTTTTTAAGTCAGTGAAACCCTGCTGATTTCTGCACAAACTAATGCAGCTGGTGACCACTGGGTTGCCAGGAAAACAAGAGAACGTCGCAGGTGACCATTGCTGCTGGCGGTGCTCTCATGGAAGATGTCTTTATGTGGGCAGGGGAGGGGGCACCTTGCAAAAAAGAGCATGAGACACCCTCTAACTGGGCTACCGCTGAGGATGGCTGGGGAGTGGTCATGCAGGAGCACTGGGATTTCTCTCCTGCACTTATTCTTTAGCACAGCGACACACAGATCTGCGTGTCGTTCAGCTGCTCAAGACAGATGTGCTGGTCTCCTCCGCAGGAGGAATCCCGCACAGCTGTCTCCTGGGACAAAGGAAACAGTAGGCTAGATTTCCCCTGCTGCAGCTGACCGCAGCGAGGTTCCGTCAGCGATGAATCCGCTTCCTGTCAGCGCGCGTTTCACTCTCCGCTTAGAGCGATTCCACCTCCTTATTCTCCATCAGACAAGGGCTGGGCCCTCTCCCCAGCCCAGTTTGGTTTCTGACATCCCTGCCTGTCTCATTTTCTAGCAGTCAGCCCCATGGAGCAGACAAGCTACTGCAGTTACCTACTTTTAGGCCAAGCTAATGGACATGACGAATTCCTCATGTCTGTGGGTGGGCGCACAGCAGAGGCTTGAAGACGAGCTCTGCTCCAGGCCAGGATTGTGGGACATGAGGTCTTATTCCAACACAGTCATCCCCACGTGCGCTGCTCCTTTCAGCTTGCTGTTCCTACGCGGTTCGCTTTGGAAGCACAGGCTACAGCGGATGCCCGGAGCTTGCCCCAGGGGTAGGGGCAGCGCAATTCTGGCTTTCCCTTCTTGAGCTGATGGGATGGAAAGCCTGAGCCGCGCGCTCAGCCTGCCCTGCTGCAGTCCTAGCTCCCAGTGCTCTCGCCACGTAGAAGAGGAACTAGTGTTCAGAGCTTTAAACAAACTATCCTTTTCACTAGGCTTTGGCTGCATGGCCAGGCTTTCCATTCAAGCCATGGTCGCACAGATGCCTTCGGCTTCCATAGATACCTGGGGCCTGATTCCCCATTGCCCAGAATTTACTGTCATTTACACCCATTCAGCCCTGGTGTGAAGTGCAACAGGGTCAGACTGGTAGCACCATGTACTGGTGCGACTGCAGGGCACCAGAGAATTGGGCCCTCAGTGTAGTTTAACCAGGCACATCCAGAGAAGGCAGCTCACGAATTTGCACGCTAGATCGCTCATCACAAGGGCTCCAACCATTTCTGCTGGCAGGCCTTGATTCATGGCTGCCCTCCCACTACTTGTCTGTCCATTTTCCTACCCCCTTCTCACCATGCGTTCTCTCACTTTCTGTCTGCATTCGTTTCACCCATCCCTGCCTGTTCCTACATGCTGCTCAGGGAGGAGGGCAGCCTCTCTGCCTTGATGCGTCAGTCAAACCCAGCGACCGGCAGAAAAAGCTTAGAGCAAGACAAGAATCAGTAACATTGCCACTTTGTTAAAAAGCCAGCTCTGAGCACCGAGTCTGGGGAGGCATTATGGGCCATAAATGCTTCTGAAGACTCAAAACCTCTGCAGGACCTAAGGCAAAAATACTTGAGCCCTGATCCACAAAGGCACCCAAGTCTGGGGCATAGGTGCCTACGTACCAGATTTATGCACCACTTTAATCTGCAAAACCACACTTGGTGGCCACCTAACCCTGTAGGCACCTAAACTCCCCCAACACTCAAGTCTTTGCAGTAGACATGGCCTAGGTGAGTAAGTTTCTGCCTTTGAGCCCCAGAAAGATCCATCAGCTGGAGGAAGGTAGATATTTGCCTGCCTAGCTTCTCTGCAGGGCCCAGTCCAGGAATCACGTTCAGAGGCTGCATACAGGACAGGGCCCCATTCAAAATCTGGCTGGAGGAGCCAGTCAGTGAGACAGATTTATGTTACCACAGACCACCTCAACACTTTTAGCCCAGTGGTTAGTGCACTCACCAGGGATGTGGGAGACTCCAGTTCGATTCCTCTCTCTACCAAAGGAGGTGACAAGATTTGAACACAGGTCTCCCACCGCTCAGGAGCGCACTGAGCGATGGGATAGTCTGATGTGGGGCTCCCTTCACCTCCTGAAGCGGATTGGAGCAGGGGGACTGGACCATAGGTCTCCCACCTCTGAGGTGGGGGCCCTAACCCCAGCCTATGGAATCCCTCACCCAGTGACGCCTCACATATTTATACATGATGAACAGCAGGAGAGATTGAGAGAACCCCACATCAGAATACCCCCTAACTCAGTGATCAGAGCACTCAGAGGGGGGAGACCCCTGTTCAAATCATCACCCCCTCAGGCAGAAGGGGGCACTGTCTCCCACATCCCAGGTGGGTGCTCGAACCACTGGGCCTAAAGTGGACACAACCATCTCCACGCATCACTCCATTGTGTGGCATGAGGCAGGGGCTTAACTCGTTCTCCCGATGGTTGAGGTGCCTATGCCGTCCAGGAGAGGGTCACCGGCTGGGGATTGCGAGCAAGGACTGGTGCCTCCCTGCAGTAGAAGGGAGCCTATAAGCAGGTCCTGCCTCATACCAGGCCTCTAATACAAGAGTTTATGTCTCAGGCTCTTCCTACTACACAGCTCAGACTTGGGCACCTGTCCCTGACAGAGAGGCAGGACTCAGCCTACATCCCTCTCCTGGGCACCTCCCACTGGCTAGCTTAGGCAGTTCCCCCTCCCTCTCCCCATTCATTACATAGAGAGTCTAGGCACCTAACTCAGGCTTTGTGGATCGCCATGTTATTCCTGTGATTGGCGCCGTGACACTGAGCATCTCAACATGGATCCAGCCCTCGCTTATCAAGTTCACAGCAATCATTGGGCCACTCCGCTTATTCCAGACCTGAGCTGCCCAGGCTTGGGGCCTCACCAGGAGCCCCAGGCCTCAATCTGAGAGACCCCCTCTCATGGTTAGAGTGTGATCTTTTGGTCTCTTCAGCATCCAGCTCCCTCGGACGCTGGCCCATGACCGGGGCTCTCAGGCACTACCCCAATACAGACGATGGCGGAAAGTCCATGCTGTCGACATGTCGTCATCCACGCTAGGGACACTGCTAAACCAGGCCAGTTCCTCTTGTGCCAGCACACTCAGTATTGCTATTGCTCACGGGAGATTTCCAAGAAATGCCTCCGACAGCCCTAGAAGATGCATGTCAGTTATGTGGGTGTGACCTCTGGGTAACCAGATTAGAAGAGTATCCCAGAGAATCAAGAGGATGCTGCTAAATAGGCACTGAAATAATGTGCATTTATGTAACACTCTCCCGCAGAACATATTCGATTACTGAAGCTAACTAAGCCTTCAAGTGCCAGCTGAAACTGGCTGGTGAGTCTTGCCCACATGCTCGGGTTTAGCTGATCCCCATATTTGGGGTCAGGAAGGACTTTTCCTCCAGGGCAGACTGGCAGAAGCCCTGGGGGTTTTTCGCCTTCTTCTGTGGCGTGGGGCATGGGTCATTTGCTGGAAGATTCTCTGCACCTTAAAGTATTTAAACCATGATTTGAGGACTTCAATCAGACACAGGTTTGATACAGGAGCGGGTGGGTGAGATTCTGCGGCCTGCATTGTGCAGGTGGTCAGACTAGATGATCATATGGTCCCTTCTGACCTTAAAGTCTATGATCAGCGTAAGATGCCTATTACAGCAAGATGTTAGGAAAGAGCTACTGAAGTTTCACTTCCTTGTCTCACAGATACAATCACCAATGAATAACTTTTAGGCCTGGGCTACACTAGGAGTTTACATTGGTATAGCTGTGTCTCCTGGGGGTGTGAAAAAGCCACACCCCCGAGATGTCTTGCTATAGCGACCCAAGATGGACAAATTCTTCCATTGACCTAGCTACCACCTCTCAGAGATTGACGACCTAGACCAATGGCACAGGTAGCATCTGAAACGCTACAACCGCGCAGCTGCTCCCGTTTCCGTATAGACAGGCCCTTAGAAGCATTCAACTAAAATGACAGACTGCAGCTTTTATACTTACAGTGGGGAACCTTGTTTTCAGCTTACTCAAGAGAAAAGGTTCTGCCTCACAGCCTCACGAACCCTGCTGGTTTGGACTGCAATGCAGATGGGCTGCTTCTTGGGTGTTTGAGGCACTTCCGTACTCCACTAGAAAGTTTGGTGACTTGACCTATTCCAGTATAACTAAAGCTGCTAACCCCCCTGGAGTGGATATATCAGGATAAAGAACAAGGAGTCCTTGCGGCACCTTAGAAGCTAACAAATTTGAGCATAAGCTTTCATGGGCTGAAGCCCACTTCATCAGAAGCATGCAGTGGAAAATACAGTCGGAAGGGGGGTGTGTGTGTGTGTGTGTGTGTACACACACACAGAACATGAAACATGCAGGTTGCCATACCAACTCTAATGAGCGTAATTGATGAAGGTGGGCTATTATCAGCAGGATTTTCCACTGCATGCATCCAATGAAGTGGGCTTTACCCCACAAAAGCTTATGCTCAAATAAATTTGTTAGTCTAAGGTGCCACAAGTACGCCTCCTTCTTTTTGCTGATACAGACTAATATGGCTACCACTCTGAAATAGGATAGAGAGCTTAACCTGTATGGCTTACTCTGGTTCAGGAAGGAGAAACAGCTTTACCAAAATCAGGCACTTTTGACTGATGGATGCAGTTATGCACTAGGCAGGGCTTATGCTGTTAAAGAATCATACCCCTCACAGAACAATAAGGCCTGGTCTACACTTAAAAAAATTATATCAATTTAGTCATATCTCTAAGGGCTAGTCTGAGGGACAAATTCTTCACTCAACCTTGTTGGCACCTCTCTGAGGGGTGGATTAATGACATCCATGGCAGAACCCCTTCCATCGCTGCAGGAAGCATCTACACTACAGGGTTACAGCAGTCAAACTTTTCAGGGTAGACCAGTTGCTGGTGGCGACTGGAGATCCTTAGATGCCGATGTCAGGGCAGGCTGCTGGCTAGGGCATGATGGGATGGGATGGGGGAGGCCTGTTTTCACGGCCTGTCGAGGAGTAGACAGTGAAGTCCATCCCCAGCCTGTGTTGGATCCGAGACATGGACTTCGGCACTAACCCATGTTTGTTTGTGGGGGAGGGGGGGCTCTACTTCCTTCCGGCCAGGAGTGGGGAAAAGCCATTCTCCTCACGGAGCTCAGGGCTAGGGAAGATGTCAAGTCAGCTGCCCTAGATATCAGAGCCCCTATGGGCCCCAGAGAAGTTACAACCTGAGCAGAGACAGGCCACACACCCATGCAGTACACCCTGCCTTAGGGACACTCCCACCCCCCAACACAGGAGGGGGCAGTTCTCGGCTCCTCCCCTCCCCCCCGACGCAAGGGGGGGCTCCTCCCCTCCCCCCCCGACACAAGGGGGGGCTCCCCCCGGCTCCTCCCCTCCCCCCCCGACACAAGGGGGGGCTCCCCCCGGCTCCTCCCCTCCCCCCCCGACACAAGGGGGGGCTCCCCCCGGCTCCTCCCCTCCCCCCCCGACACAAGGGGGGCTCCTCCTCCCCCCGGCTCAAGGGGGGCTCTCGCCCCCCCCAGGCCCAGCGCGGGAAGGGGGGCCCCTCCCCCCAGGCCGAGCCCCACCCCCGAGCTGAGGGAGGCCCCGCCGGAGCCCCGGGCCCGCGCTCACCACGTAGACCACGTTGAGGGCGCAGAGCGCGTTGCGGGAGCAGGCGAAGCCGCCGCCACACACCATCTTCCCGGGCGGGGGGGCAGCCGGCCGCAGGCTCCGGGGACAGCGCAGGCCGGGCCGCTCCTGGCCCTTTAAATCCCAGCCCAGCGCCCAGCGCCGCCCTGCGCCTGCGCGCCGGGCCCGCCCTCCTCGCCGCATTGCGCCTGCGCACGTACCCCCTCCCGCCCGCCTCCTTTGGACGCGCCTGCGCAGTCCTATGCGTGAGTACCAGTTCGTACGCCGCGCTCGCACACACGCACTGCGCCTGGGCATAACCTCCTTTTGTGCGCCTGCGCAGCACTCTGGCGTGGCGCGCGTGCGGTCTTCTCAACCACAGCTCACACGCACGGCGCCTGCGTAGCAGTCTCACCTCCCGCGCCAAGCTCTTTCCCCCCACTCAGAGCGCCTGCGCCGGGTAACGCGGTTTGATGATGCGCATGCGCGGGCGTTCCAGGCCCGGCTTTAGCTTCGTCCCCAAATACCCGGATGAGAGTGGCTCACGGGTGGACAAAGACCCGGATGGAGGGGACAACTTCCTCCTGGGGGCCCTGTTTTCGGGCCCCCGCCCATAGTGCGCCCTGTCCTAGTGCCTTAGAGTCCTCCAGTGCCATGTCCTAGTGCCCCCCCGTGACTGTGCCCTGGGGTCCCCCCAGCCCTGTGCCCTGGTGCCCCCTCCCCCAGTGATGTCCCCCAACAGCCCCTGCTACCCCCACCCCCCCAGCCCTGTGCCCTGGTGACCCCTCCCCCAGTGATGTCCCCCAACACCCCCTGCTACCCCCGCCCCCCAGCCCTGTGCCCTGGTGCCCCCTCCCCCAGTGATGTCCCCCAACACCCCCTGCTACCCCCGCCCCCCCAGCCCTGTGCCCCGGTGACCCCTCCCCCAGTGATGTCCCCCAACCCCCCCTGCTACCCCCGCCCCCCCAGCCCTGTGGCCAGGTGACCCCTCCCCCAGTGATGTCCCCCAACACCCCCTGCTACCCCCGCCCCCCCAGCCCTGTGCCCTGGTTCCCCCTCCCCCAGTGATGTCCCCCAACACCCCCTGCTACCCCCACCCCCCCCGCCCTGTGCCCTGATGCCCCCTCCCCCAGTGATGTCCCCCAACACCCCCTGCTACCCCCACCCCCCCAGCCCTGTTCTCTGGCGACCCCTCCCCCAGTGATCTCCCCCAACACCCCCTGCTACCCTCAGCCCTGTGCCCTGGTGACCCCTCCCCCAGTGATGTCCCCCAACACCCCCTGGTACCCCCCCCAGCCTTGTGCCCTGGTGACCCCTCCCCCAGTGATGTCCCCCAACACCCCCTGCTACCCCCGCCCCCCAGCCCTGTGCCCCGGTGCCCCCTCCCCCAGTGATGTCCCCCAACACCCCCTGCTACCCCCACCCCCCCAGCCCTGTGCCCCGGTGACCCCTCCCCCAGTGATGTCCCCCAACACCCCCTGCTACCCCCACCCCCCCAGCCCTGTGCCCTGATGCCCCCTCCCCCAGTGATGTCCCCCAACACCCCTGCTACCCCCACCCCCCAGCCCTGTTCACTGGCGACCCCTCCCCCAGTGATCTCCCCCAACACCCCCTGCTACCCTCAGCCCTGTGCCCTGGTGACCCCTCCCCCAGTGATGTCCCCCAACACCCCCTGCTACCCCCCCCAGCCTTGTGCTCTGGCGACCCCTCCCCCAGTGATGTCCCCCAACACCCCCTGCTACCCCCGCCCCCCAGCCCTGTGCCCCGGTGACCCCTCCCCCAGTGATGTCCCCCAAAAACCCCTGCTACCCCCACCCCTCCCAGCCTTGTGCCCTGGGGTCCCCTCCCCCATTGATGTCCCCCAACACCCCCTGCTACCCCCACCCCCCCAGCCCTGTGCCCTGGTGATCCCTCCCCCAGTGATATCCCCCAACACCCCCTGCTCCCCCCCCCCTCGGCCTTGTGCCAAGCTGCTCCCTTCTCCCTGTTCGTGATGAGCACCCCCAGTATGACAGCTGGCCTTGTGCCTGGCGCCTGCCCGCCCCAGTGTGCTGCCCATAGGTGGCAAGCGGTTGGTGTTTACTTAGCCATCAATGAACCTTTCCCTTTCCACAAGTCTTGGCAGCTTTTCCTTTCCGCTGTTACAAGGGCAAAAGCGGAGGCTGGAGAAACCTTGAATATTTCACCTCGTGTTTTAACAGGCAAAGTCTCAAACAAGAAGTTGCGTCTATGCTTTTGATCTCAGGTGTGCAGCGCAGTGCACTCTTAGGGCAACACAAAGGGTGAACCTTTTTTTCTCTCTTTTTTTTTTTTTTTTTGAGCTGTGTAGTCAGCTTTTGTTACAAGATTAGATTTCTTCAGGCTGAATTCTACCCCAGAAAACAAAGTTTAATCAACAGTTACATTGCTCTGCAAAAGTTCGATTCACTGCGGACAGGCCCATCAGTGGTGATTAGCCAGCATGGTCCAGGATGCAAACCCGTGCTTGGGTGTCCCCACGCCCCTGCCCGCTAGATGCTGGGACGGACTGGACAACAGGAGATGGATCACTTGATAGTTGCCATGTTCTCTTCATTCCCTCTGAAGCACCTGGCATTGGCCACGGTTGGACGACAGGATACTGGGCTAGATGGACCATTGGTCTGACTCAGTATGGCCTTGGTATGTTCTAGCCTTCCCTTACTCATGCGACAAACAGTGAAATAAAGGAGTCAAGGGGCACCCTTTAAAATAAGGGATGGGGAGTCATCCTAAGGAACAAATGAATGAAATAAGGAACTGTCCCTTGAAATAAGGGACAGGTGGTCACCCTATGTGCTGCTCTCCACCCTGGGCACTGAGGGTGCCAGTCAAAGTAATACAAAATAATAACAAACGGCTGAGGGGTTTCCTGTTGAGGTGTGGGGCAAATGTGGCCAATGGAGCTGCCCTAAGAGACCAGCGTGCTAACAAAATGAAATCTGCCCTCACAAAGTTCTTCTCTGGACAGAGAAAGCATCCATTTGTTCCAAGGCCTTTGTGACTCCTTATTTTTCTGAAGAGCTTAGACAGCAGGGTCAGAGGTGTTACAAACAGCACCTGGATAGATGGAGAGGGGAAATCAATGCAAAGCCTGAAATAGCAGTGAGGGAAGGGAGTTCAGAGGGAGAGCCTTGAAATGCAATGGCCACAGGTCTAAATGCAAATTCCACCTCTGACAATTCCCCAGTAGAGACGTCTTCCCATCGCCTCCCTCATCCCCAGTGGCTTCAGAAAAAACAAGAAGGGACCACAAACCTGAATATGAATCGGCAAGAATGGAGTTTCCTTATGGCACAATTAGTCGCTATTAAGAGACCCTGCTGAGGAGCCCGTGAGTCACTTTATCTATCTATCTATCTATCTATCTATCTATCTATCTATCTATCTATCTATCTATCTATCTATCTATCTATCTATCTATCACAATACTGCCAACCCCAAATATTCAAGAATCGTTAATCAGGCACCAAAATAATTCTTTTTACTTGCCTTCTGGTTTTTAGGCCTTTTGGATATTCACTAAGGTCACATTTTTGAGCTTTTCTCCACAGTCATGAAGAGCAGAAACTTTTTTTTTTTTTAAATGGAAGCCGAGAGTCTCATGTGTTGGGATTCCCTCCAAGACCAGTTCCATTCAGCTTATCCCGAACAGCTTGTCCAGTTCTGGGAGGACACTTCATCCAGTTTTCTGGAACCCAAAACAATCAATCCGACTCTGTATTTCGTCACTCAAGTCCTTTATTTGGCATACAACAAAGCTATGCTGAATGATTGGACTCAACCATAGGGGGTGGCGGGTATAAGGCACAGACAACCTCGTCCTTTGTATACATTTACACATTACATAGCATTTGCTATATATTACACCACACTTTTTTTATTGGATTGGTCACTTTGCAGGAGCCAATCCCTGTACAGCATGGATATTAGGAAAAACTTTTTCAATAGGAGGGTGGTAAAGCACTGGAATGGGTTCCCTAGGGAGGTGGTGGAATCTCCTTCCTTAAAGGTTTTTAAGGTCAGGCTTGACAAAGCCCTGGTTAGGATGATTTAGTTGGGCTTAATCTTGCTTGGAGCAGGGAGTTGGACTAGATACCTTCTGAGGTCTCTTCCAACCCTGATAGTCTGTTCTGTGATTCTGTGCTCTGTCCGTGTGATGTTCACAGGGAACCTGATCTTTACCTTACAGGTTTATCTTGTCCATGGTTCCTAGCATCAAGGTGTTGCTGCTTATTTTAAATAGCACAGACATCCTGACTCCAGCATACTGGTTGTCAAGCCCCTATTTACAACTTAACCTTCCAGTCACCTTCCCAATTATGCCCACTAAGAAATGAGGCAAATTTCTTATGACAAGCCCGGCCTACATCATGTCATCGCCTGACTCCAGGAGCTGGGGCTTTAAGTAAAAAAATCAGTTATTGTGAGACTCACAATAAAGCTACGAGAGATGGCAACGTTGTCAACGTGGGAATCTGACACTGGAAAAAAAGCCAACGTGATTCTGGGCTGCATTAACTGGTGTGTTGTGAGCAAGACACGAGAAGTCATTCTTCCGCTCTGCTCTGCGCTGGTCAGGCCTCAGCTGGAGTATTGTGTCCAGTTCTGGGCACCGCATTTCAAGAAAGATGTGGAGAAATTGGAGAGGGTCCAGAGAAGAGCAACAAGGATGATTAAAGGTCTAGAGAACATGACCTACGAAGGAAGGCTGACAGAATTGGGCTTGTTTAGTTTGGAAAAGAGAAGACTGAGAGGGGACATGAGAGCAGTTTTCAGGTATCTCAAAGGGTGTCATAAGGTGGTGGGAGAAAACTTGTTCATCTTAGCCTCTAAGGACAAAACAAGAAGCAATGGGCTTAAACTGCAGCAAGGGAGGTTTAGGTTGGACATTAGGAAAAAGTTCCTAACTGTCAGGGTGGTTAAACACTGGAATAAACTGCCTAGGGAGGTTGTGGAATCTCCATCTCTGGAGATATTTAAGAGCAGGTTAGATAAATGTCTATCCGGGATGGTCTAGACAGTATTTGGTCCTGCCTTGAGGGCAGGGGACTGGACTCGATGACCTCTCGAGGTCCCTTCCAGGCCTAGAGTCTGTGAATCTGTGAATGGGGGTACTGGTTCCCTGGGAACTCCACAAAGAGTTATTCTGTGACTGGTGCAACAGGAGAATGAGACATTCCTGATCAAAATAGAAAGAAACGCGAGTAACAAATAGTGAAAGAGATGCCATCACTGAGCAGTTGGGAAGGGACCGGGGCAGAAGTGCAGTGTGTGTGAGCCCTGAATCTCTGCATGAGAAAAGGTCAGTCATGAGAAATGGGCACACAGTGTTAAACCCTGTTCTCCCCATGAAAGCTACTCTGCACACAGGGACAGGTCGTCAGGCCAATCAGGTGCGGGGCAATGAAAATGAAGTGTGAGGGAGAGAAAGTTGCTGTACTCGTCTGGGCTCCCCGTGACCCCCTGTCACACATCCCGTGCGGTGCCACTCTCCCATGTGGAGCACAAAGAGGCCTCTGGTGCTTCAGAAGGGCGGATTTTTTGGTGTGATCGACGCTTTCCCCTTGCTAATCGGCCTTGTGATGGAAGAGCCAGAAGAGTGATGAAACAGCCTCCTGATCGCACTGTTGCAATCCTTGCTCCAGCCTTCTAGCAACAAGAAGAGACTGGCAGATCTCCAGACAGACGAGGAGCCCTTTCAGTGTGCATGGATCACAGGGCCTTGGCAGTCCAGAATCCTGTTAAACTGGACTCCCCAGTGTAGACTTGCTAGCACATAGCACATGCAAATTCTCCTTACCAACTCTGTTCCAAAGTGCCATGTGCTAGGATCTTCCTATTGAAACAGAGCATCTGTCCTCCGGAAACCGGGACCAGCTGGATCCTAAGGCTGGCTGCTTGCTGGGGGTTACCGGAACTGTTCCCTGCCCCTCCCTCTCCACGCAGGGAAGGCCCATGCCAAACAGCTAGTAGACATGGTGTTACGGCACCTGTTACCCTTGGGGCTGGAAGCTTAAGGAAATCATCAAAGCAAATGGCCTGTTTCATAATATAAATATGCAGGAGCTCTAGCTGTTCCAACCGCCCCGGACCCCGTGCTTTGGGGGGGGGGGGGCTGTGGTTCAGGGAGACGTGGGGTCCAGGGTGGCCTGGGGGATTAGCGAGAGGCAGGAGCAAGCAACCCGGCCCCAGCGCACCACACCCCGCTGGCTCCTGGCATTGCTTGGGGGAGGGGGTGGAAGCCGGAAAGAAGTGGAGTGGGGGCAAGGAGGGGGCAGAGGAGGGGCGGGAAGAGGTGGGGCGGGCTGGGGCCGGGTCGCTCGCTGCTGCAAGCACCAGTCCCCCCACTAACCTTCCAGGCTGCCCTGGACCCCACGTCCCCTTGAAGCGCGGCCCCCCCCCAAAGCGTGGGGCCTGGGGCGGTTGCCCCAGTCTGTCCTATGGACAGGACAGCTCTGAAAATATCAGCCCAAATATTGGTGGAGCTGGGCCCACGTTCCTCGATATTGGTGGAGCTTGGGCACCACGGGCCCATATAACTCACCGCCCTGAAGGGGAGGTAAAGGGAGACCAGGGCTAATTTACTTCCCCTTACTATCCCCCCCCCCTTACATTTCAGAGCATTCACCCAGCAAAATCCCTCTGAGCCCTCAGTGGGAAAGTCTAACATAGGCAGCAGTTGGTCACTTAAATATTAAACAAGCCCTTGGAGATAAAATGATCACGTTGCGGCCTGCCTGTCGGGCAGAAGGGTAATTTACCAGCTGAGTGGAATCTACGTAATCCGGACCAGGGGCCTTGTCGGGTGTATTGGAAATCAAGAGCCTTCAAATGAGAGAGAACTATCCCAAAGGCAGAGGGGTCAGTCCTTGCACGCACACAGTTCCTCTCAAGGCTGGCCTGGGGTCTGAAGAGAGGTATAGCCGAGGAGTCGATTACATTCACGAATGACTCTCTAAGAATGCAGTGCACTTCCTTTCCTGGCTTCTGAGTCGCACAGCATCACCCTTCCTGCATCCTTCACCGTTCCTGCATCCGGCGATCCTGCCATTCCTGTCCTGAGTGGGAACAAAAACGTCCCCTGTTTGTCCACAGCTTCTTGGCACAGCTTGCCTGCGTGCACCGTACCAGAGCGAGCCGCCCTGTGAGGACCCCTTTGGGAGGGGGGTGTACTGGGCTTACCCCAGCTTCCAGGGGGCGTAAGAGAAGTGAAGGGACCGTGTGCAGTTAAGATCGTTGGCATCTAAATCCGGCCACGTTGACAACTGGGCACAAGCAAACAGTCACACCTCATTGGAGGTGATTTCAGCTGCCCCTACCGCTAGTGCAGCAGTGGGGTGCGTGGAGGGCAACAGTGCTAGCATGCAACGTGCCATATTGATGGAGCAGGGGCCATGCTGACTGGGGCCTCCAGGACCCACTGCAATATACATATTGGATAACCTGACTTTCTGTAGTGCAGGAACACAGCGTGGGCAGGCTCGGTCGAGACTGAGCCTGGGATGCTGAGATGTCTGGCACAGCCATTTGAAAGGTGAACGTGGTCAGTGCTACATTACAGAAGTCCCAGGGCTGGCTGTATTTGGACTCCGAGCCACGCGTCCTTCACCCGCGATCTGCCGGTACCGCAGAGAAGCGCCAATGAATCTCCAGCTTCATCCTCAACCTGAAACAACCAAACAGTCCATTTCTCTGACAGTAAAACACGTGCCGATGTCGTGGAACAATGAAAGTGAAAAACACGAGGGTCTGCATTCTGTATCTGAACAGCCACAGGGCTTCTCCACCTCCCTGGGTTTTGGCTAAACCGCGCCGAGGTGTCTAAATACGCTTCCAACTGGAAAGTGTCTATCCTGCCTCCGCCTGCCAATTTGAGATGATTAACGGCTTTCAGGACTAATCCTAAAGGAGAACGGCATTAGCATATTCCGCTTGTGCCTGAGACCCCGGATATTTGATACTCCAATCCATCCCGGAAATAAAGCTGTGGGAGTTAGCTGCCGTGTAGATTTCTTAGGAAAGGCATCGCTCCCCCAACCTCATGCCCTAGAGACCATCCCGTTTCCCACTGGCCTCTTTATTCTTTTGAGGTTAGTACTTGGGAGATAATACTGCCATTTATATATAAATATAAAATCCAGGCTAAGTGCATCTGCTCAGAGGTGGGAAATGAAGAGGAATCAAAAAAAGAATTAACTCACGGTTTTCCGGAGAGAGGCGATTTTATTTTTAATTTCTCTGACCCAAGGACGGTTGAGATGCTTTGATGTGTCATGTGTCATCCCCCACCCCCGGCTAAACAGCCAGATTTGGGAGCCTTGGAGCCTCCAGCCCCTAGGAGCTACCCTATCTAGCACCAGGAGGGTGCTCCTTCATGAGATCACAGTGCCGGAGTGAGCCGATCCCTGGGGAAGCCTGACTCTTGCTATCAGACAACACAACCAGTCCTAACGCCCATCCCAGTTACCCCGTGGGAAGCTGCTCCTTTAGCGTGCTGGCTGGGGGGGGCGACGATTTTGGAGCCCACCATCACGAGTTTGAGCCTCGTCGCTGCTTGTGTGTGGTTTGGCTGATTGTGCCCATCCCACTGCTGATTTGTGTGTAAATGTGGCTTCCATACGGCTTCATTTACACTGGAGCCAGGCAGAGAGCTGCCTTCCCTTCTGTCTGGGAGAAAACCTGTTTCTCCCTTTGTTTGGTCACAGACTTTAAAGTATAATATCAGTGCGTCTCCATGACTCATATAGTGTTAACACATTTCACAATGATATTGATCACCAGCGTGTCACCGGCTTTCATAAAAGACCTTACTCAATATACTTTTCTGCTGCAGTAATACTGTAAACAGTCGCTTACTCTGTGGGGTTCAGGCCCCCTGTTGTCTCCCTGGGGTGTCACACTGACTGCACAAGGGCCTTGTGTGTCCCACATCGCTCCATAGAACCAGTGGGGAAACTGACCCCTAGTGGAGACGTCTCAGATCCTCAGAACTCCAGCTGCTGTTCTGCATTGGACTCCTGACTGTCTTTCAATACCTGAATTCTCTGGTCTTGCATATTATCCCACCTATCCCTGGCTTATCTAGCTGTGCAACAGCTGCATCTGACTTTTTCTAGTTCTGCTCACAAACTTCACATGTGTTCATTATCCCTGGGCTTTGAGCTGCCGCTCCCAGCTTAGAGCGGTTTAATATTTCTCTAGCGTTATCTAAGTGATACAGCAAACTGATATAAACCCTCAGTGCTGCTCCGGTGTCAGGTAGGTTGCAGCCCATCCAAGATGAAGGGCATTCTTGCACTGGTCTGCTTCCTGCCCTGTTTAACGTCTGGGGCCCAGCTCTCCTTTCCGGGTAAGAGCAGATTTTCAAAATGTTTTTTTAAACTAAAATGTATCCCATTTGGATTTATGTGATGATAACAAAAGGGTGATTCAGGGTGAGATTTCTCTGCTGCCCAATAGCCTGGCAAAAATTATGGATTCAAACGAGCCATTTTTGCATGAACGCAGGTGCCCAAAGCTCTGATTTTGCAAAAGCGAAATTCAGCCCTGTTCAGAAGGCCGGAGCAAGGTCTAAGCCAGGGGTAGGTAACCTATGGCATGTGTGCCGAAGGCGACACGCGAGCTGATTTTCAGTGGCATTCACACTGCCCGGGTCCTGGCCACCGGTCCGGGGGGCTCTGCATTTTAATTTAATTTTAAATGAAGCTTCTTAAACATTTAAGAAAAAGTATTTACTTTACATACAACGATAGTTTAGTTATATATTATAGACTTATAGAAAGAGACCTTCTAAAAACGTTAAAATGTATTACTGGCACGCAAAACCTTAAATTAGAGTGACTAGATGAAGACTCAGCACACCACTTCTGAAAGGTTGCCGACCCCTGGTCTAAGCCCTGCTTACTTTTCACTTCTTAAGTGGTTCAGAAGGCCCCATGTTGGCCTCTTGCATAGGAGTGAATTTTACCCTTGTAGAATAATTTACCAACCAAGGGATGTGGTGCATTCTCCATCCCTTGGCAGCTTCAAATCAAGATTGGATGGCTTTCTAAAATACATGCGGTAGCTCGGCCACAAGGCCTGGGCTGGATGCAGGACTCATTGAGTGATATTCCCGGACTTGTGTTACGCGGGAAGTCAGACTGCTCCTAACGGTCGCTTCTGGGCTTAACATCCACGACTCTATGGAAAAAACAGACAAAAATCTGTTCCATGAAAAGCTGCCGTTGGCCGTCATCGGGGACAAATTTGGGCAAAACCACCCACCTCTTTGCACACACTTGAGGCCACCTTTTAAAAGTGCTCCGCACCCAGAATCGGCCCCCGGGTTTTAAAAGGATTCTGCTGCCATTATACGTGCCACCACCAGACTTCCCGAGTGTCTGTTCCCACTCCAGTGCTGGATGGTGAAGTTCTAAAGCGCGGCAGCAAAATCGACACTTGGGGGCTTTTCTCCCGTTGGGTCTGTATGCTGCATTCTGGTAGCGCTTTCTGTTTTGCTGCAGGAGTATCTTCCAATCGCTTTTTGCTTAACACGTTACTAGCCTGGTGTACGTTCACCATCGACGACAGCTGCTCTTCCCCCCTTGCAGGTTACTTTGTGCAAATAACCACCGTGTCGCGTGCATTTTATCAAACCTGTGAAATCAAGTCGTAGCCACCTATGCACGAGCGCTTCAGAAATCCTAGTTCAATGGAGCCGGCAGGAGGTTCCCCATTGATTTCAAGGGGGCCAGGATTTCACCCATGTTGTTTCCCATCTGTTTTTGTGGTCAGCTGCTTGCTTGTTTGTGCCGAGAACTTGTCTGTGGAGTTTCCGGCAAAGGCAGAAATAACGCTTCCCTGTTTCCCTCGTGTACTCGCGTAGAGCAAATGCGTAGCAAAGAATGAAAGCCGGGATCCCAAGAACCTTCATGAATAATTAAGGTCAGATTTGTAGTTCTAACCTGAAAGGCGAAGGCTTGGCTGCCATATCTACAGGCGGGAGCAGATTCTCCCCCGAGCTTCCACAGATACGTGCATTTAGGGCTCATTAAAAATCCATGGATAGCGCTCTTGGCGGCAAAGCCTCTGATGGGGTTTCAGCACCGGCATGATTTGCTCTCAAGGCAGTTGAATCTTGCTGTGCGCTGGGCAGGTGATATGGGGCAGCCAGAGCCAGCTGCCTCCAAGATGGGGAGCTGCTTCGGCCCACCTCTGCTTGCACGCACCCCAAGGATGGCGTTGGGGCGCGAAAGAGAGAGAAGCAACATCTCCTGCTTCCCAGCTATATTACATGAACAGTGTCATTTCCCCTTCTTGTCGCCAAGGGTCTGCCTTGGGTCAGTATCCACCTCACCATTGGATAGAGGAGCTAAGCTGAGGCACATAGATAAATGCTCTGCCCAAGGTCTTCTAGTGAGTCAGTGGCAGAGCTGGGAAAAAGGACCCAGGAGTCCTGGTTCCCGATGCACTGTGTAAAGCAGCCCCGCGTCGATCGATCCTTCCGGAGAGGGAGTCCTGGGGCTGTTCTGTACAGCTGTGGAATCAAGCAGAGAGGGAAAGTTGAAGAAACCCCCAGAAAGGTGACAGTGATTTGAAGCAGGTCTGGAATCCAGGAAACGTGGCTTCATCCTGCAATCAGCAGGTAGTGTGAAATAGCCGCAGTGGGAAAGTATAGCATAGAGAAGACCAAACCGAGGTGTGAAAGGAAACGGAGGGTAGACGGAGCTCATTCCAGATGGTCGGAGCTGGGTTCTCTCACACACACATGAGAGGAAGTAGACCCTACTCAGACACAGGGAGAATAGTGTGTATAGACAGTTGGGTATTAAGAATGGAGTGCATGGAAGAGGGAAGCTGGAGTCTCCCCTTTGACTATATTGCCTGCACAGGGTTCCTTGGGAGTAATTATTCCATAACAACGATGGCTTAGTGACTATTCCAATCGGCACATTAGCTGGATGAACTGAATAAACCAGCCATCGGGCCTTCAGTGAGCCAGCTACCCCTTTGAGCCGGGTAAGAGGGGAGTTGGGGACTGGTGCTGTACGTGCTCCTCCGTCCACCTTTCTAGCCCATGACCCTAGTATCTGGCCACGGGGGTGAGGCCATAGTGAACTCTGGTCTGTCTTTTTTTGCCATCCCAGGAGAAGGTGAGCCGTGGGAGGTCCCCTCGTTCTACTCTGTCTCCGATAGTGAGATCAAGAGAGTCTCTGAGACGCTGTACTCTGCCGACGTGAACAAGGCCACCAGCCGCGAGATCGTCCTCAACCTGCAGCACAAGATCTCCTCTGACCAGACCGGGGCAGGCCAAGACTACGCCAGCCAGAAGTGAGGGCATGGGGATGGGGTGGATGGGACAGGAGATGCTAGAAAACCCACGTGTGTGGGATGTGCAGATCAGGGGGGAGGGTGCATTGAGGTTACACCAGATCCTTGCATGGGCAGAACCTTCCACAGCCATGTAGACGTTCCCGCAGGGCAGACAGAGAGGAGTGCCGCAGAGGTAGCACACACATGCAGCAGATGGGTCTGGTCAGGGTGTGGGGGTGCACGAAGGGCGATGGAAGTGGTACCTACGCCTCGTTCTAGCTCTCTGGTAGGGGTGCCTCCTTCTGCAGATCCCATTTATAACTATCCGAGAGGGACTAGTTAGTCTGTGGTCAGAGAGGAAGGATGGTCCAGTGGTTAGGGTACCAGCCTGAGACTTGGGTGACTGGGGGGGTCTATCCCTTGCTCCGCCACAGACTTCTTGGTGTGACCTGGGGCAAGTCACTTAGTCTCTGCCTCAGTTTGCCATGTGCCCAGTGGGGAAAATAGCCCTGCCCTGCCCCCCAGGGGGTGGTGAGGATAAATGCATTAAGGATTGTGAGGCCCGGTGATGGGACCCAGATAAGGACCTAAGGCAGCGCTATCAGCCCACTGGCTCTGCCGCCGATTCTCTGGCTGGGTCTGTGACCAGGAGCAGTGTCCCTAAATCCCTCTCTCCGCTCTCCTGCCAGGCTCTTCAGCTACGTGGATGAGGATGCCCTCTTCTCCAAGCCCACCTTTGCCAGGCTCTTGGCTCTGCTGAATAACTACGAACGCATGACGGGCAAGGAGGAGGTGGGGGTCACCTCTGAGAGCCAGGAAGTGGACGCTTTCCTGGATGAAATCTTCCAGACCCAGGTGATGGAGAAGCTGACCCAGTTCTTTCTTTCTAAAGGTAAAGCGCTGACTGTGCAGGCGGTGCACAGCTGGGTGATGACATGGGTTGTGTCTGCCGCCAGGCGCTGGAGGGACCATAGAGGGGGCCTCGGCTCAGTGCAGGATCCTGTAGCTCTGCCAGGTGCCGTGGAGACAGGCTGAGCCGTCAGGAGTCCAAGCAAGGAATCGCCTCCCCTCGCTGAGCCGATTTGTACTAGGTTCTGCTCCGTGTGGAGGAGCTGACCATCCACCCCAATGTGAGGCTGCTGGACGGGAGTTTTGGCTCCCTGCAGAATGCTTGTCATAGAATCATAGAATCTCAGGGTTGGAAGGGACCTCAGGAGGTCATCTAGTGCAACCCCCAAGCTAGTCCCTCTAGCTTGGCTCCCAGCCGAGCCGAACGCAGCTCCTGGCACCTGCTGGCCGTCAGCGCCGGCAAGCAGGACTGCCTGTTCTCACCACAGCCGGCTCTCGCCTGGGAAGCTCGCTGTGCGCGTCAGTTGGAGAAGGAACATGTGTTTCTTGGTGTATTTCCCAACGCACCGTCTGCTAAATACCAAGCACGGTGCTCAGGAGCAGACCGTGAAAGCCAGCATCCGCAGCGCCCCGGTTGCCCCTCCCCGCTCAGCTGCTCGCCGCGAACAGTTGTCAGAAATAGCACATTGCGTCCCGGTGCTTCGCGTCTGAGGCAGGAACGGGAAGATTCAGGCCACTAAAGACAAGGCTGCTGTTCAAACGAAGGCACGCGGGGAACTCGCTGCTTGCCAGTGGGGGGCGTGTGTGACACAGAGGTAGTAGCTGGCACCTGCGCCCGACGGGAGTGACAAAGGAGGAGGGAAATGTGCAGCAGAGGGGCAGTTTGCACATTCGGAGAGGAGAGGGTATGGCCGCCCGGGAGCGGGGGGGGGCGAGTGGAACAATTTGCCCCAGGTCCCGGGCCCCCCCACGGGAGCTTTTCGGGCCCCTGGAGCGGGGCCCTTCACTTGCTCCGGGAGCCCCAGAAAACTCTCGTGGGGCCTGGGCCCCCGGAGCTTCTTCCGCTCTGGGTCTTCGGCGGCACTTCGGTGGCGGGGGGGGGGGTCCTTCCGCTCCGGGACCCACCGCCAAAGACCCCAGGCCCCCTGAATCCTCTGGGCGGCCCTGGGAGAGGGCGTGGGATTGGAGGGGAGGCAGCCTCGGCCTGGGGAGAAGGGCCTGTGTCCCAGCTATGAGGGTTTGATGTTCTCAATAGCGACCCATGGATTTAGCCCAGCCGTGGGGCTCTGAGATCTCCCGTGGCTGGGCTATGGGGAGCTGGCTGCATCGCCCTGCTGGAGACCAGCTCTGACCCCCGCTCTCTCCCCGGGCCAGGGATCTACGTGTCGGAGAATGACTTCAAGGCAGACCTGAAGGAGATGTGGTTCGGGCTTTACTCGCGCTCGAAGGGAGCGGCCATGGACTCCTCTGGCTTCGAACACGTCTTCCACGGTACCGCGCTGCTCGCGGGGCGGCGGGGGGAGATCTCCGATGAGGGCACAGCACAAATCCACAGCTTCGGGGGCTGTCGGAAAGTTGAATAAACCCGAGGCTCTGGTATGCCCACTTGCAGAGCCCCTTCTTCTGGAGGGGACCCCCCTCCAAACACTAGAGCTGGAAAGGTCAAACACAGGGGGGCCTAAAATCTGGCCGCTAATATTCAGGTTCCTGAGGAAGCAGCCTCATCTGCAGAGGGGCTGACCTGCTGAAAATTGCCTCAGGGCAGCCTCTGTGGAAATCAGGCCACATGTTTAAGAAGCAGCAGCCCGAGCTCTGGGGACAGCCCTTTGGATCCATAGATCTCCAAGCGCGTTCCAAAGGAGGCTGGTATCATTAACCCCCTTTTACAGATGGGAAACCAAGGCACAGACAGGGATGTGCCTGGCCCAAGTTCGCCCACCAGGCCAGTGGCAGAGCCGCTGGGAACAATCACGGGGATGGAATTTCTGCCAATCACACAAGCGTGAACGGGGATGGGGTGGGGGAGGTCAATCATTGGGAATTTGCCCAGGGGCCAGTTTGACGTGAAGGCTGAAATGGACCAGACTAGGTGTGCCGGTCTGATAAGTGGCATAGCCACGCCTAGGGTGGGATTTCCTGGGGATAACCCCCTTGTACTGAGGCCCGGGGTGGTGTTGGTGGCCTGCAATACACGCATCACTCTGGATGATCTGGTGGACCCTATTGGCTGTAAGCTGCATGGCTCCGAGTTTAACGCTGGGTCTTTTCGGGCCGGCGTTTACCTTGGGCAGCATTTCTCAGGTCAGGACACTTAGTTATTCTCAGCCACTCAACGGGATATTAATTCACCCCGACCCACGTTAGCACGTAACCCACGGGGTCGAGACGACGGATGTTCTAGGTCCCTGCTGAACAGACGATACAGCCCCGCGAGTGATTGTCCTGACGTGTCGTGCGGTCAGGCCGTTGTACCGGAGAACTTCACAGATCCCTGTGTACGCTCAGAATCCCCGGGGGCGATGGGAACGCAGGGGAAAGTGATGAGCGGCTGGAAGAAGCTGAGGGGCCCGTTGGGAAGGGCACAGGGTCTGCAGGAAGCCGCTGCCTGCTCTGGGGCAGGACGGGAAATGAGCCAGAAACAGGCCGTGACTCCAGCTCTGCTTCCTCTCGCCTGCAGGTGAAATCAAGAGCGGGAAAGTCTCAGGCTTTCACAACTGGGTCCATTACTACGAGCTGGAGAAGAACGGGCAGATCAACTACCTGAGCTACAGCTACGATGGGCCTGTGAGTGCTGAGGGGAGGACGTCCATGGGGCCTAGCTTGGCCCGGCTCCTACCCGCCCGCTCTGGGGGGAGGCGGCTCCCAGCCCGGCTCAGTGCGGCTCCTACCCGCCCGCTCCAGGGGGAGGCGGCTCCCAGCCCGGCTCAGTGCGGCTCCCACCCGCCCGCTCCAGGGAGAGGTGACTCCCAACCCGGCTCAGTGCGGCTCCTACCCGCCCGCTCCAGGGGGAGGCTTCTACCCGCCCGCTCCAGGGGGAGGCGGCTCCCAGCCCGGCTCAGTGCGGCTCCTACCCGCCCGCTCCAGGGGAAGGCGGCTCCCAGCCTGGCCCAGCTCAGCATGGCTCCTAGACCGGAGGGAGGATCCCTTTCTGCTCCCCTACTCAGCCTGCTGCCTCCTGGCCCCACGAGGGGTCTGGGCTCAAGTCTCAGTCCCAGTGGCGGGGTGGGGCAGGGTGAGGGGGGCTTGGTGAGTCAGACAGGGGGACAGAGTCTCCTCCCACGGAGTCCGGAGCCATCGCAGTCCAGCCGTCGGCTGGCGAGCGGCTGCCCAGCGTCCCTGCCTGGCGCTGGCTCATTGGGTAGCGAACTGGTGCCGTCCTCTATCCCATGCGCCCTCTTGAGATAGTTTCCAACCGGAGACCGCCCAGAGTACCCCCTGCCAGGGGCACCCACCTCTTGCATCCTCTTGTCTGGCTGCAGTGGACCGGCTACCCTGACATCATGGCCTTCCAGTACCGCTGGACGGGTTATCTGAAGAGCGTCGGCTCCTTCTTCATTGGCTCCAGCCCCGAGTTTGAGCTGGCCGTGTACACGCTGTGCTACAAAACCAGGCCCAACAAGCTGTGAGTATCAGACACAAGGCCAGGGAGGCCGGGCCCCGGGGGGGGTCGCCCCCGAAGAGACACCCGCCCAGGGGGAGGAACGTTCAGGTCATTGCTGGGAGCAATTGATGTACTTTTAAAAAACTCTTTGTTGTGCGTAAAAGCCTTTGAGAAGCCTGCTAATGTCTCCTTCCCCGCAGGCTTTTGTGGCAAAGGCGATCATTGCAGTCTGGTCCTTAGAGCAGGGGGAGCTGGCAGTCAGGACCCCTGGGTTTTCTCTCGGCTCTGGGAGGGAAGTGGGGTGTAGTGTTTAGAACAAGGTGAACTGGCAGTCACGACTCCTGGGTTCTATCCCCAGCTCCGGGAGGGGAGTGGGGTCTAGTGGTTAGAGGGGGTGAGAGTCAGGACTCCTGGGTTCTCTCCCAGCTCTGGGAGGGGAGTGGGGCCTAGTGGTTAGAGCAGGGGGGCTTGGGATCAGGATTCCAGCCTTCTCAGCATTGCCAACCCCAAGTATTCAAAACTCATGTCAGGCCACAGGAAAACAAATCACAGGATTGGCTTAAACAGTGTGAGGCTTCTAAGAGCTACCACACGTGTATCGCCCTGCGGGGCGCACTCAGGGCTCGAGGCTTCAGAGGGCGACGTGGCTCTGGACGGCCTCCCCAGCGGCCTCACGTCCATCTCCTTGCAGGTGCACGCTCAGCCTTGGCGGGAAATCGGCTCAGATTCAGACTTACTCCTGGGCCAACTCGGAGTACGGCGCAGGCAAGCGGTACCTCGCCTCCTCGTACCCCAACTCCCCCTGACCCTGCCCCCCGGCACCACGACAATAAACCTTCCCCTCGCTCAGCCGCTCCCTCCTGCCCTCTGTTTTCAGGGGCCCAAGTGGGGGACTTCCCCCGGCCCCCGCCTGCACACGTGGCGCCTGCGGCTAGGTTCTTGCAGTGACTGTTGTTTGGGGAGGGTGCATACGTGGCCTGTTATGTGACTGTCACGGAGGGTGGGGGAGTCAGGTCCTGCACCCCCGGACTCCCTGCAGATTCATCAGGACTCTCAGCCAGCCAGTAAAGCAGAAGGTTTATTTAGACGACAGGAACACAGTCCAACACAGGTCTTGCAGGTACAGATAACCGGATCCCCCGGATAGGTCCATCTTGGGGGGCCCCACAGCCCCCCCTTGGGGATCAGAGCTCGGTCTCCCTGCCTCCCCTCTGTTCTCCAGCCAGCACTCGTCTGCCCATTCCCTCCGGCCCCTCCTCTTCCTCAGCTCCTTTCCTTTGTCTCCCCTGGCCAGAGGTGTCATCTCCCCTCCCCCAGGCCAAGCTCAGCTCACAGTTGAATTCCTGCATCTTCACCTAAACCTCTGGCTCTCCCCTCCCCCGCACAGACAGTCTGTGCTTCCTACTTCTTCACACCTCTCCCCCCTCCGAGACTGAACTGAGCGGGGTCACTCCAGCCAGTGACCCGGGGAAGTTCAGACCCACCTACAACCTTATGCCGCCCGCGCCCTCTCCCCACCCCAGTACCCCTGGGGTGCACACGGGGCTGGGGCCTTCCCCCCACGTTCCAGTCTGGGGGGCTGTGATTCAGGCTCTCTCGGTTCAGAGCCCCCCTCCTGACCCTGGCCCCCCTCCGGACAGGCTCCTCGGGGTGGGGCCCGGGCCTTACACCCATCTCCCCCCTGTCCCGGGCCTTCCTCCCCCTCTGGCAGACGTCACAGGAGCGGCAGTGCTGCCGGACATGGGCAAAGACCCCAGGCCAGTAATAGTTCTGCAGCAGCCTCTGCTGGGTACGCCAGGCTCCCTGGTGCCCTGAGGGGGACATGTCATGGGCCTGGCACAGCAGCTGGCGGCGATACTCCTGGGGTGCCACCAGCTGCCTCCTGATCCCTCCTGACTCCCTCTTCCCTGGGGGAGCCCATTCTCGGTACAGGAGCCCCTTCTCCCACAGGAACCTTTTCCGGCCACCTCGTCCCATGGTCTGTCCCCCCCCGAGGTTGGCCAGGTCCCTTATCCTCCGCAAGGAGGGGTCTTCCCGCACCGCGGCCTGGTACTCAGCCGCTGGGGCAGGGACGGGGATCTGCTCTCTCTCCCCGGCTGGGTCTGGGGCCACAGCCTCTCTGAGCCCCGTCCCTGGGCGTTCCCTCCCTACCGGGTCAGGGTCCGGTGTCTCGGCCAAAGTACTTTCCCCGGGGTCAGGGTGCAGAGCCCTGCGTCGACCCTGACTACGGTTCACGGACAGGGTACCCTGGGTGTTACTTGGCCAGTCCTCGAGGTCCCCCCCCATTAACCACCTCCGTGGGCAAATGTGGGTGCACCCCCACGTCCTTGAGGCCCTCCTTGTCCCCCCACTTTAGGTGCACCCTCGCTACAGGCACCTTGAATGGGGTCCCGATCACACCCCTCAGGTTCAGGTAGGTGTTGGGCACCATCCGATCTGGGCCCACCACCTGCGGCCGGGCCAGCGTCACCTCTGCGCCCGTATCCCAGTACCCAGTGACCTCCTTCCCGTCTACCTCCAGGGGAACAAGGCACTCGCTCCGGAGGGGTAGTCCCGTGCCCACCCTGTAAACCCCAAACTCAGGGCTGGGAGCATCCAGCCCCTCGGAGGGGTCCACCCGGGGCCCCCCTCCCTCCTTCGCAGGGGGTACGCGGCCCACCCCCCTTTCGTGCGAACGCTGCCCCTCATCCGGCTGGGTCTCTACCAAGTTGACCCGGTGTGGGGTTGGTCTGCTCAGTTTGTCCCGGAGCTTGGGGCACTGGCCCCGTACGTGGCCCGGTTGGCCACATTGATAGCAGCCCATGTCTCGTGGGTCCCCTCGAGTGGGACGGCTGGACCTGACGCCAGATGCTTCCCTTTGGTGGGGGCCCTCCCTCGGCTCCTTCTGGGAGGTCCCATGGTGACTCTCTCTCTGCGTTGAGGCAGACCTGCTCCTTCGAGACGCCTCCCTGACATCTCCTGCCCGACTGTCCATGTATTGGTCGGCCAGCCGGCCTGCATGCTGCGGGTTCTCCGGCTTCCGGTCCATCAGCCACTGCTTCAGGTCGGATGGGCACTGCGCATACAGGTGCTCCAGTACGACTAGGTCAAGCAGGTCCTCTCTGGTTTGGGCCCCAGCCGTCCACTTGCGGGCGTACCCCTGCGCCCGGTTGACCAGTTGCAGGTATGTGACCTCCCGGGTCTTACGTTGACCCCGGAACCTCTTCCGGTACATCTCCGGGGTCAGCCCAAACTCGCGGAGCAGGGCCTCTTTGAACAGGTTGTAGTCCCGCGCCTCCTCCCCTCTCATTCGGCTGTACACCTCCACGGCGGTGGAGTCCAGTAAGGGGGTGAGGCACCGGATCCTGTCTGCAGGGTCCACCTGGTGCAGCTCGCAGGCGTTCTCAAAGGCCGTCAGGAAGGTGTCTATGTCCTCCCCCTCCTTACGCGGGGCCAGGAAGCTCTTACCGAAGCTCTTTGTAGGCTTGGGCCCCCCCTCACTCACCGCAGCCGGGGCCTCCCTGCTTTTCAGCTGGGCCATGGCCAGCTCATGTTCACGCTGCTTCTCCTTCTCTTCCAGCTCCTGCTGGCGCTGGTTCTCCTCGTGTTTACGCTGGTTCTCCCGCTCCTTCAGTTCTTGCCTCCTTAACTCGAGCTCTTCCCGTCTCAGCTCCCTGTCATGTTCCATCCGCATCCGCTCCAGGGACAGGGAGCTCCGCCGGGACGATCCCCTGCTGGCCACCGAGCCCTCGGTAGTCGCTGGGCTCCCCCTCCCCCTACGCCTAGGGGTGGGGGGTCTCGGGGAGCCCTCAGCGGCCGGCTGACCACTCCCAGTGGGGACAGACACTGGTGCCTGCGCTGCATCTGCCGGGCTGCTTCCCTCAGAGACAGGGACCGGTTCATTGACTCGATCTCTCTCCTCCAGCCGGGCAATCAGCTGGGCCTTGGTGAGCTTCCCATGGCGCAGCCCCCTCTGCTTGCACAGCTCCACCAGCTCCCACTTGCGCTGCTGGGAATACATCTTCCTGCTGGCCGCTCGCAGGCCGGGGTGTTCGCCGCTCCCCACGGGTTCCAGGGGGACCCCTAGTGTGCCCGTCCTTGAGGTCACCACCCCTCTGCCAGGGTCGAGCTGCAGACTCCTCCGCCCCTGGGATCGCTCGCTGTGATCCCCCGGGGGACCCTGTTACTGCAAAGTCCTGCTCTCTGGCCACACTCTCCCAGGGGTGAATCGCCCCTTCGTTTTACTGCTCCCCAGTCACTTACTGCAGGAAGCGCCGTCCACGGGGTGCCGCCGATCCCACCGCTGCCACCAGTTGTCACGGAGGGTGGGGGAGTCAGGTCCTGCACCCCCGGACTCCCTGCAGATTCATCAGGACTCTCAGCCAGCCAGTAAAGCAGAAGGTTTATTTAGACGACAGGAACACAGTCCAACACAGGTCTTGCAGGTACAGATAACCGGATCCCCCGGATAGGTCCATCTTGGGGGGCCCCACAGCCCCCCCTTGGGGATCAGAGCTCGGTCTCCCTGCCTCCCCTCTGTTCTCCAGCCAGCACTCGTCTGCCCATTCCCTCCGGCCCCTCCTCTTCCTCAGCTCCTTTCCTTTGTCTCCCCTGGCCAGAGGTGTCATCTCCCCTCCCCCAGGCCAAGCTCAGCTCACAGTTGAATTCCTGCATCTTCACCTAAACCTCTGGCTCTCCCCTTCCCCGCACAGACAGTCTGTGCTTCCTACTTCTTCACAGTGACACTAGGTAATAACCGTGTCCAGTTTGGGGCCCCCCACTACAAGAAGGATGTGGACAAATTGGAGAGAGTCCAGCGGAGGGCAACGAAAATGATCAGGGGGCTGGAGCACATGACTTACGAGGAGAGGCTGAGGGAACTGGGATTGTTTAGTCTGCAGAAGAGAAGAGTGAGGGGGGATTTGATAGCTGCTTTCAACTCCCTGAAGGGGGTTCCAAAGAGGATGGATCCAGATTGTTCTCAGTGGTGGCAGATGACAGAACAAGGAGCAATGGTCTCAAGTTGCACTGGGGGTGGTCTAGGGTTGGATATTAGGGGTAGCGGGGTGAGGGCTGTGGCAGGGAAAGCAGCTAATAGGCTGATTGGGGAAGTGGCTGCAGCTGGGCCACGCCCCAATCAGGCCTCAGCTGGCCCTATATAAGAGGCCAGGTGCCAGGAGCTCAGCAGTCTCTCTCTAGCTGTAGAGGGAGATGGACCTGGCTGCAGGGACCAGTGCAGAGCGTCTGAGTGGAGCAGGGCTGGGGAAAGGCAGAGGAGCTGGGGAGCTCCAGCCTGGAAAGCCCCAGGCTGCGGCCTAGAAGGCCAACAGGTACTGGGGGTTGCAGAGGGCAGCCCTGGGGTAGATAAGGTAGCAGGTCCAACCCCCTGATGATGAATCAACCCGGTGATGAATAGTCTGATACTGCAGTCTGCCCCAGGGGGCAGGGGCTAGACGATGCCTGGCAAGGTGGGGATAGGGGGCCTTATACTGAGGCAAGGTGGGGATAGGGGGTGGGGGCTCCCCAGGGAGGGGAGACCCCTGAGAGTGAGGGGTTACTGCCAGGGGGCAGCACCCCAGATAACTGGGCACTGGAGTCCAGGGTGGGATGCGGGGCCCCAGCAGCAGTGGGACACCGGCCTGCAGGGGGTGCTCCGAAGGCTGGACGAGCTAATTCCCGAGATGACTAGCAGGAGGCGCTGCAGTGGTGAGTCTCACGTCGCTACGTTAGGAAACACTATTTCACTAGGAGGGTGGTGAAGCACTGGAATGGGTTACCTAGGGAGGTGGTGGAATCTCCTTCCTTAGGGGTTTTTAAGGTCAGGCTTGACAAAGCCCTGGCTGGGATGATTTAGTTGGGGTTGGTCCTGCTTTGAGCAGGGGGTTGGACTAGATACCTCCTGAGGTCCCTTCCAACCCTGATCTTCTGATTCTATGAACCTCGGGCAAGTGCAGAGCTAATTTAGTTCCTGTTCCTTTGCCCCCTGCAGGCTCCAGGGTTAATGTGCCGTGTGCGCATTATCATAGAATCATAGACTATCGGGGTTGGAAGGGACCTCAGGAGGAATCTAGTCCAACCCCCTGCTCAAAGCAGGACCAACCCCAACTAAGTCATCCAATTGACTGGCTCCGTTTGGATCTTGGAACAGGGGTGGTGGTCAGTTGAGCTTCTGCCTTGTGGTTTGTGCTGCGCTCAGAGCGGTCCTGGCCGGGAGCCCCCCCCCAGGGCAACCGGGCCCCTGGGAGCAGCCAGCCACTGAGCTCTCACTGGTAAAGCAGCCCGGCTAACGGCCTGCCCCATTGTCGCTGTCCATGGTGACGGCAGTGAGGTCTCCAGGTGTAGTTTAGACAGAAAACATCCCATATTGCTGCAGACTAAGGCCTCCCGGCCACACACGGGCCTGAGAGCTCCTGACTAGGCAGCAAACAGGCACAGATGCCCTGGAAAAGCCGGGCTTCCTCCCCATCCTGCAGCTGGCCCAGCCGTTCCCAGTCGCCGGGGGCGGGCAGGTGTCAGGGAATCTCCCTTGGCAGGGCGTAGGCCAGGCCATGGTAGCGCTCCTGAGAGATACAGACCCTTCTCCACGCGCACACACACACACACCGACACACACACACCTTGCTCCAGAGTGGCAGCAGTAATCCCAGCTGCCCTGCCGGCTGATGCAGTTTGCAGCCAAATCCATCCCCTCTCTCCTCTCCACCGTGAAGACCCTTAATCACCCGCAGAGGCGGGGGTTCCCCAGGCAGCAGCTGCAGTGAAGAAAGGCACAAACCTAAGATGCCTGGGGGGGAGCGAAGCCTTTTGCCTTCCTGAAGCCTGCATCTGAAATCAGTTGCAAAACTCCAGTGGAGCAGGACCAGCCATGCACCCCCAGGACGGCCTAGGATCCATCTCATCATTAGCAGCTCAACTAGCCCTTCCTATGATGAGAGCAGGAATCCAGAAACACTTTACAGGCCGAGAACTCTCCCGTCGCGGCCAAAGGCGGCTGTTCTGATGGGCGCTGTCGTGAAAGGAGCTGCTGCGTCTGCCCGGTGAACACGCCGCCGCTGTCCCCCGCCAGGAGAGCCGCTGGCCCAGAGGGGTCAGGCAAGGCCGTGGGGAAATGGAGGACAAATTCAGAGCAGAGGCCGGGGACGTGTGCGGCTTGTGATGTCAAGGGCTGGGGCGGGAAAGCTGTTCCTGTTCAAACAGAGGGTCCTCTCTATTTTCAGGGGGGCCCGACTGAAATGTCCCGAAGGCGCCTGCTTTCCAGAGGGAGGGGGATCAGCACATTCTAAGAACCAGGCCCCTTTGAGGTGACACCTCCCTACCCATGAAACCAGAGATTTCCCAAATCGCTTCTTCTGTCTGGGCTCCAGCGCCGTCTCTCTCCCCGCCTTCCTGTGCCGAGCTGCGACGCGCGGCCAGACCCTGCAGTGCTGCGTGTGATTTCCCTGGCAGCGCCTCCGATTTTGCAGGCAACAGAAAGACCCCTGCAAAGCGTGAAGCTGCCGGAGGTTTATGGCTTTCGGCGTCAATGCTGCCTGATATCTTCATGGCTCCCGGTCACTGGTGCTTGGTGAATGGGGAGGTCGTGGCTTGGCTTAGAAGCCTGTGAACTGGCACCGTTTGCTCACCGCCAGCTGCGTCTTTCTTCACTGGCTGATTTAGGCCTCGTAATTCTCCCTGGCAGTAGCACCGGTGGGAAGTACAGCGTAGCCTGGGTTCGGGTGTTAATATTGTCGCCCCTCTGCCAAGTGGGAGTCGATTTTGAGGCCTCCCTGTGGGAAGAGAAGTCAGTGCCATGGTCTCTGGGTCTTTTCTTGGTGTCACTTGTAAGCATTGCACTAGTTAGAGCTGAAGGCAGAGAGCGAACTCGCCCGCTGCTTGCAACTGCTGCCCCCCCGACGAACGTGCATCGCAAAACGAACAACGCTGCAGCGTTGCTTCAAAGACTGAACTCCGCTTGCATGTGACGCAAAAGGCAGCAGCTCCATTGGGTGTCTCCTGCTCTAGCAGTGTACACAGGGCCGGGCTTGAGCCCGTGCAGAGTCAGGATACCAGGGGATCAGAGTCCGAGACGAGTCAGAGGGCAGCCGGAGAGTCCGGTGGCAGGAGGCAGGCCGGGTACCAGGAGATCAGAGACCGTAATGCCATAACGAGCCCCACCGAAATCCACCGTCACTAGTGCTCGTCAAACCACGCCCCAGACCGCACAGCTCCCGTAATGAGAACCAGGGTGGGTGAGAGGGCCACCAGGTGGCGCTTTAAGGTGCCAAATTTGCAAAAGTGCTCAGTGCCCAGCAGCTCCCATAAGGTGGGAGAGGTGGTGATGAGGGAAATACGCCATTGTTCCCAGTGGGGGAAAGGGATCCTCCATTGCTCTGGGAGGGAGCCGCTGGGTGCCAAATGCTTCTGCAAAGCCGGCTGCTTCCATTCGATGCCTAGCCGGGAGCTGAGTAATACTGAAAACCCAGGTCCGATTTCCAAGCTGCTGTGTTGATTGAAACGTCATCTCGTCAAGAGGAAGCCAGCGGAGGTAGGAGGCTGGCACTTCCTACCTCTCTGCGGTGCACTCTGATGACGGCCTGCACCTTGCCCCGGCCAGGGTTGTGCAACTGACAAAATCCCCCCCATGGGGGAAAAGGCTGAGGGGGGCTTTCCCGGAACGTGGTTTTCTGGGAAGGGAGAGGCACCCATTCAGCATTTCCTGCACCACAGTTGAGAGCGCTGTGTTCCCCTGTGTTCACCAGCATCCAACCGACTCATGGACTGCCTGTAAGCATGGCGGGCAGACAGCCTTCCTCCCATTCACTGGGACCGGCTCTGCATCACGGATGGGGACGGCACATGAACACTCAGTATCCCGGTGCTGTACAGAACACAAATGCTGCAAAGACACTGGCTGCTCTGGAGACCCTCATTGCTTCCTGAAAAGGGAGATGAAATGCAAGCTCAGCCCAGAGCTGGATCTAGACCCCTGGAGTCCTGACTCCCAGATCCTCGTTAAAGTCAGGGCCCTTGCCCCTTACGGCTGTGAATAAAACCTTCCGAACATGGAAGTCTGCAGACAGCCTGAGATGGCAGCCCAGAGAGAGGTGTAAAGGGTTGTTGTTCACCTCAATGGGTGTTTACTCTGAAACCTAACAATGGCAGTAATTTTAGCAGAAGCATCCAGCTCACATGATTCACCCACAATGCCCCCCGCACCGCTAAAAACTTCAGCTCTGGATCCCTTACAACAGGGCCAGATGCACCCTGACACCCAGCCGCCAGCTCTAACCACTAGACTCCATGTGACAAAGTGAAACATTAAGAATAGTCCCCTCTGAATACTGTGTGGTTGCCTCAGTTTCTGGCCGACACTCTGTCGCCTGGCAACTAATGGCTCAGGCCCTTCCCCCCTGCAAGGGGATGCTAAAAGTGTGGGAGAACAAAGAGGTCAGGTGACCTCCTGGCCTGGGAAAGAAACTCAGCAGAGAAGGAGGGGCTGGAGGGGGTTTCAGTTCGGTGCTGGCTGGGGATGAGGAGTGAAGGGCAGACATGGGGGTCTGGCTCACTGCCCTCCAGAATGGACCCGGCTGAGGGGTCCTGTTCTCTGTACCTACAAGCTCTGTTTTAGACCATGTTCCTATCATCTCTGTGTTACTGGCTGGCTGAGAGTCACATCTGACTGCGAAGTGGGGGTGCAGGACCCCCTGGCTGCCCCAGGACCCCGCCTGGGCGGACTCGCAGTGGGAAACGCACAGAGGGGCAGAGGATGCTGAATGCTCCAAGGTCAGACCCAGGAGGTGAAGCCGTGTGAGCTTCTTGCCCTGGAGCCAGTCTGCTCACAGAGAGGAGACTTCCCCAGAGTCCTGGCTGGCTTTGTGGGGAGCAGCTCCAGAGCATCGCCCGGGGACTCCATGACACCCCACTTCTGGCTGGAGAATTTATGATGCAGGGGCCACCGTGGATAAACAACTCGGCATGAGCGCCCAGTGCGATGCCGTGGCAGAAAGGGCTAAACTGAACAGGAAGTGGGAGGTGATTTTGCTCAGTCTATGGGATTGGTGAAACCAGTCCTGGAATCCTGCATCTGGGTCCGGGGTCCCCATTTTAAAAAGGATGTTGGGTAATTGTCACGGGTGCAGAAAAGAGCCACAAAACCGATTGGCAAGCCGGAGAAAATGCCAGCCAGTGAGAGACTCAAGGAACTTGTCAAAAAGGAGATTGCGAGGGGACTGGATTACAGCATCTAAGTTCCTTCGTGGGGAGAAAACCCGGGGTCCCGCAGGGCTCTTTGCCCTAGCAGAGAAAGGCAGGACCCGAACCAATGGCTGGAACCGAAGCCAGACAAATACCAATTAGAAATAATCGCCCTCACTGTTAAAAGTTGGGGCCTTAAGCACTGGAACAAACCACCGAGGGAAAACGAGGGAGTCGCGATCGCCTGTTGCCTTCAGCTCAAGGCTGGAGGCCTGGCAGGAAGAGAGACGTTCAGCCGGACAAAAGTTACCAAGCCCAATGCAGGCATAACTGGGTGAAATGTAGTGGCCTGCGGTACACGGGATGTCAGCCGCCAGGATCTAATGGTCCCTTCTGGCTTTAAACTATGAATCTAGGAATTAGCAAGGCCCTGCAATTCTCTAGTGATGGTCGCCCTGGAAATAAGTGAGATAGATAGATAGGGCATATGGGCCTGGATAGATAGGTAGAGGGGGTGCATAGGACAGATAGATGAGATGAGATGGACATGAGTGGATGAGAGATATGCGTATGGCTAGGGATGTACAATGTTTGTGCACATGGGCGGATGCATATACGTGTGTGTGCGCGCGCGTGCATTGATGGGTCTGTATGTGTGTTTACATTAGGGTGCCTGTGTACATGCAGGGGGTGTTTATGGATCGCTAGCTAGCTAGGTGTGTGCGGATGAATGTGTGTGCATGGAATGTGTGTACATGGATGACCGTATGTGTTTGTGTGTGGATGGCTGATACCTGTGTGCAAGGACAGGTGGGTGTGGGCCTGTGTGCGTGTGGAATGCATGCCTGCAGGGTGCACGGAAGGCGTGTTTGTGTGGGTGCATGGTGTGTGCATGTGTGCTGGGCATGTTTGTGTGGATGGATGTTCACACAGGTATGTGCACGGACGGCTTGTTTGTCTAGATGGACGGGTGTTGGCGTGCATGCATGGGCGGGTGCGTGCACCTGTGTGCACGGCGAGGCATGTGCCCGGATGGGTGTGAGTGTGCGGCTGGCATGTTTGGATGGATGTCTACATGCATGTGGGGTGGGTGGGGGCATGCACAAAGGTGTGCATGGAGGGGTGTGTGTGCAGGGATAGGCGTGTTCGGCTGGGTGTGCCCCTGCGTAGCCATATCTGGGTGCCGCCGAGATGAATGAAATAATTACACGTTGCGGGGAGCCAATGTTCCAAACACTGGCAATGAAGCAGCCCGACGAGCTGCTCCACCCGCTGTGGGAGTTCCCTGCTCCGCCTGGGAACCTGCGAGGTGTTTCGCAGGCCCCAGTCCTGCTGCCGCTGGGCCCTCGCCGAGCGACACCCTGTGCGTGTTGTCAGAATCAGGTAGGGCGGCAGAGGCTGAGCGCGGCTGGTTTGGGTGACACGTGACTCAGGAAGTGCAGCGGAGACGGAGCTAGACAGAGCCACAGACCGAGCCGGATGGGCCGGGGCCCCTTTCATTTTTAAGGAGGATCTGGGGAGTTTTGGTCTTCGGGGGGGGGGGCCATGGGCAGAAGATCCAGCCGTAGCCCTGCCAGGAATTAGCCGACGGGGCGAGGGGCCTGGGACCATGAACGTGCAGAAGCAGTTGATGTCTGCAGCCATCCGCGTGGAGGCAAAGAGGCACGAGGGGGTCAAACTGCATCTGAACAAAGTTTTCCGCCTGGTGGAACGGGTGAACGACCAGCAGCTGAAGAACAGCATCAAGGCCTCGCTGAGCATCGTCCGAGGTAAGCGGCAGGGGCGTGGCGGGGCTGGCTCCTCTGCCCCAGGTCGGGGCTGGCGTGCGGGGTGACCGCGAGAGACTCTGCTTTCCCGGGGCAAAGGCCCGCGGCTGGATCGCTGAGTCTGGTGGGAAGCCGTCCGAATGGCTCCTCCCGGCCGGGCGCCGAAATGCACAAGGCCAGGCGGCTCGCAGAGAGCTGGGACGCCGGGGATGGAGCGCAGAGCACCCTGTTGCGCTTCCCCGGATGTCGCTCGTCAGTGTCACGCAGCTGCAGGGCTCCTGCGTTCTCAGGGCAAGTCTTTAGGAGGTGGCATCTCGGCTTGGGTGGCGGGGGACGGGGAGGGACCGGGCAGGGGAGGGCTATGCAGGGGGCAGTCGGAGCAAGCCCAGACAGGGGCTGGCGGCGGGGAACTGGCCCCCTGGACGAGCGTTAGGCTGGCGCTGGAGGAGACAGTAAGCGATTCGCTCTGTGCAGCGTCAGGTCCGTGCTGTTGGGACCAGGCTGGCGCTAGCAGGGGCACACTGGGTTTCCCTCCTCCTTTTCGTGGCTCTGGCTGCTGTGTAAAGAGAGAGGGGACCCCGCAAACGGCTGGGGAGGGGGAAGGGAGAGAGTCCCGTGGTGGCGTAGAGATTCGTCGGTTAGGCTGCTTTCCTGTGGGTTTCTGGAGCCTCCTGCGATCGGTGGGGGAGGGCAGCTGGGGTAGGCATCCGTCACGCAGGCCTCCTCTGCCCCAAACAACCTGCCCCCGGCTGGTGTCCCAGGCACGCAGGGTGGGCTCTAGATGCAGATGCCGGAGGGCTGGCCAGGGCAGGGCTCCCTAGTTGGCTGGAGGGGACTCTGCCACCCTGCCCACCCCGGCAGCAGCCATCAAATCCCAGCCCCATCTGGGCTTATTGAGCGTCTGAACGCAGCACAGGAAACTCTCAGGCCCTCAGGCCTGGCCTCCCCCAGCACAGCACCTCCCAGTCCCCCTGCAGCCAGGGGGGCTCTGCCTGCTCCCCCTCTCCAGCCCAGAGCCCCCCTGCTTCCCAGCTGGGCATCCGCTAGCACGGCCCCAACCCCTGCCTCTGTCCATTGACTTTTCTGTCCAGGGAAACAGGGTCGCCTGGGCCTCCTCTCGCCTCTTCTGTCCTCTGGCCCCTGGGGCTGGAACGGGCTGGTCAGGGTACCGGGGTCCTGTCCCCGCAGCCCAATGTCCTCCCACTGGCCAGAACCGGCTGAGACTCCTGAGCTGGGCCGTCAGGTCACCAGTCGCTGGGGTCTCCATCCTCCAGGCCATCGGCCGAGGTTCCAAGTTCCCTCTCCAGTCCTCTGAGCCAACAAACTCCCTCTCCCCTCACCTGGTTAAACCAGTAACCCCCAGGGAAACTGAGTCCCACCCCCTCTGCATGCAACCCACTGGAAAAACAAGGAAAAAGCAAGACCCCCCTACACACACACTTCGTCACTTCTCTCCCCCCTTCGAGTCTGAACTGAGCAGGGTCCCTTAGCCAGTGAGCTGGGGAAGTTCAGGGTCCCCGCCCCGTGATAAAGCAGCGGCTGTAACATTGGCCTCCCCCTCACATGGACCAGCTCCATGTCACACCCCCGAGGAGCAGGCTCCCTCTCAGCAGCTTGGCATTAGCCCCTTTCATTTGGTGCAGCCAGGTGAGGGGTGAATGGTCAGTGTACACGGTGAAACGCCGCCCACCGCTGGCTGCAGTTCTGTACGGGCCCACACCATGGCCAGGTATTCCTTCTCTATGGCCGGCACAGCAGGGGACGCCAGCCAGCCCGGGGGCATCCCGCTCCCTGTGCCCCAGAGCCGCCAAGCAAAAGGCGCATCCCTTCCCGATGCCCGGGGAGAGCATGCGCCGTCGGCTGACCCTCAGCAGCTTGCCAGCTCTCTCCCAAGCAGGCGCCGCAGCAGCTGGCTGCCACGCTCAGCTCCTTCCCCGGGCTCCCGGTCGCCAGCTCTGTCCCACACTTGGCCATCCAGGGACGCTCCTTTCACATTGGCAACAGCTGGTCCTGACAGCTGGAAAGTTCCCTCCGCCCCGGCCTCTGCACCGAGCTCCTTCCTGCAGGGAGTGGCTCCTCCCCTCTGCACACGCGTGTGCGCACACACATGCTTGTGTGCAGTCACACCTGCACTGGCTCACACCCGCGTGCAGGCGCGCGCTCCAACGGGTGTGCAGCCCCCCGTGGGTTAACGCAGACAAGCACACAACACTGGACACACGCCGGTGTTCGACCACACCTGCGTTCACGCACACATGTGCACGCACACGCGCACACACAGAGCTGCACCCTCGGATTAAACACCCACACGCATCCACACACGTCACACGCATTTGCCTGCAGCCACCCACCCACCTCTTAACCGGCCCACATCCGTGCACGCGCACATGTATGCACGCAGGCTTGCACACACATGTGTACACGCGCACACACACCAGTCGTGCCAGGGGCTGGCCACCCTGGGGATTTGGAAGCCCAGCCTCCACGTGGCTGGCTGCCCTCCCGCCCCACTCGCCGGCTCCTTGCTTGGCAGCATTAGTGCCGCCCCATTAAGCCATTAGCCGGCGATGACAGCCGCGCGCTCCGAGCAGCAGGGAGGTTTCTGTGGTAACAGGCCCCTGTGCGCCTTCCGGCTGGAGTTTGCCTCCGAGTTTCCTGGGGAGCCTGCTCCCCCTTGTATGGGACTGGGAGCGGGGAGGGGAGCTGAGGCTGTAGCAGAGGGGGCTGCACCGTGCTGGGGGGAGAGGCGGGGCTGATGCTGTAGTAGAGGGGGTGCACCGTGCTGAGGGGGGCTGCACCGGGGCGGGGGGGCTGGGCTGATGCTGTAGTAGAGGGGGTGCACCGTGCTGAGGGGGGAGGCGGGTTGCACCGTGTGTGTGTGTGTGTGTGTGTGAGAGAGAGAGTTGCACTGTGCTGGGGGGTGGAGTTGCACTGTGCGGGGTGGGGAGGGGATTTGCACTGTGTGTGTGGGGGGGGAGCTGCATGGAGCGGGGGGCGGTGAGGGTGGCGGCGCTGATTCTGTAGCAGAGAGGGGGTGCATCATGCTGCGGGGGAGGAGAGCTGCACCGTGCTGGGGGAGGGGATTTGCACTATATATGGGGGGAGCTGCACCATGCTGGGGAGGGGGGGCTGATTCTGTAGCAGAGGGGGGGGGGGTGCACCATGCTGGGGGGGAGGAGAGCTGCACCGTGCTGGGGAGGGGGGCTGATTCTGTAGCAGAGGGGGGGGTGCACCATGCTGGGGGGGAGGAGAGCTGCACCGTGCTGGGGGAGGGGAGTTGCACTATATATGGGGGGAGCTGCACCATGCTGGGGAGGGGGGGCTGATTCTGTAGCAGAGGGGAGGGGTGCACCATGCTGGGGGGGAGGAGAGCTGCACCGTGCTGGGGAGGGGGGCTGATTCTGTAGCAGAGGGGGGGGTGCACCATGCTGGGGAGGGGGGGCTGATTCTGTAGCGCGGGGATGGGCCGTGCTGGGGGGTGGAGGGGAGTTGCACTGGGCTGGCGGGGAGCCGGGCTGATGCTGGTCCCATGGCCACATCCCGGCTGGGCAGGACGGTGCCTGGGCTGGGGGCAGGGACGACCGATCGGAGAACGACGGTGCCCAGCGCTCGCCTTGGCTGTTGGGGCCTGTGGGCACCGAGCCCCCTGTGGGCACCATCGCTCCCGGCCTTGTGCGGAGGGACAGCCTGGGGTCACAGGCAGCAGCCGCCCGGGGCTCGGCACCGGATGGCCCCTCGCCAGGCCCTTTCCGGCCCCGCCACTGGCGTTTAGCGCTGCGGTTTTCCTGTGCAACGGGACACCTGACTCCTGCGGTCGGTGGCACCGCCTCGTTCTCCGCCGCCGCCGCCTGCTGGGGAGCCTGGACGGGGCTGCCTCTCGCCGGTGCCGGAGCCCGGTTCGGTGCCCGCGCCCGGCTCTTTGGGTGGCTCCTGTTCGCCTGGCTCTGACGCAGAGGTGGATCCCGGGTGCTGGAGCTGTTGCCATGGCGAGAAAGGAGACGTGGGCGCCGGTGCTGTTTGGCACACGCAGCGCGGTGCCTTTATAGGGACCGAGGGGAGGGGGTGTTTGTGAAGGGCTGGGACCCACCCCTGTGGCCAACCAGTTGCATCAGGGGCATCTATATTCAAGGGGCTGGCTGGGGTTGGGGGCGAGGGGCTATGGGATGAGCGGGGCCAGGCCGGGGGCCAGTGGAGTACCGGTTGTGGGGAGAGCAGAGGGCTGGCTATGGGGTGAGGGGGGCAGTGGAGCAGTGTAGGGGCTGGTCCCCATCAGCGGCTGCTGCTGCAGCGGGTTGTGGGCCGGGATGCTGGGGCTGGGGGATCGGGCCTGGGAGGGGCGGGGGGGAGGTCTCCGTGAGATGATGATGATGGTGATGAAGTCCAAGATTCCCCCCGACCTGGGGCAGGGGCCCTGTCGCTCAGACCTTGCGGTGCCCCTTGCCACTGGCATCTCGAAGGCACCGCCCCCGGCCGTCTGCCCGGCTGGTGGCTGCCACGCAGGCTGGCATTTCCGCCCGAGCCAAGAGCTCACCGGGCTGCTCTCGCCAGGTGGCATCTGTGGCCCGGGTGCGGTGCCAGCCGAGCCCCCGTGGAGCTGCCGTGACGTCGGCTTTGCCCGTCCTGCGCCTCCCCCTGTCCTCCCCGCTGCCGGCCCCGGGCACTCGCTGGCCCCATCGACCTGGCCTCTCCCACCCCTTTCCTTTCGACAATGGCTGCCCGATCCCCCGAAGCAACCCGTTGTGCTGCTGTCATGGCAACGGGGAGGAGGTCCGGTTGCCGCGGTGCAGCTGGGCACCTCTGGAAAGGCAGGTGGCTGTGCCCTGGGCACAGGGAATCAAGCCGGAGCGCGCCGGAGCCGAAGAACGCTTCTCTCTCGGCGCTGCCCTGGTTCCCAGCCCCTGCCCTCGGGCGCTGGCGGCGCTGCTGACTCAGGCCAGCTGTGGGCAGCTGGTGAATTCCAGCAGCCGGGCGCCACCCCAGCAGGTAACTAAGGGAGAGAGACAACACGGCTTGTTTGGCTTCCCTCCGCCCAGCCTGCCAGGTCCGGGAGGTTTCCCAGGCATCACAGCGGGGAAATGCCATGCACTCAGCCCTCGGCTTTCTCTGCTGAGCCAGCAGCTCCGGCCCCGCCATCTCGCCACCCCGGTCCTGGGTGAGGGGGAGGCGGAATGGGGAGAGATTAGACCAGGGGTGGGCAACCTATGGCACAGGTGCCGAAGGCGGCTCGCGAGCTGATTTTCAGTGGCACTCACGCTGCCTGGGTCCTGGCCACCAATCCGGGGGACTCTGCATTTTAATTTAATTTTAAATGAAGCTTCTTAAATATTTAAAAAGCCTTATTTACTTTACACACAACAATAGTTTAGTTTTATATTATAGACTTATAGAAAGAGACCTTCTGAAAACGTTAATATGTATGACTGGCACCGAAACCTTAACTCAGAGTGAATAAATGAAGATTCGGCCCAGCACGTCTGAAAGGTTGCCCGCTCAAGCCACCTGCCCCACTAGGACGTGCCACTCGCCACCCTGGTCGGGCAAGGAGGCCCGTGGTGGGGACACAGTCCGGATGACCACGGTTTGCGGGCAGGGGCTGCGGAGGGAAGCGTGTACCTGAGGCCGCCCCCTAGAGGTGACGCGGGAGGGGCCCCGGAGAGGAACCGGCCCTGCCCACTGGCTGCAGTTGGAGCTCCAAGGGCAAGCGAGCAGCAGGCTCGTCTGGGGGCATCTTCCTGTCGCAGTCACGTGCGCTGGGCTGGCCAGATGGAGCGGCAGTGCCGGCTGCCTGGCTGCGTCCCGGGCCCCGCCGCGTGGGCTGCCTCGATTCGTCTTCTGCTTCCCTGAAACGTGCCAAACGGGAAAGCAAGGCCCCCACGCCAGCCAGCCGCGAGAAAAACCTGCAGCAAGGGCTGTTAGCCAAGCTGGTCAGGGATGCAACCCTGGGCGGCCCCAGCCTCTGACGGCCAGGAGCTGGGACTGGGCGACAGGGGATGGATCGCTCCGTTTGTTCCCTCCGAAGCACCCGGCATCGGGGTGTGTGTGTGTGTGTGTGTGTGTGTGTGTTACCCTGGGGCCTAGTGAGAGCAGACACAGCCCCTGCCTCAAGGAGTGTGTAGCCGACACAGATGAGGAGTAGGAGGAGCGGTGACTTGACCAAGGGCACCCAGGGAGTCAGTGGCTGAGCTGAGATTAGACCCCGCCCCAGGGCTCATGAGTGCTCTAGCCACTGGGCTGCGCTGCAGCGAGGCTGCTGGAAAATGGCCTCAGCACGGCTGCTGCTCTGCCTCCAGCTCCCTGGGCTGCTTCTCTGGCTCTGGTTGCTGCAGCTCTGCTCCCAGCACAGGTCTGCTCCCTGGGCTGCTTCTGTGACTCTGCTCCCAGCAATAACCTGCTCCCTGGGCTGCTTCTCTGGCCGGCAGGGCTCTGCTCCCCAGATCAGCTTGGGCCCCTGCTCTGCCCCATGCTGACTGACCCAGGCAATTCCAGCTCTGGAGGAGGGGAGCCCGCCCCCCCCCCCGGCTTCTTGCCTCCCTGATTAGACTGGCCCCTGTCAATCAGGCTGACCTGGAGCATTGTCCTCTCCCCATTGCCCCCGGGGACTGTCAGTCTCAGGGTCCTGATTTCCCATCGACCCCTCCCCTTTCTTTCAGACTCAGCTTCGACCTCCATCCTGCCGGCCGCGGCTTCCGACAGCCTGGCATGCGCTGGGTGATATCCCCCACCCCCCACCCCGGTGCACCGTGTCCCAGATCTCCGGCCCATGCCATGGCCCCGGGCGGAGAGGCGATGGGGAAACCCAGCTGGGCTGAACTCTCAGGAGGGGCCGCAGGGCTGCAGCCCAGAAGATCCTGCCGGGTGGCCGTGCCGCGGGGTGCATTGACCCCGGGCTCGGGCCGGGCTCTCAGCCTGGCTGCAGCTGGCCCGGCGGTTTCGGGGAGGCTGCGCAGGGCTCTCGGGAACCAACCCCCCGGAGGGGAGCCGCAGGCCAGGCACACGGAGCCTGTCTCCCTGGGGTGGCTGCCCGCTCTGCCTGGCCCAGGCCCGCCCCTCTCTGCTGAGCCGGGCCCTGAACCCCAGGCCAGGGGTTGAAACTGCCTCGACCCAGCCCAAGGGACGGGCACCCCCGGATGACCCCGCCAGCTGCTCCGCCCATGGCAGGGTTCCCTCGAGCTCGGCCATGGGCTGGAGCGGGCAGAGGATGCTTCTTGCCTCTGACACTGTGGTGCTCCGGTGGGCCCGGCAGATGCCCAGTGCCATGGGGGGGGGGCGTCTCCATGGGCAGCCCGGCCCCGGGATGCCTGGGTCACAGTCCTGGCTGCACTGGGGCATGCTAGAGATAGGGGGTGAACTCACCCCCCACCCCCACCCCCACCCCCAGCGCAGGCTCCGGTTTGGGGGAACGAGCTGGGATTCAGCAGCAGCACACGCCGTGGGTGGGTCGCCATGGCGATGCGAGCAGCTCTGTCACGAGTGTGGGGGGGGCTGCTCCTGGCTCCCCAGAGTCTCCTGGAGGGTGGGGGCACCCTGCGCTTTACCACACATGGCCGGGCTGCCTCTGTGAGCCAGGGCACTGGTCCGCCCCCCCCAAGGCAGAGCCTGGGCTGTAGCACCCTGGCACAGTGGGGCCATGCCAGGCAGCTTTGGTGGGGCGGGGGGTTACCATAATTTGCACGGGGAGGGGACACACGCTTCCTGCATTTCAGCTGGGCAGGGCGAGGGTTCAGGGTGGGGGTAGCCGCCCCCCGTCACACCAGGACACAGGGCAGGGAGGGGAGTTGTGGAATCAGGGTGGGGGGGGTCATGCCCCACTCTTCCCCAGGCCTTGGAGGCAGCGGGATGGGGGGATGGGTTTGGGGGGATCAGGGGGCACCATGCCACATTCTCCCCCAGCCCTTGGGGTGCAGCGGGGAGGAGGGACACCCCCTCCTCTCCGGGGACTAGTTCAGGGAGGAAGCAGGTGGGCCCGGGCGGGTCCCCTCTGCTGCAACCACCCTGCCGGGAAGCCAATGTCTTGTCTCCGCTTCCCCCGTGTAACTGGCCCTGCCTCCCCGAAAGCCGCCTACGGCTGAGCTTATTATAGCCCTGCCGGGGCGGGGGGGGGGACCCCCCCCCACTGGGGGAGCCGCAGCTCTGCTGCCTGGCTGGGTTAGCGGAGTGCAAGGCATGGTGGGTGGGGGCTGGCAGACCGACTGCGGGGGAGTGGGGCTAGCGGTGGGGGTGTTTGGTGGGGGAGCAGTGGGGTGTTGAGGCTGGGGGGCTGAAGGAGGAAGTGGGGTGTTGGTGGTGGTGGCAGTGGGACAGTGGATGAAGCTGCCCCCCGTTCACTCCCCACGACCCATTGGGATGAATGGAGAATCCCGGGTGATCTCACACCAGCACATGCTGAGCTTGTGCCCACCTGGTGCCACCCCGGGGCGGGCGCTGGTGTCCCTTCGTCACAGCTGGGTGAACCCCATGAGAGTTGGCACCGCACGCTGCTGGCTGAGATCAGTGCCTCTGGGCTTCCCCCCGAGATGCCCCCTCCCCAGGGTCCTGCCTGCTGCCTTAGCAGCTGGGAAGGGGCTTCAGGCCCAGCCCTGCCCAGGCAGCAGCTCTGGGTGATGCGCTGCTGCCAGCTCCAGTGCTGCCCCATCAGCACCCGCACGTCAGTTCTGGAGCCTCCTCTGTGCTCGGCTCCAAGGTCAGATTGAGTCACCATCGCCAGGCAGGCAGGGGCTGCGTCAGGGAGGGCTGGGAAGAGGCGGGCACAGGGGGAGGGGATCCCCACAGGGCCCACTATCCCCCAACCCCTCCTCTGCATGCCTGGCACCCTTGGGTGCCTGGCACCCCTGGCTGGTAACTGGACGTTCTCCCATAGAGCCCTGCGCAGTAGTAACGGCTCCTCGCCAGCGTTCGCGGCTCAGGCAGGAGGTGCCAGGAGGCTGCCTGTGCCAGGCTGGCACCGCTTCCCAGGGAGCCCCTTGCTGCTCCAGGCGCTAGGTGTGAGCGGCGGAGTCACGGTCCCAGTTGCTGGGAGGCGGCTCACACCGTGGCGGTCGCTGCGCGGACGCGTTGCAGGCATGACCGGGGCTTTGTGCTTTCATTCGAAAAATGGGGTAATGTCTAGTGTGTAACAGGGAGAGCTGCTGCATGAGCCCAGCCCGGCGGGAGCGGGAGGTGGGCAAGTTTGTTCCCCACGCTGGGCGGGGTGGACGAATGCAGCTGGGGGGGTGTGAGCGGCCAGCCGTGCACCTCCGGGGGCTAGGCCTGCTCTGGAGTTTCACAGCGGCCTCAGCTCGCAGGGCCGTGACGCCTTCCCCGTCCCCCCGGGCTGAACTCACAGGCAGCGTTTTGCAAAGGGGGCGGAAAAACCCTCTTCTGCCCCCCGCAGCAAACAGCACTGAGTTCGAGGATCAGCTGCTCTCTGCAGGAAAGGAACCGCGCCCGGGGTGGAGGCGGCTCCCCACCACGCTGGCAAACCAGCCCTGGCCAGAGGGACCCGGATCCCCTGGAGCAGCTGGCTCCAGGCCTTTCGTGGTGGCTCCAAGGGGTGGGCGAAACGAGGGAGATGCGCCAGTGTCACGTGATGCGCTTCTGATCCACGTGGGTCTGTGAGAGCTCCCACCACCCCTGAGCTGGCTGTTCCCGGCTGCAGCCTGGGCGTCTGCCAAGATGGCAGCCCTGGCCCTGGGCAGCCGGCAGCCATATTGTCCAGCCTGCAGGACCAGGGGGGCTGGGTTAGCGACACCCCCATGATCCCCGGCTGGACCCTCCGCACTAGGGTGTCGCCGGGAGGCTCCCAGAATCAGGCCCTATCTCCTGGAGGCTACTAAAGCCAAACCGGGAGATTTGAGGTCGCGAAAAGTCTGGCAGCGCAGCAGGGCGAAGGCAGGCGCCCTGCCCCCTCGCCGCTCCCCGAAGCGGCTGGCATGTCCCTGCGGCCCCCCGGGGGGCGGGCAGGCATCTCTGCACGCTGCCTCCGCCCCCAGCACTGACTCCGCAGCGCCCATTGGCCAGGAACTGCAGCCAATGGGAGCTGTGGGGGTGGCACTTGTGGGCGCGGGCTGTAGGCGGAGCCCCCTGCCCCCCACCAGGGGCCACAGGGACATGCTGGCTACTTCTGGGAGCAGCGCGGAGCCAGGGCAGGCTGGGACCCTGCCTTAGCCCCGTTGCACGGCCGACCGGGAGCCTCCAGGCCAGATCCTGCACCCCGCCCCCCCCCCACCCAAATGCCATCCCAGAGCTCGCACCCCTCACCCCCTCCCTCACCCCAATCTCCTGCCCCAACCCTGAGCCCCCTCCTGCACCCAAGCTCCCTCCCAGAGCCCGCACACCTCACCCCCTCCCGCACCCCAATCTCCTGCCCCAGCCCTGAGCCCCCTCCAACATCCAAACTCCCTCCCAGAGCCCGCACCCCTCACCCCCTCCCGCACCCCAATCTCCTGCCCCAACCCTGAGCCCCCTCCAACATCCAAACTCCCTCCCAGAGCCCACACCCCTCAACCCATCACTGAACCCACTCTCCTGCCCCAGCCCTGAGCCCCCTCCAACATCCAAACTCCCTCCCAGAGCCCGCACCCCTCACCCCCTCCCTCACCCCAATCTCCTGCCCCAACCCTGAGCCCCCTCCTGCACCCAAGCTCCCTCCCAGAGCCCGCACCCCTCACCCCCTCCCGCACCCCAATCTCCTGCCCCAACCCTGAGCCCCCTCCCGCACCCAAGCTCCCTCCCAGAGCCCGCACCCCTCACCCCAACCACCTGCCCCAGCCCTGTGAAAGTGAGTGAGGGTGGGGGAGAGCAAGTGACAGAGGGAGGGGGGATGGAGTGAGCAGGGGAGGGGCCTTGGAGAAGGGGTGGGGCTGGGGCGGGGCCTCAGGGAAGGGGGCGGGGCAAGGGTGTTGGGTTTTGTGCAATTGGAAAGTTGGCAATCCTACTTGGTACAGGGGCGAGTGCTCCCCCCCACCGCAAGGCACAGGGGAGCTGGTTTCCCTCAATCGTGCCCCAAGGGCCTAAGGGGGGTTTCAGTGCTAACGTGGCAGAGAGGTACCCCGCAGGGGGGCCGAGAATAACGCCCGCTTTGAGTGAGGAGCGGCTGTTTGCGTCTGGAGCAATGGTGAGAGCAGAGCAGTGCGGGCGGGGGCACGGCGGGGGGGCATCGAGATTTAGATTTGCCTTAAATAACTGGGGGGATTATTCAGCCCAAAAGGCCAGCAGAGAGTGTCCCAGGGCGTCTGCTGGTGGCATCATCACGGCGCTCCCCATGGCAACCGATTTTGAGGTCACAGATGGGATTATATGACCTCAGATGTGGGGGGGGGGGAGGAGGGGCAGGTCGCATGGGGCTTTGGGCCACCTTGGCACTCCCCGTGTCTCAGTGGCAATTACAGCCACCCCGAGGCTGCTCTGCATTACGCTCTGCTCCCCGCCGGCTCCAGGAGGTGCGGGGCGCCCTCTGGGGAGGGCAGAAGGGGGGCGCAGGGTCTCCCAGGCAAAGCCGCGTGTGGAGGGGGCTGCGCAGGGCCAGAGCTCGGAGGTTGGCAACAGAGCTCGTGTCCTAGGGTCCTCTGGCTTGATCCTGCCTGGGCCACTGCCCTGATCAGCTGTTTGCCCCTTAACACTCCCCCCCGCCAGGGAAAGCAGGGGGGTGAGGCTCTGTGAGATGGCCCTGGCCTCACCCACCCACCCAGCACGGAGCCCAGGAGGTCACACACCCAGCAAGTAAAATCCCTACCACTGGAGCAGGGTCTCTGGGGGAGGGGGGTGCACATTGCAGCCTTGCCTGGGGGGGATTGGCTGTTTTCCCCACTGCTCCCCCTCCTGGGGTGTAAGCAGCCAATCAGAGCTGGGGAGGGGGAGCAGAACGAGCCCAGCTGATCAGGGTGACTCCACCCCCTCTTCCCCCCTCCCCTCCTGTAAGCAATGGGGCAGCTCCTCCCCTGCTCCCCCGTCCCCTCCCCTGCAATAACCTGCTGGGAAGGGGGAGAGGGGACCTGGCTGCAGCGCCCCCCAGGCCGGGGGTGCGAATTGATGGGGGGGGGTGAATTGATGGGGGCAGAGGCCCAGGCAGATGTGGCGTCACTTTCATTTCTATAGAAGCCGGGAGCCGCCCCTCTCCGTGCACTTTTTCCAGCCCACTTCCAGCCCTGAGCTCCTGCTGGCCTGTTGCCCCAGGCAGGAGGGAGGGGGGCATTGCACCCTGCATCTGCGGCTGATGCCAACTGTCCCGCCTTCGAGAGCGCAGCGGAGAGGGTCGGGCCAGGGTCCTTCTGCAGCCCATCGGGCCTGGTGGAGGAAATGCCATGCGGGGCCTGGCAGGGCAAAGGAAGGAGGCTGGGGCAGGTGGAGGGGTAGACGGAGCTCACCCTGCACCCTGCCAGACCGGGTGCCAGGCGAGGGCCACGCTGCGGCCCGGAGACAGCTGACGGAGGGGGGGTGAGCAGCAATGCCGCCGTTAAAGCAACGAACGCAGGCTTTTCAGGACAGGGGGTGGCTCTTTGGCTTGCGTTTGTACAGCACCTAGCGCCAAGGGGGCCGGCTCCACGACCGACACCGCGGCCCAACGGCGGGTGCCGATCAACGCCAGGATCCGCCCCCTCCCTGGGCAGAAAGCTGGGCCCAGCGAAAGCCAAGGTCTAGAGAGAGGGACGTTGCGTCCAGCATCTCAGGCCCTGGCTTTGTCTCCGTGGCAGGACGTGGCGAGCTGGGGGGCAGTGTGGCTACCGGGGCAGGTCCAAGTGCAGCCAACGGAGGCTGCGTGCCCGATCCAGCCTCACTACGCCGCCTGGTTTTGCCTTTGGCTCCTGCTCCCACACTCTCCGCCACACCCACTCGCTCATTTCCCTGCTCCCCCCTCCCCCCCCGAGATGTCTTTCTTGAGGGGCTTTTTAACCGTTCCCCTGATCGCTGATTTTCCCCCACTTAGGTTAATTACGCCTGCTGTTTTTGCTGCATTTTCAGGGCTTCCGTTGCCATAACAACCAAATGCAGATTTTTTTTATATATATATATATATATTTTTTTTTAAATCTAGGAAATTTTGTTGTCAGCTCTTCTGACTCAGAGAGGCAGCCGGATTGGATTGGATCCTTTTATAGATCTATTCTTGTAGGCTCAGGGGGGGTGGGGGGAGGAAGCATCCAGAATCAAGCAGCCGCGGAGGGGATGTTCGTTTCTAGCTAAAACTGGGCTTTTCAATAAGAATCGGGGTCTGTATTCGGCGGCTTTCTCTCCAGCCGTCTATTCTCTCTCTCCTGATCCGGCGGAGCAATGGAGCCATTGATTATGCTCTCCGGCTGGGGCTAGTAACCGAGCTCGCAGTTGGTCTGTGCTAACAGAGCCGGGATTTCTCTTCGCCGGCCCATTTGTCTCATCCACCTGTTAGGCCTTGGCTTTTGGGTCCCCGCTTAACCCAGGGCACGTGGGGGCGACTCACGGGGTGGGAAATGAAGCCCGTAGGAACGCAGAGATCAGTCCCTGTAGGCCAAGGCACAGCACTAGATGCATCAGAGGAAGAAGGTGACTGGCGCTTAGCCTCTCTGTGCCTCGGTTCCCCCTTTGGCGAAATGGGGATAATGAATATCCCTACCTCGCAGGGGGTGTTGTGAGAGAAATACAGTAAAGATGGCACAGCGCTTTGCGATCCATTCTGGATCCGTGTCAATGTCCAGGCCTTTTTTTTGACATCATGTGGCAGGAAGTTCCACAGGCTCATTACCCTGCTTGCAAAAGTGTTTCCTTTTGTTGGCTTGCCACCTTTCAATTTCATCCAACATCCCCTTGCCCTTGTGCCACAAGGCCAGGAGAATGGAAACACCTGATCTCCCTTCTCTGGACCACTCAATATTGTATAGGTTTCTGTCGTGTCCTCGCTAATGCCTCTCCCAAGGGAAGCAACCCTGATCTTTTCAATCTCTCTCCACGGGAGAGTTTTTCCAGGCCCTGGACACCACCCCATGCTTGGGACAACCCTAAATCTCTGACTGCCGGAAGCCAGGAGGGGAAGACGGGTGGATTTCTCAATAAATGCAACATAATGAAGACGGTGGCTCCTCTGGGAGCCTCCCGAATCTTTAAAAATACGAACGGTGGTAGCAGTCTCTCATTTCCTTCCCAACCTGCAGGAGATAAGCACAATGTGGGGGTGTGTGGGCGCTCGCTGTGCGTGAGGATCATACGGGAAGGAAGCTGGGGTTTTGTATTCAGCTCTGATCGTGCCAAGGCTTGAGGTCCCTTATCTCTTGTGGCAGAGAGTTCCACAGGTCCGGGTCCTCGGACAGCTCTGGCTCTCACTTAGGCTCTTCTCCCCCCCACCAGCTGTTGGCTGAACGTTTCAGCATCCAGACGAGATGGGAACATGGTGATAATTCAAAATAATAATTAACTTGTCATCAGTAGCTCTCCAAGTGCTGTGCAAAGGAAGCCAGGATCCGTAGCCCCATTTGGCAGCTGGGGAAACTGAGGCACGAAAATGACTTGCCCAAAGTCATCCCGCAGGCCAATGGCAGAGCCCAGATCTCTTCAGTCCTGGTCCGGAGCTCTGGCCACTAGGCCGCACTGTCAGATTTCACAGTCACGAGGGGCTCAGCTGGCCTTTAGGCTCAGTGGAGAGGTAGTGCAGAGATCCCGGCACTGGGGTGGCATGTTCCCAGCGAGTCACGTTCTCCCAGCTAGGACACCCTAGATACAAATGAGATGCACTAGGCACACAGGGAAAGGGGTCACCATGTCCAACGGGGCTGGAGGGGGGCCAGCCGGAGGTGGGAGTGGGTGCTTCTGCTTCTGCAGGACCCCAGGGCTGGAGAGGGAGTTGGCAGGTGGCAGCATTTGTCGAGGGGGATACCAGGGGGTCCGCGAGCTCCCGATTCCTACTACCAGGTCTGGGCTCAGCGGCTCCGATCCCTGGGGGGTGCTGCAGCTGACATTGGAGCCCGAGAAGGGGCAAGTGGGGTGTCGCCCCCCCGGCCCGTGACGTCTCACCTGCCCTCCCCGTGGTTCCCTTTGGCCACGCGGCAACGGGAATCAGGCCACACGTGTGCCTAAGCAGCCGGCTGTTTTTGAGGCCTCTAACTGTGAATTTAAGGGGGCTGATTTTTAGCACCCCGCCACCCCCAAGATTTGCAGATGTTGGCTTTGAGCTCTCTGCCTCGGTTTCTCTATCGGTACATTGGGGCCGGCCCGCTGCGCCTTTGTGAAACGCCCTCCGAGCCTTGGCTGGGGCTGGGGCCATTGCAGTGAACCCAGGGCTAGTCGCTTCCCCTCTCTGTGCCTCGGTTTCCCCATCTGTAACAGGGGGCTAAGGATCGCTGGGTGGTGGTATTCCGTGACTGCAGAGTGTGTCGTTATTACCGGGAATACAAAAGGCCTCAGTCCGTCCCTGGATCTGCTAATAACAGGGGCCTCGGCGATTGCTAGGCCCCTGCCCGGGTGTTTCCCCCAGTGACCGTGCGGGTGTGTGGGGCGGACACTGGTACTGCTCATACAAGGGCAGGGCGGGGTTAGAGCTACCCCAGCCCCACCCCCACCCCATCAAGGATTGACAGTCACTGTGGGGGGCGAGGCTGCCCATTGGCAGGAGCCAGCGTTGGAAAGGAAGCGTGGGGGGAGGTGGGTGATGGAGCTCGCTGGGTCTGAATGTGAATCATTTTTAATGGCCCCTCCCCATCAGTGGGGATATTCAGGTGCAATTAGCATTAATTAGCCCCTGTCACCGGCAGCCTCTGCGGAGAAGGCTGGGTGAGCCGGGGGGACTGAAAAGGGTGTGTGGGTGGGTGGGTGGGGGCCTTTACCCCCTCCTGTTCTGTGCCTGTGCCCAGAATAGAGAGAGGCCCCCTCTCTGTGCTGTCAATCACCCCCCTTAGGCCGCTGAACCGTAGGGAGAGGTTTCTCCTCACTTAAAAATTGCTTAAGTTCCAATTCCTCGGCCCATGATCTCAGGCAGGTTTGAGTCTCAGCTGATCTGGCAAAGGGATTTGAACCAGCGCCTTCCGCCTCTGGCTGCACAGTCAGAATCTGTCCTGCCCCAGCGGTTCCACTGGGTATGAAGCGTTCAGTGGCCCTCAGGCCGGCGCTCTAGCCCCGAGAGGAGGGAGACCCAGCTGCACAGCCCTGAGCTAGGCTGGAAGCCAGGTCTCCTGCTCCACGTCTGGCAGAGCAGGGATTTGAACCTGGGTCTCCTAATTGAACCTTTCGGGTTTCCAGACTTCCTGCCCAGCTCTGATCTCAGGGGAGCCCCATGTGGGGGGAGTCGGGGAGCTCACTGCCAGGGCATCTGGGGCAGGGGGCGGGTAGGCCCTACCCGAGTGGTGCGCCGGAGATGAGGGCTGTGCAGGGGGGTGGAGAGAGGGAGGCGGGTGTACGGGGACAGACAGATCAGTGAGCGCTTTAGAGACTTAAAACACGTCGGGTGTAAGGATTCATTAGGTTCTGTTTGTACAGCGCCTGGCACCATGGGAGCCATTACCGTAACACAGCTAATAGTGTACAGCGCCTGGCACCATGGGAGCCATTACCGTAACACAGCTAATAGTGTACAGCGCCTGGCACAATGGGAGCCATTACCGTAATATAGCTAATAGTGTACAGCGCTTGGCACCATGGGAGCCATTACCATAATACACCTAATAGTGTACAGCACCTGGCACCATGGGAGCCATTACCGTAACACAGCTAATAGTGTACAGCGCCTGGAACAATGGGAGCCATTACTGTAATACACCTAATAGTGTACAGTGCCTGGCACAATGGGAGCCATTACCATAATACATCTAATAGTGTACAGTGCCTGGCACAATAGGAGCTGCTACTGTAATACAGCTAATAGTGTACAGTACCTGGCAAAATGGGAGTCGCTACCATAATACACCTAGTAGTGCACAGGGCCTGGCAGAGTGGGGTCCTGGTCCCTGACTGGGGCTCCTGGGAGCTGCTGTAATACACCTAGTAAATAATGTACAGCCCCTAGCACAGTGGGGTCCTGGTCCATTGACTATGGTAATACAGATAAACCATAGCAATAGGAAGGGCACGCTAACGGTTAGCTAGGTGGGTGGTGTTGGTGGGCTGGACAGACACATCCGGAGATGGGTGCAGGGGGCCGGATGGCTCTTCCACAGGCAGGCTTCCGATCTGCCATGGCCGCTCCCCTAGGTGCTACACCCTGCCCCACAGCCCCCGCCCCCCTGTGGAGCCCCCCTCCACCTACTCCTCTGAGCTTGGCCCAGCGGTGTCACCCTAACGGGTCAGCACCCGGGGCCACCTGCCTTTTTGCCAGGGTATCCCATAGCCCCCCCCCCCCCCCCCGCAATCTCCTTTGGGCGGGCGGGGAAGTGGGCCCGGGATTCCGGAGCCGGGGAATCCAGCCCAGGTTTTCCCCGCGCCTGTGCAGGCGGCAGCCTCACGCCTTGGCGCTTGGCTTTTCCAAGGTGCCAACTCTCAGATGCTCATTCGCTTCCCCCGGGCCCCCATCGGCGGCTGGCGGCTCCCTCGGCGGGGGGCGCTGGGGGCTTGATTCTCCGGACCGACGACCAGCGAGGGGGCGGCTGCCCCGCTCCGCCCGGGCGCCCCCCCCCGATCGCCCTGCGGTTCTGCGGACACCCCCCCGCCGCCCGCCCCCACCCCAGCCCCGCCGCCTTCTCCAAGCAGCTGGGGACGCGGCATCGGCCCCTGTAGAGCGACCCCCGCGGGCTGCGGCGGCGCTGTGCGGGGAGTCCCGGCTTCGGAGCCCGGCCGCCGGACATGGCAGATTCCTGACGGGTGGCACCTGCCGCGGCGCGCCGGAGGAGGAGGACGCATGGGGGAGGCCGTGCGCCACGGGGCCCGGAGCTGTGCCAGAGCCAGGAGCCCCCCGCGGGGTCGGCCGCTCCCAGGCAGCCTGGGCGCCGCTCGGCGGGGGCTGCTCTGAGCCCCGCGCCCTGCGCTGCGAGGCGGGCCGGGCCTCCAGCGGCTGCGGCCGGAGGGGGATGCCCGGACTTGCGCGCCTGCCCTGCGCTCGCCGCCTCCCAGCCGCGCGGAGCGGCCGGGCCGGGGAATCGACGCCCCGCTAGGGGCTCTCGCCGCAGCCGGCCCCGCGGGGCGCGAAGGGGAGGCCGATGCGGGGCGCTGCTGCCGGCGCGGGCCGCTCCCCCGGGCACTCATGAGCAGAGGGGGCAGCCTGCAGCGGAGAACCACCTACCTGATCTCCCTGACCCTGGTCAAGCTCGAGTCCGTGCAGCCGCCGGAGGAGCAGGCCAAGGCGGGGGCGGGAGATGGAGCCCCCCAGGCCGGCTCCAGCCCGGGCCTCTCCGGGGTGACGGCGCGCCGGGAGGGCGAGGGGCCCCGGGCGGACGAAAGCGCCAAGAGCAAGCGGCAGGAGCGGAGCTTCCACCGGCAGGATGCGCTTTGGATCAGCACCAGCAGCTCCGGCCCGGGGGACTATTTCCTGCAGCAGTCGCCCAGCAGCCCCAGGACCCCGCTGCCCTCGCCCTCCCCGTCCCCGGAGAGCGCCGGCCGGCTGCTCGCCCTCTGGGCCGGCCCGGGGCTGCCCTCGCCCAGCGCCAGCACCCCCGGCCCGGGTGAAGACCCCAGAGCTCCGGATCCCAAAGCGGACGCTCCTCTGACTCTGACGCCGCCGGCGGTGCCCCCCAAGCCGGGCACTGCTCTGCACCCGGCAGCCCCAGCTGTGCCCCCCAAGCCGGACACGGCACTGCATCCAGCTGTGCCTCCCAAACCGGACACTGCACTGCATCCAGCTGTGCCCCCCAAACCGGGCATTGCACTGCATCCAGCTGTGCCGCCTAAACCGGACACCGCACTGCACCCAGCTGTGCCGCCTAAACCGGACACCGCACTGCATCCAGCTGTGCCCCCTAAGCCGGACACTGCACCGCACCCAGCTGTGCCCCCTAAGCCGGACACTGCACCGCACCCAGCTGTGCCCCCTAAGCCGGATGCTGCACTGCACCCAGCTGTGCCCCCTAAGCCGGATGCTGCACTGCACCCAGCTGTGCCCCCCAAGCCGGACGCTGCACTGCATCCAGTGGTGCCCCCTAAGCTGGATGCTGCCCTGCATCCAGCAGTGCCTCCCAAGCCGGACACCGCACTGCTCCCAGCTGTGCCCCCTAAGCCGGACACCGCACTGCTCCCAGCTCTGCCCCCCAAGCCGGACACTGCACTGCTCCCAGCTCTGCCCCCCAAGCCGGACACCGCACTGCACCCAGCTGCCCCACTTGTGCCCCCAAAGCCAGAAGCCATTGTGGCCCCAGTGGCTCCGGGGGCGAATGAGACCCTGGAGGTGCCAGGCGAGCGGAGCCAGACCCCCAGGGAAGCTTTGCTGCCCCTCACCACCAGCTGCTCCTCCAGTGCGGCGGCTCCAGGCCGGAGGCTGCTGCTGAGCCATGCCAGCTGGGGCTGCCCCGAAGTGCGGGAGCCCGGGGCGCCCGAGGGCGGCGGTGCCGGCCGAACCGGGGGCTCCTCGTTCTCCTCCGCGCTGGGCCCTGGCGCCTCCTCGCCTCACCCCGCGGCCGGGAGCCGGCGCCTCCGGCTGGCCAGCAACAAGCCTTTCAAAACGGTGACCACCAGCGGCGCCAAGATGGGCTCCGAGCCCAAGGCGGGCAAAGGCGCCCACAAGGGGGGCCCAGGCAACCGGCTGTCGTGGCCGGAGAGCGAGGCGAAGGGCCGCATGAAAGGGGGCCCCAAAGGCGGCGGGGAGGCGGTCCCCCGGGCCCCCGCCAGGGCGAAGCTGTCGCCGCGCAAAGGCAAGAGCAAGACCCTGGACAACAGCGACCTGCTCCTGGACGCCGAGGGGCCGGCGGCCGCGGGCTTCTGCCCCTCGGAGGCCGGCGTGGGGCTGAAGCGGGGCCGCGAGGGCGGCCGGGCCTCCACCCGGGACCGCAAGATGCTCAAGTTCATCAGCGGTATCTTCACGAAGAGCCCGGCCTCCACCCCCACCCACCCCGGGCCCGGGTGGGGCCTGGGCAGCCGGGAGCTGCTGAGCCCCGAGCGAGCCAAGGGGGCCTCCCCCAGTAAGTACGGCGGCAGGCCTGGGGAGGGGGCTAGGGGGAGGAGTTTGGGGGGGATCCCTTGAAAGCCAAGGAGGGAGGAGTGGATGGGGGGGTGTTGGATTATTTCTGCAGTGATGGGGGTGGGGGTGGGACTCCTGGGCTCTATTCCCAGCTCTGGGAGGGGAGGGAAGGGGGGTCTAGTGGTTAGAGCAGGTGGGGCTGGGAAGCCAGGGATGAGTGCGGGTGAGGCACATCCCTCCATGGTGCCTCAGTTTCCCTTTTGGTAAAATTCGGGTGACAGTCCCCATTTGGGGAAGTGCCACTGATGAGGGATCAGCGCTCCGAGGCCCGTGGCGAAAGAGGCTCTCGATGGGCAAAGTAAAACCACCGCTCCCCCGAGAATGACGCAGACCCGTCCCTGCCCCATCCCTTAGTCATGGGCGGGGGCTACCGGCAAATCTGTGTTATGGAACTTTGCGGGTCCAGCCCCACGTGTGAGCCATGGCACGGATCCCCCAGCAGCTCCGCTCTGGGGTGTGATGGAGCCCGGAGCCTCCACTGTGGGTCTGTCGGTCATGGAGACGGGGGGTTCTGGTTAAGGTTAGAAAGCCTGGTCCTCCCAGAGCTTCTCCCGGGGAATCTGCCTAGAAGAGGAGGACGCTTTGACCAGTACCACGCAGACGGGTTTCTGAGACCGTGGAAATCCAAGAGGCGCCACGTTAGGTGTCTCAGGGGGTCACCGAGCGGGGACATGAACTCAGAAACTGCCGCGCAGGGGGGCGTTTGGTCTCAAGCCGCCGCTGCTAAAGGGTTAATAGAGGCCGATGGGAGGGGAGTCTTGCAGCGGCGACACCAGGGCCCTGCTGTGCAGGGCGCTGCACAAACACATGGCAAAGAGCCGGTCTCTGCGTGGTTAGTGTGAGCAGCACGGGTTAGGGGCGGTGAGACGCCCAGCAGGGCGGATCCTAGGCGGGGCTTTGACCTGGTGGACTCTCCGACAATGGATTAGCCGTTTATTGAAACTTCTGCTCGGCGTTTATTAACACTTGATTAGTGGAACCATCCCAGACAGTGGGACCTGCTGCTCTTTGGCGAATATGTGACACCCCCACCCCCCTCAGGCTGTGTTGTCCCCCGGAAGCTCTGGTGCTAGGATTGAGGGGTCTGGAACGGCTTCCGTATGGGGAGAGATTCATAAGACTGGGACTTTTCAGCTAAATCAGGGCCGGCTTTAGGCCGATTCCCCCAATTCCCCCAAATCGGGCCCCGCACCCTAAAGAAGAGAACCTAACTTAGGCACCTTTTTCATTTTTACTCACCCGGCGGCGCTCCGGGTCTTTGGTGGCACTTCGATGGTGGGTACTTCACTTGCTCCAGGTCTTCGTGGCACTTCGGCGGCGGGTCCTTCCCTGGCTCCGGGTCTTCGTTGGCATTTTGTCGGCGGGTCCTTCAGTGCCGCGGAAGACCCGGATCGCCGCCGGGTGACTCATCCCGTCAGGGCCCCGTTGAAACAATTCGAATCGGGCCCCGCACTTCCTAAAGCCAGCCCTGTTCAGCTTGGAAGAGAGATGACTAAGGGGAGATTTGATAGAGGTCTATAAAATCATGACTGGTCTGGAGAAAGTAAATAAGGACGTGTTATTTACTCCTTCTCATCATACAAGACCCAGGGGCCACCCAAGGAAATGAATGGGCAGCAGGTTTAAAACAAACACAAGGAAGTATTTTTTCACACGACGCACTGTCAACCTGTGGAACTCCTTGCCAGAGGGTGTTGTGAAGGCCAAGACTATCACGGGGTTCAAAAGGGAGCTAGCTAGATTCATGGAGGACAGGTCCATCAATGGCTGTTAGCCAGGATGGGCAGGGATGGTGTCCCCAGCCTCTGTTTGCCAGAAGCTGGGAATGGGCGACCGGGGATGGATCACTTGAAGATAACCTGTCTGTTCATTCCCTCTGGGGCACCTGGCTTTGGCCACTGTTGGTAGACAGGATACTGGGCTAGATGGACCTCTGGTCTGACCCAGTATGGCCGTTCTTATGGTCTTATGATTTTGCAGCTTTGATTGCTTGGAGATGCTTCTCAAAGCCAGGAGCGTTCTCCCCCCATCCTCCACCCCCCCCTTCCCGCCCCCGTCCGTGTTTGGCACTGAAAGTTTCCACGGTGAAATGATGAGGGATCACCTAGGAAACGCTCCGTTGGCAGGGAGGTGGGTACCGAGCATCAGTTCCCCCTGCCGGGCCTCTCCCGTGGGAAAGGGACGCAGAATCGGCTCCCAGGAGCAAGGAGGGACTTGCAAGGGCCGGAAGGGGCAGCCTGGATTGACCCTCTGACCAGCTGACAGGAGCCAAGCAGGTTCCTAGCCCGGCCTGTATTCCACGGAAGCAGGTGCTCTGGGATATGGCCGGGGCGGAGGGCAGGGAAAGGGCTTCCCAGCGGTGAGACGGGGCTGTGCTTGTAATGATCCCCTTGCAACGTGAAGGATGAATCGGCCCTGGAAGCTGATGGGTGGGTGCGTTTTAGCAACCGGGAACGACGGGCAGCCCCGTCGCTCTGCCGGGCGAGCCCAAGGCCGCTCCTGCCACGTCAGGGTTAGAATGCTACAGAGCCGCAGGGCGTTGGGGTAGCACAAAGTGTTAATCAACACGCAACCGTTTCTCTGTCGTGGGGGTGCAAAGGTTCTCTCTCACACACACACACACACACACACACACACACACACACAAAACCTTCCTCTGTTGTGCAGGTGCAAAGGGTTAATACACACACACAAACACACACAACCATTCCCTTGTTGTGGAGGTGCAAAGGGTTAATACACATTCCCCTAGTGTGGAGGCACAAACGGTTAATACACACACGCACATACAAAACCGTTCCCTTGTCATGGAGGTGCAACGGGTTAACACACACACACACACACACACACAAAACCTTCCTCTGTTGTGCAGGTGCAAAGGGTTAATACACACACACAAACACACACAACCATTCCCTTGTTGTGGAGGTGCAAAGGGTTAATACACATTCCCCTAGTGTGGAGGCACAAACGGTTAATACACACACGCACATACAAAACCGTTCCCTTGTCATGGAGGTGCAACGGGTTAACACACACACACACACAAACAACCTTCCTCTGTTGTGGAGGTGCAAAGGGTTCATACACACACACACAACACACAACCATTCCCTTGTTGTGGATGTGCAAAAGAGTTAACACACACACACACACACACTCATCCTCCAGGCAACAACCCAGCTGGCTGCAGGCAGCTCGAGCGGCTCAGGGATGCGGCGTGTCCGTGTGGGCCTCCTTGCTTGACTTTAATTTCACAACCCGGCCCTGCGTCCGTCTGGTGCAATTCCAGCACTGATCCAGAGCTTGTCTCGCACTTAGTTCCTTTCCTCTGATGATGCAGCCCCCTGCCCATGGATCTCTGACCACTAGGCCCCACTCCCCTCCCAGAGCTAGGGACAGAACCCAGGCGTCCTGACTCCCTCTCCCTTGGACAGCCTGCCTGAAACACTGAAAACACCCTATAAAGCAGCTTTATAAAAAGTGTATTTGCAAATTTTATTTTTCAAATATTTCAAGAGCCTTTATCTGTGGGGTAGAGAGAGGAGCTTGGCTGGGGAAGGGGAAAGGAAACGCCTGGTTTCCAGGACAGCGAGTTGGGATATAGAAAGGGGGGGGGGGCAGGATGCTAAGCAGAAATGTAATTGGATTAAAATATTCCCTGTGTCCGTGGTGATAAAGGAGGCCCCTTGTCAGACTCAGAGGCCAGGGTGATGGGCCTGGCGTATGAACCGAATAGAACGCTTAGCTGTTATTATGAGCTTCTGAAGTGGAGCACTTACTCCAGTTTAAAGCCACTTTCGAGGGTTCGCATGGGAAGTTGTGCCGGCAGTGTTAGGGCCGCCGGTTGCTCCTTGTAGACAAGCCCGGAGTCTTTCTGGCTCAGATCCGGAAAGGTCGGAGAACTCCGTGCCGTAGAGAGAGATCTGGAACCGATCCCCGGTCTCGGGGGTGTGTCCCTGCTCTGGGCAGCTGTCCTGAAGACACGTTCATCTTCTGGAATTGCAAAGCCGTTCCCAAAGGATTGGACTCCCCTCCTCCCCCCGCCCCGGCAGTGAGCAGGAAGAGGATTCAGGGGGCCTGAGGGTCTTCGGCAGCAGGGGGCCACCGAATTGCCGCCGAAGACCCGGAACTTCGGCGGCGGGTCCTGGGGCGGAAGGACCCCCCGCCGCCAAATTGCTGATGAAGACCCAGAGCGGAAGAAGCTCCGGGGGCCCGGGCCCCACAAGAGTTTTCTGGGGCCCCCGGAGTGGGTGAAGGACCCCGCTCCAGGGGCCCCGAAAAACTCTCGTGGGGGCCTGGGGCAAATTGCCCCACTTGCCCTCCCCCCCCCGGCGGCCCTGAAGCCCAGTGGCTCGGGGCTGCCCTCCCCTCTGAGGACTGGGGGGGGGGGGGCTGTGGTTCTCAGCCAAATGCCAAGTGCCATTTCAAGGCCGATGCATCCTGCCTCCTCCATGCCATCGGGCAGGCCGGGAGGTGAGCCAGGCTGGGACATAGGCCTGAGCTAGCCCTGCTGGAGAGCATATTCCCCCCCCACCCCACCTCGCGGATCCGGGTGGGGGTGCGGGAGGGTGTCACCGAAGGCAGCAGCAGGCACAACGCTAGGTAGCTGCAAAGCTGTCTTGGCTGGCGGCCAGGCTCTGAGCAAATGTGCTCCGAGCCGGGGCTAGGAGCCGTGCAGTGGGATGCTCGTGTAACGCTGGTTTCTCCACACGCCCCCCGCCCCCCCGGCTGAACCGGGGGTTCAGCAGCTTCTCACTGCCTTTGTTCCCCGTTTCCCTGGACCCCCCAACATGGCCCCCTCCTTCGCCGCACCCGCGGGGCGATTAGCAGAAGTGGGAGCTGGGCGCGGGGCCAGTGGAGCCATCTCGCAATTTGCTGAGCGCCTCGTGTGCAAACACCGTCACCTCAGAGCAGGGTTCGAATCCTGGCCGCGATAGCTTCTTCCTCCTCCCAAGGTGACACCGTGGAGAGGCGGTCGCGATCCGGGAGGCGGGTTGGGAATTTTCCACTGGAACGTCTTTCTAGCAGAAAATACCTTTTTGGAGTCCCAGATTCCCAGGCCTCCTGGATGCCACAGGCCACAGCCCGTCCCTAGAAGAATTTCTAGAGCCAATATTATACTTGGTTCCTGTCCGCCGATGATGCAGCCCCCCTACCCCTGGATCTGTGACCACTAGGCCCCACTCCCCTCCCAGAGCTGGGGACAGAACCCAGGCATCCCGACTCTCTGTTCCCTGGACAGTCTGCCCGAAACACTGAACCCCTCCACCCCCATAAAACAGCTTTATAAAAAGCGTATTTGCAAAGACATCCCACCTTGCTTTAAAACCCGCCCCTGGCGGCGAATCCACCAGGGACGAGCCCAGGGGTGAATTGTTCCAATGGTGATTTACCCTCCCCCTTCGACAGGGCTACGTTCCCCCCCCCACCTGAGTTGGGCTCATGACGGCTTCCGAGCAGAACGGTCGGTGGTGAAACGTTGCACAGAAACGTGTCGATTGCGTTGGCGGGGGAGGACAGGGCAAACCTGCAGTTCGACGCGCCGGGAACATTTTGTTTCGACGTTTTTTCGGACGGGCGGGTTGGAATTTTCCCTTCCAAACGGTTGTGTGTCGTGGAGAGATTTTTTTTTTGCGCCGTAAACATTTTAGCGGGAAGCTTTTCCTTGACGATGTTGAAATGAAACGTTCTGATTCGAGGGGAACGTTTTGCTCGGCCCAGAACGCAGAGTTTGCGGGGTTGGTGTTTTGGGATTGTCTGCAAGAGGGAATTTCTGAATGGGTTTTGCTTTCCCGGAGGGGAATTTTTTCCACCAAAGCCATGGAATTGAATTCAACCCCCTGGCGATTTCTCCCTGACCCCTGGGGCAGCGTCCTGGGGCTGCTTCGTGCCCACTGCTCTGGAGTGTCCAGGAGTGTCCCGGGCTCAGACCGTTTGCAGCAACAGGAGCTGTGGGGTGGCTGTAGCCCCCTCAGCCCTCGCAGATGGGGGGACCCCCTCCTGGCCCTTAGCTGGGACCCGTAGCCGAGTTGTCAGACTGGAGACCGGGCTCCTTGGCTGGATGGGGTGAATTTGGGGAAGCTTTGAGGGGAGCCGGAAATGCCATGGTCTGCCTCAATCCAGCATCTCCGACAGCTGCCTGGCCCGGGCACCAGCTGAAGCAGGGGAACCCGCCGCTGAGCCACTTATGTAACGTGCGACGTGCCCGGGGGCATTTTCCATGGGAGTCGTGGGCTCTTGAGGAGGCAGCTAACGGGAGCTGAGCCAAGCTCTTGGCATGAAAGCTGGGACCAGACAAAACTGGGCACTGTTTGCGGGAGACCCGGGGGGGTGGCGCACCTCAATTGCAGGGGGAACCAGGGGCAGCGTGCCCTGATGGCAGGGGAGAGCCCGGGGTGGCACACCACTATTGCAGGGGGAACCGGGGGCAGCGTGCCCTGGTGGCAGGGGAGAGCCCAGGGTGGCGCACCACTATTGCAGGGGGACCCCGGGGGAACACGCCTTTTTTGCAGGGGGGGGACACAGGATGTGACATGCCCCAATGGCAGGGTGGGTACCTAGGGGACGGCTCACTCCACTTTTCAGGGGGAGCCTGGGGCCGGCACACGCCGATTTGCAGGGGGTGGGATCTGGCCCATTGACCTCAGTGGGGTGATGTCAGTTTATCCCAGCCGGGATCTGGCCCGTAGAAGTCAGGTCTGGGAAGGACCCTGTAGTTCCCATTGACTCCCTCTCCTGGGGCCCTCCCTGGATCGCCCCTGCAGGGCGTTCCCCGGGGTTTGGCCTGGCTTGGGTCGCTGCTCCTTCCCTGGCCTTTACCTCCCAGCCAGGAAGCTTCGCCTGAAATTTGCTGTCCCCTCTCGCTGGCTACCCCTCGGTATCTGTCCATGATGCCCAGCAGGGCTGGAGCAGCCTTGGGGTGGAGGGCAGTTGGGGGGCGAGCGTGGGCAGCAGCTGAGCGGGGCGGGTGGGGTCGGCCGGCCTAGGGCGGGAACTCTGCTAGGGGAGTAACGTTCCCAGGCAGTGAAATGACCCGCGATTAACCTTGATCTCCCCGGCTGTGCCTTCTGCGTCAGCCTCTTCTGCGGGGCCGCAGGGACAGGCAGCAGGATGGGGGAGCCCAGGGAGGTGAAGGGGAAGTGTGGTTATTCTGCGGTAACGCCAGTCGGCCTCAAGTGAGCTCAGGGCCTCGTTGCGCCAGGCGCTGCACATACATCGCAAGAGACGGTCCATGTCTCAGAGAGATCCCAGTTTAAATAGACAAAAGGTGGGAGGGGAAACGGATGTGATTTAGAACTGCTCCAGCCTCTGTAGCGGAATAACACCAAGGCCTGGGTTCTGGTCCCGGCTCTGCCGCTGTCCCGGGCACGTCCTTCCCCACTCCCCGTGCCTCAGTTTCTCCTTCCACCCCTTTGTGGCTGTTTTGCTTGTCGTGAGCAGCAGGCCAGACCCCCCCAGTGGCAGGGATGCCTGCGCCTGTTCCCAGAGTTGTCGTGGGCGTCCTCAGGCTCCGCTTCGATTTGTCCCTTCACAGTTCGGGATTTGAGGCTAATTTGACGTGATGCTGGTTGGTTTTTTTTCCCCTTGTCAGAAAGTATAATGGCTTGTGAGAGGCTCCACGCCTGGCTAGGGGGTGCTTCTGTCCTACCCGCTGCGCCCGGGCACCGGGCCAGTAGGCACGCTGGCACCCCGCTGGTGACACCGTGCGGGGAGGGGGGAGGCGGAGCTGGAAGGGTGTGGAGGGCGCATGGGGGGCTGTGATCTGGGGGTGAGTCAGTGAGGACCCAAGGATGCGGGGGGGGGCACCATTCACTCCCCGTCGCTGGAGGATGCTCCAAAGACCCAGCCATGTGATGGGAACGGGGGGGGGACGGACAGACGGCAGCCCAGCTGCTACGGTGAAGGGCAGAAAGAACATGTAGGCATCATGCTCACAACCTGACCCCACCTAAGCTCGCTGTGGGGGCAGCGTGGAATCCTGCTCCCTGTTGTTCAGCCCCTGAACCCCACCCCCCCCGAGGGGATCCCCAGGTGCCACTGGCAACAGAGCCGGGCACGCCCTGGGCAGGGGTGGTGTGGGCTGGGCTGCCACCCTGCGCCCGGTTCCCCTTTGTCGGAGGGAGACGCGCTCGCTTCTCTGCTGCCGGGCCGTGTCCAGCGGTGGCACCGTGCTCCGCCCCCTAGGCCACATGGGCGCCCGCCCCATGACGTCCCAGCTGAGCTGAGTCTAGGGGCCAGGAGATTTTGGGGCCCAGTGGGGCTGAGTCATTACCAGGCCTGCGGGCACATGGACCCCCCCTCCTGGGCAAGCCCTGGCCGAGGGAGGCAACATGGAGGTGTGGCATGAGCAGGCCCCTTGCCAGCTGCTCGCCCGCCGTCTCGCCACTAGCCGGGAATCTGGCTCGGTGTCCATGATGCCAGCCGGGCTTGAGTTGACCGGGTCTGGGCTCTGAGACCCTTGGGGAGGGCGTTGCTTCCTTGGCCAGGTTCACAGTCACTCTGGTAACGAGGCTGTAATTAGCAACGCCAACCTTGGGGACAGGCGCCGTCATTCCCGCCCGCCCACCCCCCGGACCTGGGGCCTCGCCGTGGGCTCGGATAACGCACGTGCCCCCTGACGTGAGAGACAGCCCCAGCCCCAAAACGCTCCTGGTCTGAGTAGACAAGGTATGGGAGGGGAAACTGAGGCACAGGGCTGGGCTAGCAGGGGGCTGCGGGTTGGGACTGAGGGGCACTGGCAGAGCTGGGGGTGTGGGGAGCCCAGGGCTGGGCTAGCAGGGGACTGCGGGTTGGGACTGAGGGGCAATGGCAGAGCTGGGGGTGTGGGGAGCCCAGGGCTGGGCTAGCAGGGGGCTGCGGGTTGGGACTGAGGGGCAATGGCAGAGCTGGGGGAGCCCAGGGCTGGGCTAGCAGGGGCTGCGGGTTGGGATTGAGGGGCACTGGCAGAGCTGGGGGTGTGGGGAGCCCAGGGTGAGGCTGCAGAACAGGAGTGATGCCCCGTGGCAGAGCTGTGGGTGGGAAGCTTGCAAGTCACCTGCCTATGCCAGCCCTGCTCTCAGCCTTCCCTCTCCTGAGACCTTTCTGCAAAGGCCCTGAACCGCCCGGGTCCTGGGCTCAATTTGCTTCTACCTGGTGCATTACGGTAGCTCTTAGATGCCCCAAACCGAGATTAGGGGCCCCACTGATCAGGGCTGCACAGGCATAGGGTGAGAGGCAGCCCCTCCCCTGCAGAGCTCACAGTCTAAATCAGGGGTCTGCAGCCTTTCAGCAGTGCTGGGCCGAGTCCATTTATTCACTCTAAGGGAAGGTTTCGCGTGCCAGTCATACATTTTAACATTTTTAGAAGGTCTCTTTCTATAAGTCTATAATATATAATTAAACTATTGTTGTATGTCAAGTAACTACGCTTTTTAAAATGTTTAAAAAGCTTCATTTAAAATTAAATGAAAATGCAGAGCCCCCCGGACCGGTGGCCAGGACCCGGGCAGCGTGAGTGCCACGGAAAATCAGCTTGTGTGCCGCCTTTGGCACGCGTGCCATAGGTTGCCATAGGATGCCTACCCTTGCCTGCCCAGCTGTTTGCAGTGGCGGTGGAGGGTTTTCTATAAGGCCTGTCCCTGCCATAACCCAGTGCCAGCCCCCCCCTCACAATTAGTAATGCCAGAACTCTTGGTGTTTATTAAACACCTTCCCATCAGCCCTCTGGCCATCCTGTGCTGCGCGGCCCCTGAATTCCTGACCGTGGGGGTTATTGCCGGTTGCTTTCCGCAGTCCATTCCCCATCGCAGCAGCCTCCGTGGGGCGGACTGCGAGGGGCTGTAGAGGCAGTGCAGGCTAGTGGCTAGAGCAGCGGACGGGGAGTCGGGGGCTCTGTCCCCCCACACCCCTCGTGAGACCTGGGATGAGGCGATTGGGCTCACCTGTGAAGCGGGACTAGCAGCGTTAGCCGTTTGGCCTGAGCGGTGCAGTCGATTGCCAGGCTTGGCCGGGCGGGCTGGCCGATGCCCCGAGTCAGGACAGAGTCGCCTATCCCTGAACGCAGTGGGACAAACGACAGCAAACCGTTTCCTTGCTCGGAAATCCCCAGGTCTGCCCTCCGGCAGGTTCTGTGCCCAAGGAGCGCCGTCCCTCTGCGACCTGCTCCCAGCTCTGGCTCCTGGCTTCCTTTGCCTCCAACGCCCACAGGCTGGTGTATCTCCCTTGCCCCACGGAGACCCTTCAGTCCACACGGCTCTGAAGGAGAGCGCTTGGCCGCCCGTCGGCTTTAGTGAGGTCTGTGATTGGCTTTGGAGCCAAGGTGACTCACCTGAGGGCGGCTTCTAAGCCCCTCCCAGCACCACGGTGATAAACAGGGAGCTGGAAAGAACCAAGGCCTTGTTTAGGGCTAAAGAAGACCTCCCTCCCCTCCCGTGACGAGCAAGCGCAGGAAAAGTCCTGGGCCGCTCAGCTGGGCTTTTTGGTGAAAACGCCTGAACGTGGGAGTGCTCCTCTAATGTTATTTAGATGTGTTACGGTAACAGCTAGTGTCAGGGGAGGAGCATTGTGCTAGGTGCGGTACAAACACAGAATGAGAGACATTCCCTGCCCCCAAGAGCTCATGGCTTAGATGGCTAAGAGTGGGAGGGGAAACTGAGGCACAGAGAGGGGGGGTTTGGGTGGGGGAGGATACAGCACTTTTCATCCATTGATCTCAGAGCACTTTACCAAAGAGCTAAGTAGCATTATCCCCATAGTACAGCCAGGTAAACTGAGGCACGGAGCGGCGTTGTGACTTGCCCAAGGGCAGTGACAGGGCTGGGAACAGAACCCAGGTCTCCTTCGTCCCCGGGGAGAGCCCCTACCCGCTAGACCTCACTGCCCCCTGGCTCCCTGCCATGACGGGTTCATAAGACATACAGTGCCCCCTCCAGCCAAGACGGGTCGTGTCAGTAGCCATCTGCCCGGCCCCGGGGAGCTGCTCCTGAGGCAGAGGAACGAGAGGTAACCAGAAGCACGAGGCGGGTGAGCTGGCTGGGTGAACAAGGTGGCAGAGCAGTGCCAGGCCTCGGTCTCCGGAAGGCTTCCTGCGGCACAACCTACCTGCTGGCAGAGGGGGCCAATGGCCTGTCTGGAAGGCAGGGAGCAGGGGGTTCATGCCACGTCCCAGTGAGCGCACAGCAGGCAGCTACAGGGACCTGGCCATCCCTGCCTGGCAGATCCAGTGTATAGACGCAGACGCCCAGGCAGCCGAGTGCCGGTCCCTTTGATGCCCTGCGTCTGCTCTGCCTCCGCGCAGCGGGGGTGTTAATCAGGGGCGTCGTCCCCGTGGAGCGCCGGTTTTCTACCCGCCAGGCTTGCCTTTGATCTCCGCTGACTGGCATTTCAAACGCCGCAGCCTGGGAGAAGCCACCTGCGGGAGGCCTAGAGAGATGGAGCGCGCGGCGGGAAGGGATTGCGGGGCAGGATTAAAAACGTGTTTTGTCTGGGCGCCGTGGCAGTCGGCACCGAGGGAGCTGTCGGCTTCCATGGCCCGCAGAGCCGCACGCCCGTTGCGTGGCGGTGCCCCCTCCTCCGCCCGGCACAGGGGTGCTCTGCTCCAGCATTTGGGTATAATGGGGTGCTAGCTGCCTATGGGAGCATAAGGGGGTGACGCATAACCGGTCCAGAGCTGTCAGATGCTCATTCCCTTGTTTTGTCCGTCTCAGCACCGTGCGCCTGCTGGAACGTGGGCTCTGGGAGGAGCTAGGTAGGGCTGGGATTTTGGAAATCTCTGGCTGTTGGAGCCAAGGGGTGTCAGCGGGTGCCCGACCTGCTTTTGGAGAATCTCAGCCTGGGTAGGAACATGTTCTAGCTCACCCGGCAGATATGGGCTGGATGTAGGAATCCCAGGGGAAGAGCCTCTGGGTGCTCACACTGGTTCCTTGTGGTCTCAGCTCGATGCCAGCTTGGCCACCGTGGAGAGCCAAAGCCCAGATCCTCATTAGGCGCCTCGATGCCTTGTTAGGATCTGGGCCCAAGCCCCCACTATGGTAAGTGGGGCAGCACCAGTGTAAGTTACCCAAACTACCCACCGCTGATATCCCTCAGCCCTGGGGGACCCTCTCCGGGCTTCAGAGGCGAGTTCGCGCTGTGCCCCCGCTGAGGCGGCCGACAAGCCCAGTGCCCAGCGTGGTGATGGGTTTTGTGAGGTGGACACTGTACCGCAGCCGACAGTCGTTCTCTCTCTGTATTGTGGTCGTGCCAGGAGACCCAGTCGGGGATTGGGGCCCAACTACCCTGGGTGCAGTGCGGTCCCTTCCCCCATGAGACGGCAGGCGGGCCCGACAGAAGGAGAGACCCAAGCTGGCACCATTGGCACGGATCATCCTCCAGCCACAGCCAGCCGCGGCGGCGTCTCCCCAGCTCTGCCCGTGGCCGGTGGTTCCGTGCCCTCGTGCCAGTCCCCTGCCCTCCATCCCAAGAGGAGTAGATTGCGAGCGGCTAGGACGGCGCTAACCCTCCGCACCCATCCCTTGCCAGCCGACACATGTTCGTGGGATGTGTAGCCGGATTTCACGGCTTTGTTTATGGCCTCGTTTGGCTGTTTGATTGACAGGACCTGCCCTCGGCCGGGGGGTGGAAACCAGCAGCTCCTCTCCTGTTGGCCGCCAGGATCTCCGAGGCAGCTAGAGGCATTTCCTTCCCGCCCGGCTATACCAGAGCAATAGAGATGAAGGCCTCAGTGGTATGTAAGTGCCTAACTCCTATTGGTTTCAATGGGAGTTAGGTGCCTAAATTCCATGGCCGTATCTCAGGCTTTAGCACCCTCTGGAGAGCAAGAGCCCTGCTTTGCTCTCAGCCTTGTCGCTGCGGCAAAATCGCCTCGACTCCCGACCTCCCGCGACCGCTGCTCTGAATCCCTCCTTAGGACTGTCACAGGGTGAGCTGGCCCTTTAAGGGGAGGCGGGCTCAGCCACACCTGGGCCAGGTGGCACCTGATCCCTGCTGATCCCTGCTGAGAAGGGGACTAAACCCCGTGCCCCTTAAAGGGCCAGCTCGCCCTGTGATGAGGACCGGGGGGGGGGGGGGCTTTCAAAGCCAGCTCGCTAATTGGTTTCCTGCTAATCAGATTTGTCTCGCAGCCCTGACGGCTGGGGCTGGGGGCAGTCAGATCTCACGTTCCAGGGCCTATGCTGATCTCTCACCCCGGGGTCAGGAAGGAATCCCAGCCCCCGGCCCACAGGCCAGGTGCATTCTGGGCTTTTCTTCCCACCGCGCAGCAGATATCGGCTGCTGCTGGGAGCAAGATGCCGAACCTGGTGGGCCAATCGCAGTGGCTGGGTTTGTCCCAATCTTGGTAGCTGATTTGCTGCTTGAGCGGTTCCGCACCAATCAGGCTGGGGGAGGGGTGATGTCATAGCCGGGAAGGGTTGTTACTGGTGCCAAGGCAGGATTTGCCCAGCGATACAGTGGCCGAGTGTTGCACCAATAGCTTATGAAAGGCCTGCCGGGTCGTGGGGGGAAGCAGCAGCCCCATTGGTCACCGTTGTGGATAAAGGTGCACAGGCATCTTTGCACGACTTCGAAGTGCTGCACGGGTGCTTTGCACGCGCGCCCCCCGGCCCAGTACGGGCACGCCCGGCTTCCAGAGGGGGACATGAGCATCCTTCAGGGCAAAGGGAGACCGAATCCACAGGGCAGAGATTTGCACCAACCGGGTGCAAGGCCCAGGGTGAAGGAGAATTAGGTCCAGTCTGGCTGCAACGGGTCCAGGCGGTGGCGTGACACTGAGCCAAAGGGCATCAGGCAAACTCCTGGCAGGCGGGATCCATCAGGCTGTGACGTAGTTTTCCAGCACTTGATCTGAGGCCAGGCTTTCCAAAGAGCTCAGGTCCTTTTGAGGCACCTGAATAGCCCGGGGTGACCCCCACGGCTGGATTATCGGAAGAGCTCGCAAACTGCCTAACATGGAAGCTGTGCTCTAGTGCAAGTGTCGGGTGCTGCTCTCTGGCCCTTCATCCCGGGGGGGTTGTTGAGACGAGGGAGCAAGGAGACGCTGGCTGACGTGGTGCAAAAGGAAGGGGGTTTTGTAGCTTTCCAACCCGAAGTGACGTTCAGCCCCAGGCAGCCTGCCCGGCGCTGGTTTCCTCCGGCCCCCAGCAAAGCTGCATGGCAGAACCCTCGAAGGACCTTCCCTGGGCTGTTACCCAAGGTCCTGCTCTAACTGGTGCTGGTGCTTCTCCTTCGTTAACACTAAAGAGGGGGGGTTGTGTCAGGGGAACGCTCGGCGACACTCGTCAGGCGCCCAGCCAAGTGCGACCGAGCCAGTGGGTGCCTGCAGGTGCCAGACTGTGGCTTCTCCCAGCCTGCTTGATGCTGTCACCCGAGGGCTGTGTGCCAAGGTGGGGGGCAGCTGCCAGGCTCCCCCTGCCCCCTCCCATCTGCAACCCTGGCGTTGTGTTTGCCGTCTGGACACGGCCGGGGGGCAGCGTCTGAGGCTCAGCCCTGAGCTCCCGGCTCCTCCGAGGGCGATCCCTTCCGCCGCCGCGGCCCGGTCCTCATGGCAGGCCGCAATCTCTCGCATGGGACTGTGTCCCCAGCAGGGGCAGCGTCTCCGAGGAGGCCTGGGCACGGTGGAAGGGTGTAGTGGGACTTGTCGCACGTGGCGACGGGGTGTTTAACCGGGCCCTCTCCGGGGCTGCTACGGCCGCTGGCGCAGAGCCGGTGCGACGTGCCCGTAGGGAACAGCGTGGGTCTGAGTGGGGGCCGTCAGGAACTACCCAAGTGCACGATTTCTTTGTGGATTGGCCTGGCCGCGTCCCGGGATCCAGGCTCCCCATCCCGTCCCTGACCGAGAGGACGGGGCATCTGCCCCGTTCGGGGCTAGCGGCTCCTGAATGCTTCGAACCCAGGGGTTCCCCGCGGCTGTTCTGAACCCCAGTCGCTTCCCAGCTTCGGGGCAGGCCGCGAGCCATCCAGGTTTTGCCTCCTTGCCAAGGTGGGGCGTCCAAGGGGGCCCACGCCGGTCGTGTCTGTTCCTCTCCGTCATGGGCTGGATCCTGTGATCCCCGAGGCCGGAGGGCCATGCCCAGTGACAGCCTTCGGTAGCTGTTAGAGCAGCGCTTACATAACAACCCGAGATGACAGCGCCAGCCCGGGGCAGAGAGAGACGAGCCTGTCGCTGCGACACATAGCGCCGGGCATCACCGAGTCAAGGCACCCGCAGGGGAGGAGGATTCTTCAGCCCTGCTTTCTCGTGTCTCCCGCCGATACTGAAGGAGGGGGTCTCCTGCCCCCCGCCTCCTCTGTCCCTGTGTCCCTGCAGCACTGGGATAGTCAGAGGTGCCTAAGAGAGTTAGGCACAAAACCGGCTTTCACTGGGGCTTGGGCTGCTTTTCCCACTGAGGGCCTTTGAAAAAGTCCTTCCTGGAGAAGACGGCCAGCCCGGGGGGGGGGGGGGGCGCTTCGGAGAGCCAGATTCGATGCCCTTTGCTCTACCACCTCGGACAAGTCATTTAGCTACTCTGTGCCTCAGTTTCCCCATCTTTAAATCGGGGATAACACTCGGAGGAGGGGGTTGAAGAGCGTGAGGTGCTCAGATAGGGTGGTGCTGGGAACCATACGGGACCCCGACAAGATAGCCACGGACGTGCCTGACCAGGATGTTAGGAAGGTTGAGTAGCATCCCCCGTTGGGGCCCAGGGCATGAGAGAGAGACGCCCCTAGGTGGGGGTGACGGAAGCTGTCAGCTGGTTGGAGTGGGGGTGGCACCAGCTGGAAGCCGTCCACCGTGGGACCAGCGGCCAGGCTGGCTGCATGGGAGGTAGCACCCGCGGGTACCTGGCTGTCAGGAAACACCCTCAGCTCCAGGAATCCAGCGCCTGGGCCCTTGTCTCTCCGGGTCGCTCAGCAACACGCCGGGCACTGTTGCTTAGCAACTGCTCCATGGTAACCCAGAGAGGAGGAATGAGCTCCACTGTGCGGAGCCCGGCTGGGCGAAGCCCGTGGCAGGGCCTGTCCCGCCGGCGGCAGCCTGGGCTCAGAGTCACCCCAGAGCCCAGCCCCTGGGGCAAACCAGCAGAGAAAGGACATTAACCCCCTGCCCCCCACTCCCTGCTTCGGGGGTGAGCCCCCATCACTGGGAGCCAGACACACCCAGACACAGCCCCGGGGGGAGGCCGCCCTCGCTTTCCACAGGGGCCAGGATATACCGTGAGGTGGACCGCGGTATCCATGCTGGTCTATATGGGGAGGGGGGGCGTATATATGGGGCTAGTATATATAGTGAAACTGGGTCCTGGATCCCTGCCGGGCTATACGGGGCAGTGGGCTCTATATGGGGCAGGTCTCTATAGTGTTTGTGGTGCGCAGCGGAGTGTATATGGAGCAGTATGTACAGTATAGCCCAGAACTATGTCCGTGCTGTTGCGTCTGGAGCTGGTGGGGGGGGGGTCTGCGTGGCGCTGTGGGGCGGTGCTGGGGTGGCAGATCCAGCAGCCGTGAGGCCCCCCCCCCCGTAAATGCCTCCGGTCGCTTTCCCGTGCCGCTCTCCCGCCGCTGATCGGTGCCTCTGTCGTCCAGGGCTCAATAACCCAGTGTCTCCCCGAGCGGCCAGGCCCGCGTGTAAATAGCCTCTGTGTCCCGCGTCTCCGCGTCCGGGCGCCCCGTGGCTCCATTCAGCTTCCAGTGTAAAGACCCAGGCTCCAGGCCCTGCCGTCCCCAGGCTGGCACAACGCCCTCCCCCCGCCTCCCCTTTCCCCCCGGGGGCGGGGGGTAATACCGGCCGCAGCACGGGGGGGGGCCGCTCCCTGAGCGCCGGGCCCCCTTGGCCAGGCCAGCACTGGAGGACGGCACCTGGGTACGCACCGGGGGGGGCCTGATCCGGAGCCCCGACGCCTGCCTCAAGGCCCCTTCGCACCCCTTTGTCTGGCTGCTGCAAAGAGGCCAGAGCCCCAAATTCCCCGGTGGTTCAGAGCCGGGTGCTTCCCTTCAGCACCATGGGGTTGGGGCTCTGTCGCCAGGGGCAGCGGGAGCCAGCGCGGAGCTGCCTGGCCCACCAGGGGCATCTCCGTGGGCCTCATGCCCCCTTTTCTTTCTCTCCTCAGAGGCCATAGCAAACAGCCAGGAATGGACCCTCAGCCGCTCCGTCCCGGAGCTCAGACTGGTAGGTGTCTCCTCGCCCCCTGCACCCTCTGTGCCAGCCACCAAGCGGGCGGGACGGACGGAAACATGGGACCTATGGCAGTGAGACCCGACCCCCAGGCCTGGGTCGTCTCCCCCCTCACCGTTCTGCCCCTCAATCCCGACCTGCAGCCTTGGGGTTCTCCCCCACAGCTCTGTGGTGCCCCTCAATCCTGACCCACAGCCCCCTGCCCTGGGCTCCCCCGCCCCTAGTTCTGCCGGTGCCTCTCAAATCCTGACCTGCAGCCCCCTGCCCTGGGCTCCCCCCCCAGCTCTGCTGGTGCCCCTCAATCACAACCTGCAGCCCCCAGTCCTGGGCTCCCACCCCCCAACCTCTGCAGTGCCCCTCAATCCTGACCCACAGCCCCCTGCCCTGGGCTTTCCCCCAGCTTTGCCGATGCCCCTCAATCCCAACCCGCAGCCCCCAGGCCTGCCCCCCCAGGTCTGCCGGTGCCCCTCAATCCCAACCCGCAGCCCCCAGGCCTGCCCCCCCAGGTCTGCCGGTGCCCCTCAATCCCAACCCGCAGCCCCCTGCTAGCCCATGGCACCGAGCCTGGCAGCTGACACTTGGCATCAGTTCAGATGCCCGAGCTCAGAGGCCTTGTGACTTGTGCCGTGGGATGCGCCCGGGGGCGGCTGTGGAGACGGACGCTGCCCCAGGCTGCTCCAGGACACATGGAGCTCCCAGCCCAGTCACGGGGGCAGCAGAGAGCTCCGGGGGCCCCCCAATGGGGGATGGGGGAGGGATTGGGGGTGCACTGGGCTCCCGGACACAAGGGAATTCCTTCCCTCCTGCCTCGCGCAAGGGAGAGCCGGTCCCCTTGCCCCTTGGCCAGTGACCCCTGGGGCCAGGTTGGGGGGGGGACGCTGGTGTGACTGGAGTGGAAGGGCCGGGTGGCGGGGTGGGGGGGTCGCTGTCTAGCACAGGACCGAGCGTGACCTGCCATGACCTCTGCCCTTTGGCCTCCCAGGGCGTCCTGGGGAGCATCAAGAGCGGGAAGTCGGCCCTCGTCCATCGCTTCCTCACCGGCTCCTACCTGGGCCTGGAGCCAGCTGAGAGTGAGTGCCGGGGGGGGCGGGCATGGAGCCGTGTGCTGGGCTGCTCAGGCTGCTCCACTCCTTCAGGGCCCTGCAGAGACCAGCGGGGGCGTGTCGGGGTGTGGGCATCCAGGCCAGCAGAGCGGAGAATGTGCCGGTTCCATGGCCAAACCGTGCCGGTTCCGTGGCCAAACCGTGCCGGTTCCGTGGCCGTTCTGTGCCGGTTCCGTGGCTAGACTGTGCCGGTTCCGTGGCCAAACTGTGCTGGTTCTGTGGCCAAACCGTGCCGGTTCCGTGGCTGGACCATGCCGATTCTGTGGCCAAACCGTGCCGGTTCCGTGGCCAGAACGTGCCGGTTCCGTGGCCAGACTGTGCTGGTTCCATGGCCATATCCTGCCAGTTCCGTGGCCAGACCGAGCCGGTTCCGTGGCCATATCCTGCCAGTTCCATGGCCAGATGGTGCCGGTTCCGTGGCCATATCCTGCCAGTTCCGTGGCCAGACCGAGCCGGTTCCGTGGCCATATCCTGCCAGTTCCGTGGCCAGACGGTGCCGGTTCCATGGCCATATCCTGCCAGTTCCGTGGCCAGACCGTGCCCATTCTGGGGCCTGAATGTGTCCCTCAGCCTAATTTTTGCCATACCTGGATTTTCTCCTAACTGGGCATTTCCCAGCAGGGCACCGTGACCTCTCCCCGCCTCCCCTGCCCCCGCTCGCCCCATGTGGGACGGCCCCGTCGGGTGCATTGTGGGGAGCACCCTGCGTTGGCTCTGTCCCAGCTGGGCTCCCCTGCCTGGCTCTGTGGATCCCCATCTCCCACCCCTCCGCTCTCCTGCCCGGGGGTGGGGGCGGGGCACTGGCCAGCTGCTGGCACCGAGGGAGCTGCAGACAATGGCCCCGATTGAGTCCCGCGGGCGCAGCTGACGGGCTGGGCACAAAGAGCTGGCGGCAGCTTCCCCCCGGCCATTGTCCAGAGCCCGAATGGGCCCAGATTAGACACAGGGGCTAAGTCGTCAGGGCCGGCAACCGGCCAGTCGCAGCCGTTCGCCCCCAGCCCATCCGCACACGGGCCCTGTGCCCAGGAGGCTTCGGCCTCCAATGTCCCCTTTGCTTCTGTAGTCCACAGGCCTGGCCCTGCAGGGGAGTGCGTGGCACTGGCAGCTCTGCCGGCGCCCCTCACTCCCGACCCGCAGCCCCTGCTAGCCCAGCCCTGGGCTCCTCCCAGATCTGCCAGTGCCCCTCACCCCCGACCCACTGCCCCCTGCCAGGACTTTTGGGCAGAGGCCAGTGACTTGAGCTTTGCATCACCTCGGGGGCTGATTTTGTGACCCTAACAAACGCCTCCCCCGAGCTCTGGGACACGGCTGCCCGTGCCCGGGAGGGAGCTGAGCCCGGCGTGGGCAGGCAGGGGCCGTCGGGCACAGGGGCCCTGCTCACCGGCTCTCTCCCCCTCTCTGTGGACCCAGGCGGACAGTTCAAGAAGGAAGTGGTGGTGGACGGGCAGAGTCACCTGTTATTGATCCGAGAGGAAGGGGGTGCCCCGGACGTCAAGGTAACCGCTGGGGGAGGGCCGGGAGGGGGGGGTATCGCAGGGCACTGGATGCTCCCACGGCTGATCCCTGGCTCCCGGGGTCTCCACTCCGAAGACGCCCCCGCAGCTCTGGCCTCAAGGCCGGGGGTTCCCTGGTTGTGTGTTGGGGACCCCTCCCCCCGGCACAGAGAGCCAACCCCCCTTCCCGCTCTCTCCCCCTCCCCCCCACAGTTTGCCAGCTGGGTGGATGCCGTGGTCTTTGTGTTCAGCCTGGAGAATGAGGACAGCTTCCAGGAGGTCTCCCAGTACTACAACCTCCTGACCGGCTACCGCAGCCCCTCGGAGGTGGCCGTGGCCCTGGTGGGCACGCAGGGTGAGTGGGGCGTGAGCAGGGCTGGGGCCCCGGGGAGGGGCAGGGAAGGTGGCGCGCCCAGAGTGGGCGCTCGCTGCAGGCCGTCACGAGGTAGGTGGTGGATGTCTGAGCCAATCCCAGGGGGCTGCAATGGGGGGGGGCTCAGCGGGGGACACTGTGGTGCAGGGAGCAGGTGGGGTCACTAGGGGGCGCTGTGGTGCAGGGAGCGGGGCAGGGGTCACTAGGGGGCGCTGTGGTGCAGGGAGCGGGGCAGGGGTCACTAGGGGGCGCTGTGCTGCAGGGAGCGGGTCAGCGGTAAACTAGGGGGCGCTGTGCTGCAGGGAGCGGGGTGGGGTCACTAGGGCGCGCTGTGCTGTAGGGAGCGGGGCGGGGGTCACTAGGGGGTGCTGTGGTGCAGGGAGCGGGGCCGGGGTCACTAGGGGGTGCTGTGCTGCAGGGAGCGGGGCGGGGGTCACTAGGGGCGCTGTGCTGCAGGGAATGGGGTGGGGTCACTAGGGGGCGCTGTGGTGCAGGGAGCGGGGCAGGGGTCACTAGGGGGCGCTGTGCTGCAGGGAGTGGGGCAGGGGTCATTGTGCTGCAGGGAGCAGGGCAGGGGGTCACTAGGGGGCGCTGTGCTGCAGGGAGCGGTGTGGGGTCACTAGGGGGCGCTGTGCTGCAGGGAGCGGGGCGGGGGTCACTAGGGGCGCTGTGGTGCAGGGAGCGGGGTGGGGTCACTAGGGGGCGCTGTGGTGCAGGGAGCGGAGCAGGGGTCACTAGGGGGTGCTGTGCTGCAGGGAGTGGGGCAGGGGTCATTGTGCTGCAGGGAGCAGGGCAGGGGGTCACTAGGGGGCGCTGTGCTGCAGGGAGCGGGGCGGGGGTCACTAGGGGCGCTGTGCTGCAGGGAGCGGGGTGGGGTCACTAGGGGGCGCTGTGCTGCAGGGAGTGGGGCAGGGGTCATTGTGCTGCAGGGAGCAGGGCAGGGGGTCACTAGGGGGCGCTGTGCTGCAGGGAGCGGTGTGGGGTCACTAGGGGGCGCTGTGCTGCAGGGAGCGGGGCGGGGGTCACTAGGGGCGCTGTGGTGCAGGGAGCGGGGTGGGGTCACTAGGGGGCGCTGTGGTGCAGGGAGCGGAGCAGGGGTCACTAGGGGGTGCTGTGCTGCAGGGAGTGGGGCAGGGGTCATTGTGCTGCAGGGAGCAGGGCAGGGGGTCACTAGGGGGCGCTGTGCTGCAGGGAGCGGGGCGGGGGTCACTAGGGGCGCTGTGCTGCAGGGAGCGGGGTGGGGTCACTAGGGGGCGCTGTGCTGCAGGGAGTGGGGCAGGGGTCATTGTGCTGCAGGGAGCAGGGCAGGGGGTCACTAGGGGGCGCTGTGCTGCAGGGAGTGGGGTGGGGTCACTAGGGGGCGCTGTGCTGCAGGGAGCGGGGCGGGGGTCACTAGGGGCGCTGTGGTGCAGGGAGCGGGGTGGGGTCACTAGGGGGCGCTGTGCTGCAGGGAGTGGGGCAGGGGTCATTGTGCTGCAGGGAGCAGGGCAGGGGGTCACTAGGGGGCGCTGTGCTGCAGGGAGCGGGGCGGGGGTCATTGTGCTGCAGGGAGCGGGGCGGGGGTCACTAGGGGGCGCTGTGGTGCAGGGAGCGGGCTGGGGTCACTAGTGGGCGCTGTGGTGCAGGGAGCGGGCTGGGGTCACTAGGGGGCGCTGTGGTGCAGGGAGCGGGGTGGGGTCACTAGGGGGCGCTGTGGTGCAGGGAGCGGGGTGGGGTCACTAGGGGGCGCTCTCCCCTCGCAGTCAGCGCTGGCCCCGATGGCCCCCAGGATCCAGAGGCTGGAGCTGTATCTGGTGCATTGGGCGTTAACCCTTCGCACGCCGTCACTCTGGAGCATCTTCCCCCCTCCCTGGCCGGCCGCCCGGCTCGTGACTTGATCCCCACCCCGAGGACCCTCGCGGGGGGCGGGGGGTGGCGCCCGGCCGCCAGAGGGGGGCGGTGGTGTGGAGCTGGGTGGTTCCCGCCCACCCGTCCGTCCGGGTGAGACAGGGCCGTTCTTTCTCCCGCCCCCCAGACAAGATCAGCTCCACCAACCCCCGGGTGATCGAGGACCCGCAGGCCCGGGCGCTCTGCAACGACATGAAACGCTGCCTCTACTACGAGACCTGCGCCACCTACGGCCTCAACGTCGACCGGGTCTTCAGTGAAGGTAACCGCCGGCCGGGGGGTCTGAGCTGCTCCTTCCCCGTCTGCCAGGGGCGGGGCCTGGCCCCCGTGGGGTGGGCGTGGCTGGGCTGGTGTGGTTTGTTCCCCCATGGATCCCTGTGGCTGGGGTGGTTTGTTCCCCCTTGGGGTCCCCATGGCCGTGGCTGGGGTGGGCTCTCCCCCGGGGGGTCCCTGTGGTTGTGTCTGGGACGGTCTGTCTCCTTGGTGGTCCCCGTGGCCGGGGCAGGCTCTCCCCCTGGTACGTCCCCAGGACCATGGTTGGGGCGGGCTTTCCCCCTTGGAGTCCCCGTGGCTGTGGCTGGGTTGGTCTGTCTCCCTGGGGGTCCCCGTGGCCGTGGCTGGGGCGGGCTCTCCCCCAGGGGGGTCCCTCTAACCGTGGCTGGGGCGGGCTCTCCCCCAGGGGGGTCCCTCTAACCGTGGCTGGGGCGGGCTCTCCCCCAGGGGGGTCCCTCTAACCGTGGCTGGGGCGGGCTCTCCCCCAGGGGGGACCCTCTAACCGTGGCTGGGGCGGGCTCTCCCTCGGGGGGGTCCCTCTAACCGTGGCTGGGGCGGGCTCTCCCCCAGGGGGGTCCGCGTGGCTCCCGGTCTCTCATGGGCCTTTCCTTCCCCTCCCAGTCGCCCAGAAGGTCGTGACTCTGAAGAAGCAGCAGCAGCTCCTGGCCTCCTGCAAGTCCCTGCCCAGCACCCCCAGCCACTCGGCCGCCTCCACCCCCGTGGGCGGGATCCACCCTGGGCAGGTACGGCCAGCAGGGGGCACCGCAGCACCAGGGGTGCCCGCTCCCCAGCCCCAGCCGCCTCCAGGCCTGCAGCCCCCTTCACGGAGCCGGCGGCGGGACAGTTCCAGCCCCAACGGCACCGCGATGCCCAGGCCTGCCCAATCTGCCCGCTGAACCGGGGCAACTGGGACAAGCACGGCCCGGGGTGGGGGTTACAGGCAGAGCTGGCACTGCCCTGGCCCTGGGGGAGTGTGTGTGTTGGGGGGGAGGGGTTATAGGCAGAGAATAAAACCCAGGAGTCCTAAGTCCCAGTCCCCGCTGCTTTAACCACTAGGCCCTACTCCCCTCCCAGAGCTGGGGACAGACCCTGGCTCCGCCCCCGTCCCTCTAACCCCTAACCCCCCACATGTTCACTGCACTCCCTGCCCTCAGCCCGTCGGGGAGAAGGAGTCGTCGGGGGGGGGCATTTCCAAGGCCCAGGGGGAAAGGGGCCCGTGGGCAGCGGGTGGCTCCGGGCAGCGGGACACTGATGCCTGGTGCCCGGGGCTCTTTTCCAGGCCAGTAATGGAGGCCACGCGAGCGATTACTCCTCCTCCTTGCCATCTACGCCCAACATCAGCCACCGCGAGCTGCGGAGCGAAGGCTCGGTCGGGATCGGCACCCCCAGCTCCCTGCACCGGGGGGCCAAGCGCCGCACCAGCCTCTTCACGGTGAGCCACCCCCCATCTCCGGAGCTCCTGCCCGGGCACGTTGTGCCGGTCCCCGGAGCCCCGTGCCGCTGCCGGCCACATACCGCCACTGCCCCACCACTGCCGGGGATTGGGAACACATGGGAAGGTGGGGCACGGGCATGTGGGTTTGGCTCCCAGACAGCTCAGTGGCCCCCCCTGGGGCTGGGACAGCTCAGTGGTGCCCCCTGGGGGCGGGACCGGTGTATCCTGGGGCCGGCTCACTGGTGCCCCCTGGGGCTGGGACAGCTCAGTGGGTGTATCCTGGGGCCGGCTCAGTGGCACCCCCTGGGAGTGGGTAGGTGGTATATCCTGGGGCCGGCTCAGTGGCGCCCCCTGGGGGCGGGACAGCGGTGTATCCTGGGGCGGCTCAGTGGTTCGCCCGGGGACCGTGTTCCTTTTGCCGAGGGCTCCTTGTCGCGTTGCAGAACCGCCGGGGGAGCGATTCGGAGAAGAGGAGCCTGGACAGCAGAGGGGACAGCACGGGCAGCGGCCGCGCTATCCCAATCAAACAGGTGAGAGCCGCGGGCACAGCCGGGACCCGGCCCCTCGCCCCGTGGCAGCTGGCATCCACCCCCAGTGCCCGGGAGGCGCGCCCAGGATTTTCCTTTGCAACAGGGACATCCTCAAGCACACACACACACACACAGCAAATGCACACCCAGCCAACACACACATACAGAGCAAACACACACACACACACACAGAGCAAATGCACACACACACAACACTAGCAAACACACCCCCAGCACACACACACACACACACCCAGCAAACACACACACACCCAGCACACACATATACACCGCCCGGCACATGCATGCCTGCCCAGGAACACACATGGGGATGCACACAGCTCTGATGGCTTCAGCCCAGCCTCCCTGGTCTTTGTGCATGTCCAGCTAGGGGTGAGCAGTCCTGGCACCCAGCCAGCCCACCGCACAAGCGAGCAAACGCTGTCTCCACCTCCCTGGCCCTCCTGGGGCGGCTGACTGCCCAGATGCCAGGGGGTAAGCGGCATTGGCTGTAATCCACCTGCTGAGCCTCTCCATCCCCACCAGAGTGGGTGGGGACGGATCGGGGAGCGCAGGTCACAGCTCCGCGGGGACCCAGCCGCAGCCAGTGCGCTGCGGTGACCAGGTCTGCGATCCTGCACTGGGCAGAGGGCGAGGGGTGTCCGGCGAGCACGGGTGAGCTATCAACGCAGGGAACCTCCCCCGGGCAGCAGCCCCTGCCACGCTGAGGCACGGGGCTGGGCCACACCCAGCCTGGGCCAAATGCAGGATGACCCACAGCCCTGGACGTGGTTGGATACCGGCTGTGGGGTGCCTGAGAGGAGGTGGTGGCCCCTAGTGCACAGAGCACTGGACCGGGACCCAGCCGACCGGGGTTTTATTCCGAGCTCAGCCACCGACCGGCTGGGTGACCTGGCACCTGGCACAGCCTCGCTCTGTGCCTCAGTTTCCCCCTGTGTCGAAAGGAGGGGGGGCTCCTTGGCATGGAGAATGCACTCTGCGACCCTGGGCCGGCAGCCCTGGGAAGGGCACAGGGTTCGTCCCGTGCCGAGGCCGGCGGGAGGAGGTGGCTCAGGGCTGGGCGGGCTCCGTAAATGACCGGCAGCCCCCCTGGCTCACCGTGGGATGAGGCCCAGTGTCACTCCAGGGATGGGGTCACTCCAGGGGTGGCGCCGTCACCATAGAGTATGGGAGGGGGAACTGCACTCGCTTGGTCCCTGGGACACAGGGTCCTTGGGGCTCACACTGAGCACCCCCCCTGCACCCCAAGTCACCCCGCTAGCCTCCCCTGACCTGGGCAGTAGCCTGGAGGAACCCCGGGCCCCCTCCCCTGGCCTTGGCTAACCTGCCCCACTCCCCCCAGAGCTTCCTGCTGAAACGCAGCGGCAACTCCCTCAACAAGGAGTGGAAGAAGAAATACGTGACCCTGTCCAGCAACGGGCTTCTCTTCTACCACCCCAGCATCAACGTAAGTGCCTGGCCGTGCCCCCCGCGCCAGGGCCCGGCCCGGCTGAGCAGCGGCTGAGCGCCCAGACCCCGCGCCAGCTGTGGCTCGTTCAGCGGCTCTCCTGGTTTCCCCATCTCCCCCTGCCGGGTGCCCAATCTGCACCATCCCGCCAGGGGAGAGGGGGCGCCGCCCCGTCGTACGGGACTGGGGCCGGGCCAGGCGCCGTGGGGATGGGCACGCAGGGCGGAGAGCCGGGTGGAGTTCGCTCCAGGGGGGCTTTGCGGTGACTCCCCGTCTCCCCCCTCCCCCTAGGATTATATTCACAGCACCCACGGGAAGGTGATGGACCTCCTGCGCACCACTGTCAAGGTGCCTGGCAAGCGCCCCCCCAGGGCCATCTCCGCCTGCAGCCCCTCCTCCAGCATCAACGGCCTGGTGCGGGACGTGAGCGGGGGGCAGGCGCCCGAGGGTGGCGGTAAGTGACCGCAGGGCCCAGATCTGTGCGGGGACCCGGCCGGGGCGTCAGCACCTGGACCGTGGGTGGTGGGCAGCCTGGCACCCCCAGGGAAGTGGGGGAGGTCGGGGGCCTGACGCTCGTGTGCGTAGGGGAGGCTGGCACACCGGGGGAGGCAGATGGGAGGGCACGAGGGGGCTTGGCTCTCTCTGGGGAGGGAGGCCGGGCTGGGTGGGCTGGGCTGGGTGCCCCAGGAGGGTCTGGCATTCTAGGGTGACTCCGGGGCCCCCCAGCCTGAGCCCTATGCCCAGTTGTCTAACACAGCTCAACGGTGACACCTAGTGGCCCGGTGGATTGCTCCTTGTGCCGGCTGGCACGGTGAGTCCATATGTCATCGTATGGGCCCAGCACGCTGTCTCGGCTGGATCCACGGTCCTCCGCCTTGGGGAGACCCCTCAGCTCCCCTTCTCTCCCCACAGCTAGCCTCTCCCCCGCGGCGCTGACTATCCCGACAGAACAAGCGGCCAAGGCCTCAGGGAAGCCGGACCGGCCCCTCCAGCGTTGCGCTTCGGCCGCCAGCGCCAAGACCTCGGGTGGGGGTAGGTTCGGCGCTGCCCGCTGCAGCGCCCAGCGTCCCTCGCCAATGGCCGGAGAGCAGAGTGGGGGCAGGGAAGGCCACCGGGGGGGGGGGGTACGTGGCGGCTGTGGGGCACGCTGGGCTCCCAGCAGGACCTCTGGCGATGGAGGCACTGACGCTTCAGGGAAACCCCGGCCGGAGGCTGCCCAAGGACCCCAGAGATTGAACCTGGAACCCCGATCACGCCCAGGGGCCCCAGAAATCCCTCCCCAGAGCCTGACAGGGTGGCTGGCTCCCAATCCCTGAGAATGCCAGTGGGGTTCTCTGGGCACCGGGGGGGGTCGGAAGATGGGGGGGGACGTGGGGTGACTTCTCCCGCCTGCGTCTCTCTGCAGAGGGGTCCCCGGCCGGAGAAGGGGTGTCCAGCCCCAGCCCCAGCCCCGGCGGCAAAGACCCGCCTCCTTCGCCCATGATTGACAGGAAGAAGCATCGCCGGAAGAAGCTGATGACCCCCTCGAAAACCGAGGGGTCGACGGGGCAGGCGGAAGGTGAGGGAGGCTGTCACCGCGGTAACGCAGGGAGCCGCCCCTTGGCAGCCTCGTGAGCAGCAGCCCTGGCTCGGGGACCCCAGAGCACCCTGGGAACGGCCTCGGAGGAAGTGCCCGGAGCCGAGCGGGGAGGGGCAAGGGGGGGTCCGGGGGCCCTTGGGAGAGAGACAAAGAGAGTCAGCCCGTGGGACACCTTCGACGGGCTCCCAGGGCACGGGCGGGGCTGTGTCTACACTGCAAAGCCACAGGGCTTGAACCCTGGGCCCCGGCTTGACTCTGATCCAAGCCCTGGGCTAGCGCGACTTGTGTGTAGACAGGAGTAGGTTCGGCTCGAGCCCGCGTTCGACCCCTGCAGTGTAGACGTGCCCAGAGACCCGCCCAGGACTGCCACGGAGCCTGGGGGGCAGGGCGACTCTGACCCAGAGCAGGGTGGCCTGGGGCACGCCCGGGCGATACCGCTCCATTCTGACAGCCAGACTCTGCGCCGTTTCATTCCCGCTCTGCGAATGGCTTCCCGGCACGCGCCCCCCCCCGCCCAGCTCTCCCCACGCCCCCCACCTCTCCGGGGGGGGGCTCACACCGCTCACAGCTTCCTCCCTCCCCCCCCAGTGCTTTGCCTCCCCTCCCCCCGGGTGGGATCCCCGTCTTCTAGCTTTTTCTCTTGACTGTCTCCCTTTATTCTCTCCCGCCTCCCGCCGCCCCCACCCCGGACTCTCGGCAGCCAAGCGCAAAATGTGGAAATTAAAAACCTTTGGTAGTTTAAGAAATATTTATAAAACAGGTAACGCGCAGCGGCCGTCACGCGGTGCTGGTGTCACTCATGCATGTCGATGTGCTTCCATCGTTTGGTGCCGCCGGCCGCCTGGCTCTGGTGCCCCCCTCCGGGGCGGGGAGGAGCCCGGCCGGACCGAGGGCAAGGGGCCGGGCAGACAGCCGGGGGTCGAGCTCCATGCCAATGCCGGAAGTGCTGGCTGGCACAGGATGAAGGCAGGGGCACTGCTCTGACAAGTTGCCACTGGCCCCTGCCCCGCCAGCTAGCTACGTGCCCGCATGCTGCCTGTACGCTCATCCCAGCCGGGTTCCCCCGCCTCACAGCCACCCTCTGGCCAGCAGGGGGCGGTAAGTGCCACTTCCCTGGCGCTCCCAGCTCCCTCTGGCCCCAGCTCCTTTAAAGGGGTGTTTTGGGTCCTCCCTACAAATAAACCTGGAAGCAGGGGGGTGCTTGGCCAGGCGGGGAGCCCCTCACACCCATCCTTGGCGCCCCCTGTCCAGCAGACAGACCTCCCCCAGCCTGACTGTGCAGAGCCATTGGGTCGCTCCGGTGGGGTGCCCAGGTGGTGACCCTCCCCCCCCCCCTCCTCCCCGGGCTGGGGGCTCCCTTTCCCTTCTGCAGAGGAGGAGAACTTCGAGTTCATCATCGTGTCGAGCACGGGCCAGACGTGGCACTTCGAGGCCGGCAGCTTCGAGGAGAGGGACGCCTGGGTCCAGGCGATCGAGAGCCAGATCCTGGCCAGCCTGCAGTGCTGCGAGAGCAGCAAAAACAAGGTATGTCGTCCCCCAGCTGCTCCCCAGGGCCAACCGCCTCCTGGGGCATTTCCCAGAGTCCTCTCTCTGCCAGCCAGCTGCTGAGCCGCCAGGACAGCCTGGGAACTCCTGCAAAGCCCTGCCCTGCCACCTAGGCGGGGCCCTGCCTGCCATCAATCAGTCCCTTCAGAGAGGGAAATGCAGCCACTTCTGGGGGACAGCGGCCAAAGTGTACAGCTCCCGGCATAACCACGCATTGGGGGTGGAACTGGGCCAAACCCCTTTCTCTGGGGTCTTTAATGTCTGTGCAGGGAACCCTCCCACAGGGAGCGATTCACCCCTGAGCAGAGGGGGAGCCCAAGGTGGGTGCCACTGACGTCCCACAAGGCAGAGGGGAGTCTGCCAGGACTGGGGCCGTTTCAGCTTGGACGTGGCTTCCGCTGGGGTACACCTCGGGGGGGCTGGTCCATGGCCTGGGTCCGGGATCTCCCAGCATCCCGGCTGCTTGGCCAACTGCCCCCCTGCTTTGCTCCCCGCAGGCCCGGATGGACAGCCAGAGCGAAGCGGTAGCCATCCAGGCCATCCGGAACGCCCGCGGCAATTCCCTGTGTGTGGACTGCGGGGCACCGAGTAAGTCTCACTCCTGGGGGGCGGGCGGCTGCTCCCACGCCGCGGCGCTGATGGGGACCTCTCCTCCCTCCCTTCCCCCAGACCCCACCTGGGCCAGCCTGAACCTGGGGGCGCTGATCTGCATCGAGTGCTCGGGCATTCACCGAAACCTGGGCACCCACCTGTCACGGGTGCGCTCGCTGGACCTCGACGACTGGCCCCTGGAGCTCACCCTGGTGCTGACGTCCATCGGCAACGAGACGGCCAACGGCATTTGGGAGAAGAACACGCAGGGACGCCGGAAGCCCACCTGCGAGTCGTCCCGGTGAGCGCCCTCCCCCCCGCCCCACGTGCCAGCCCCAGGCCCACCCCCTGTGGGGTTTGCCACTCGGCCGGTGTTTCCTGGGGGCGACAGCTAATGGCTCAGGAATGGGGGAGGAGGGGGCGATGCTGAAAGGCCCCTGGAAATAACAGTCCTCGCTCGCCTAGTAGGACCCTGTGGGCACCAGGCTATGGGCATTACCAGCCTCCTGGGGGTGGAGGTTGCAGGCATCATGGGTTGGGCACTGGGGGGTACCCAGTTCTGGGCACTGCAGGTCCCTGGGGTACCCGGCTCTGGACTTTGCCCGGGGGGGGAGGAGTACCCAGCTCTGGGCACTGCAGTTTCCTGGAGGTGCCTGGCTCCAGACACTGCAGATCCATGTGGGGTACCCAGCTCCGGGCACTGCAGGCCCCTGGGGGTACCTGGCTTCAGACACTGCAGGTCCCTGGGGGTACCTGGCTCTGGGCACTGCAGGTCCCTGGGGGGTACCTGGCTCTGGGCACTGCAGGCTCCTGGGGGTACCTGGTTCCAGATTTTGCCCAGGTTCCTAGGGGGTACCTGGCTCCAGGCACTGCAGGTCCCTGGGGGTACCTGGCTCTTGGCACTGCAGGTCCCTGGGGGGTACCTGGCTCCAGGCACTGCAGGCCCCTGGGGGTCCCTGGCTCTGGGCACTGCAGGCCCCTGGGGGTCCCTGGCTCTGGGCACTGCAGGTCCCTGGGGGGTCCCTGGCTCCAGGCACTGCAGGCTCCTGGGGGTACCTGGTTCCAGATTTTGCCCAGGTTCCTGGGGGGTACCTGGCTCCAGGCACTGCAGGTCCCTGGGGGGTACCTGGCTCCGGGCACTGCAGGCCCCTGGGGGTACCTGGCTCCAGGCACTGCAGGTCCCTGGGGGTCCCTGGGGGGTACCTGGCTCCAGGCACTGCAGGCCCCTGGGGGTACCCAGCTCTGGGCACTGCAGGCCCCTGGGGGTACCCAGCTCTGGGCACTGCAGGCCCCTGGGGGTACCTGGTCCAGGCACTGCAGGCCCCTGGGGGTACCCAGCTCTGGGCACTGCAGGTCCCTGGGGGGTACCTGGCTCTGGGCTCTGCATCTCTGCCCAGCCTGTCTGCATTGCTGGGCACACATCACCGCCCGTGTGCGTCTTGCCGCAGGGAGGAGCGGGAGTCATGGATCCGGGCGAAGTACGAGCAGCGGCTGTTCCTGGCCCCGTTCCCCAGCCCCGAGATCCCGCTGGGGCAGCAGCTGTTCCGGGCCGTGCAGGAGAAGGACCTGGGCACGGTGCTGCTGCTGCTGGCGCACAGCACCAAGGAGCTGATCAACACCTGCTCCGGGGACAAGGACCGGCGCACGGCGCTGCACCTGGCCTGCGACCTGCCCCATGTGGTCATCACCCAGCTGCTGGTCTGGGTACGTCCGTCTGCCTGGGGCGCCGCGGGTCATGGGGGGCTGGGGGGTCCGCTGCCCTCGCTCATAGCAAGCAGGGACCAGATGGGGAGGGGGCACCAGCACACTGGGCTCCCCCTGAGCTTGGCAGGCTGCGGGCTGCGGGGCCGGGGTGCCAGCTGCAGGGCGTTCCAGCCACGAGCAAGCTTATAGCCTGCGGTGATGTCACAAACCTGGGCGTTGTGACATCACTGCCTGTTGCTCCGGCAATGGCTGTGACATCACTGGTTGTGCGGGTACCCAGAGACCTCTACGGGGTGGCCAGTCCAAGCCAGGGAGGGCTCCTGCCCTGCCAGGTAGAGCCCAGGGCGCTCCCCGAGCTGGACAGATGGGATCCTCCTTACCCCGCCCTGGGGGTGATGAGCCCCGATCGCCCAGCCTGGGGACCCGCCGTGGCAGTGGCACATCCCGGGGCCCCGGCTGCTTGTTAGCCTGGGATTTCACCTGCCGGAGGGGCGATGCCATAGCGATGCCCGGCTCCGGGATCCCCCCTGGGGGGTTGGGGCCCACTTCTGGGGCAGGCTAGCTCTGGTCCAGAGCCGCGCCCCTCATCCCCACCTCTCTGTCCGCAGTACGGCATCGAAGTGAAGGCCCGAGACGCGCTGGGCCACACGGCCCTTTTCTACGCCAGGCGAGCCGGGAGCCAGGAGTGCGCCGAGATCCTCCTGCAGCACGGCTGCCCCAGCGAGGGCCACGGCACCGCCGCCACGCCCGGCCTGCGCCGGAAAAGCAGCACCGCCAGCATGGGACGGTGTGACACTCGGACCGCCCTGGTATAGCCGGCCAGCCCCGCCGGACTGCCCCGTGCAGGGCCTCTGGGCTCAGCCCCGAGCGGAGGGGGAGACTGCCAGCGCCCCGGCCCTCTGCAGAGCCCTCCCCAGCGGGCTCCGGGCCTGCCTCGGGCCACCTGGACCGGGTGCGACGGAGCCCGAGCCCGACGCAGGGCTGGAGGGGAAGGACGCGCGGGTGGCCAGGGGAGAACTTCAGTGACAGGCCCATCCCGCGCGGGCCGCACCTGCCGGACGCTGAAGGGACGTTCGGCCCAACGGGCCCAGCTTTTCCGGGCACGGCTGGCGAGGCGGGTGCCCAGGTGAGGCCACCCCTGGATGCTGGCTGGGCAGGACGCCAGGCATCCCCATCCTCCGGCCAGTGTCGGACAATTTGTATTTTTGATGCTCTATTTATTACTCAGCCCCTGCTGGTGGGGCCCAATCTGTCCCTGTCTCCTCGGGGCCCCTGCTGCCCCTCACCCCAATCCATCCGAGGCCTCCCGTGTGGCTGGGCAGGGGATGGGAACACACAGGACAAAGAGAGGCAGCTTTTTCAGAGCACAGGACTGAGAGCCAGGACTCCTGGGTTCTGTTCCTGGCTCTGGGAGCGGAGTGGGGAGGGTCTAGTGGTCAGAGCACAGGGCCGGGAGCCAGGACTCCTGGGTTCTGTTCCTGGCTCTGAGAGCAGAGTGGGGAGGGTCTAGTGGTCAGAGCACAGGGTCGAGAGCTGGGACTCCTGGGTTCTGTTCCTGGCTCTGGGAATGGGGGGTCTAGTGGTCAGAGCACAGGGCTGGGAGCCAGGACTCCTGGGTTCTGTTCCCAGCTCTGTCACTGAGTTGCCCTGTGACCCCCCGTGGGCCACACCCTCCCATCCTTGCCTTGGGGTTTAAGGACACGGCCGGGGTGGGGAGGGCTCCTTCGTTCCTGTCCGTAATGAGCTTTGCCGGTGAAATGTGCTGTGTTGTGCCAAGGTATTTGGGTTCCCAGCCTGCCCCGGGCCAGACAGGGACCCGCAGCAAGGGGAGAGGGCTGATGTTACCGGGGGTGGGGGGTGATGGGCCTGCAGCTGCCTCTGAGCTGGTGACCCCCTCACCCCAATCCATCCGATCCAGCTGCCATAGCCCTGAACCTCCAGTCCCTGTCCCCCCCATTAGTCCCCCTCCCATTCCATGAAGGGGGGAGGGGAAGCCTCTCGCCCTGCTCTCTGTCTCCACCATGGCGGGTGGGGGGGACAGCTGTGCCCCCACCCCGTGCGGCTGGGGGGCTCCCAACTGGGTGCACTGGCCCTGTGCAGACACCAGAGGGCGACAGTCTCCTCGCTACCGTTTTGTGAGGCGAGCGGGAGTGGGGCAGCGTGTGGGGCTGGACGCCGGGGTTCCACTGGGGTTTCCGGGAGGGGAGCGGGGGGGGGGCTGATGGGTTAAAGGGCGGGGCTGGCAATCAGGCCCTCATGGCTGTGGGAGGGGAGTGAGGTCCAATGAGTAGAGCGGGTGGGGGCGGGAGAGGGCTAGGAGCCAGGACCCCTGGGTTCTATCCCAGCCCTAGGAGGGGTGTGGGGGCTGGGAGCCAGGACGCCTGGGTTCTCCCTGCTGTAGAAAAGGGGGCCCCTGATGGCTCAGGCAGAGAGGCAGGGCAGGTATCCCCGTGTTGTTTACCGGCAGGAGCACCCCCCCTCCCCTCCTCCGACAGAGGCGCCAACCCCTGCCCCCCCCCGCCCCCTCCTTGCCAGCTTGCGCCCACTGAGCCAGGCTCCCGTTTCATGCTCCAAACCCTGCCCCACGCCCGCCCTCCCAGCCAGCACCTCTCTGAAAAGCAGCATCTCATCCCAGTCACGGGTGAGCGGGGCGGGGGGGGGCCTGGCATGGGGCATTGACAGCCCCTCCCTTGGGTCATCCATACAGGAGCTGGCACGGCACTGCCTTAGCGCCAGGCCCAGCTTTCAGCCCGTTCCTGTTGTACAAAGGCCCCGTCCCCTTGCCCCACCGCCCGGCCTTTCCCAGCCTCCTCGCGGGACCCTGGTTTAATTTATTTGCTTCTCCGAGCGTTTGGCTTGTGCCAGGAATCTCCCGCCCGCCCTCCGGCCGTCTCTCCGGCCAGGCTGGGTTGGCAGCGTCCCCGGCACAATGTTTACACTCCGAAAGTGGCTGTTGTGAGTGACGTGGTGTCAGGCTTTATTTCGATACGTGATCAGGGTAATACAGACCCCCCCCTCCCCCCACGCGCACACACACACACACACACACACCAATCGGCCGTCCCTGCCGCCGCCCGGGGCACTGGCTGGCACGTTACCCCCCGTGCTGAGCTGACAGCCACTCCCGCTGGGTCGTGCTTTAATTCCAGGCCTGGGCGGGGGTTGATCCTTGGGGGCCGGGGGGTGCAGGCCCAGTGGCTGGGCCCCACCGGGAGTTCAGTGGGCCGAGAGCTCCGTGGCTCTCCGCTGGGCCCGCCGCCGGCCCCCCAGCTCTCCCCGGTTCTTCCAAACCAGCTGGGCCGCTCAGGTCATGAACGTACGGCTACCGTCCTCCCTCTCTGCGCTGGCCCCGGGGGGACAGAGCCAGGCCTAGGGGGCAAGGACGCTGCCCCGTCCCTCCGACCGCCAGCGCTGCTGTAGGCTCCGGGGGACGGGGCAACCGGTCTGAACTGGGGGGTGGGGGGGAACTGACCGGCCTGAGCGGCATCGCAATGGCTCTACCCCGTGGGAGGCGGGTAGCGGATGTTGGCAGCGACGTGGGGCTCTGGGGGAGGAAGCAGCCTGCTACAGGGTCCACGCCGGCCCCGGGCATGGCTGGATCGTGGCGGGAGGGGGGGGCGTGTGTGTGTGCGGGGGGGGGGGGGGAATGGCCAGCCGGCACTGACACCAGTGGCCGTGTACAGCGTTTTAATCTCTTGGATTGTAACTGTAAGTACGTAACAATGTCAGATTTAGAGCTGTAGCATGTGCCTGGTTATTTGCGCTGGGAGCGACCCTTCCTGCAGAGCAGGCAGGGGGCGGGGGCCGGGGGAGGGGGGCATCAGGCAGGGGAGTTTGGGGGGAGAACAGGCCCCCTGTAGCTCTCTCTGCATCAGCGTTTTTGTTGCGCACAGGAAAGTGGCCCAGCGAAGCCGGGGGAGGCAGGGACGGATCTTCGTGCCGAGGGCTCCATGGCCGAGCAGCAGGAGCCACCCGCAGCCCCGCGTGGCACGAGCAAGGAAAATCGGAAGGGTGCAGGGGGGGGTTCTGAGGCTGCCAAAGGGGGGGGCAGGGCTTGGGTCGCTGCCTTGCCCCCTGCTGGAACCAGGCACCAGGTCCTGAGCCTCCCCCGGCCGCTTATGGCCTTGGCGGGAGCAGCTGGGAATTCGCCGCCCGGCAGCAAAGGGCAGAGCGGCAGGGACAGGGTGGGGACTGACGGGAAACGGAGCCTTTTCCCCCCCCCAGGACAAACCCTCATTTCATCCGGAGGTAGCTAAAGAGAAGGGAGGTTTGTAATGACGATAGGCCACCTTATATGTAGACAGGATCTGCCCCCCTTAGCTGGGGGGCCCCCCAAACTCCTTCAGGGGTTGTGCCCAAGAACACCCTCCTCCCAAACCCACTGAGGTGCCCTGCCTGAGAGCCCCCCCCCTCCTCTGCTCTGAGCTCACGCTCCAGCGCCAAATACCCCCTCCCTCCCCTCTGTCGCCTTTATACGGCCCCTGGCACCGTGGGCTCCAGGCACCGAGCACCTCACACTGGTTCTAACGCACCGTCGGTGTAACCCCGGCCCTTGGGGTGTCGCACCCTTCGCTGGCGTCCCTCCGCGGAGCCCCCGCCAGTCACCCCTCCCTGGGCTCCGTGCGGTTCCCGGCCGTTAGAGCCGGCTGGTAGCGGGGCCGGTAGCCGTGCGGGCGCAGGTGTCGGCTCAAGTATTCCAACATGTACATCTCCTCCGGGCGGACGTAGTGGAAGGAGATGGATAAATCCGAGCAGCTCTGGGCACCCTGTGGGGACGAGAACGAACCAAGCTCAGGCTGGCAGGGCCCGGGGGCTGCATCCCGCCCTAGGCTGAGCGGGGGCGGCCTTGGACCCAACACGGCTACACCCCGAGGGCAGCAATTGATGCCACCCTGCCCCAAGCCGCTGCCAGTCACAATTCCACCCCCCCACACCCAATCTTCGTGCCCTGATGCACAGACGTCGGCCCAAGGATTCTGGCGCCATGCGGGGAGAGGCCAGCCGTGCAGCACAGCACATGGGGATAGGGGGTCCCTTTAGGGCCGAAGGCATTTCATAGAATCATAGAAGATTAGGGTTGGAAGAGGCTCAGGAGGTATCTAGTCCAACCCCCTGCTCAAAGCAGGACCAACCCCAACTAAATCACCGCAGCCGAGGCTTTGTCAAGCTGGGCCTTATAAACATCTAAGGATGGAGATTCCACCACCTCCCTAGGGAACCCATTCCAGGGCTTCATCACCCTCCCAGTGAAAAAGTGTTTCCTAATATCCAACCTAGACCTCCCCCACTGCAACTTGAGACCAATGCTCCTTGTTCTGCCATCTGCCACCACTGAGAACAGCCGAGCTCCATCCTCTTTGGAACCCCCTTTCAGGTAGCTGAAAGCAGCTATCAAATCCCCCCTCACTCTTCTCTTCTGCAGACTAAACAATCCCAGTTCCCTCAGCCTCACCTTGTAAATCATGTGCTCCAGCCCCCTGATCATTTTTGTTGCCCTCCGCTGGACTCTCTCCAATTTGTCCACATCCCTTCTGTAGCGGGGGGACCAAAACTGGATGCAATACTCCAGGTGTGGCCTCACCGGTGCCGAATAGAGGGGAATAATCACTTCCCTTGATCTGCTGGCAATGCTCCTACTACTAATACAGCCCAATATGCCGTTGGCCTTCTTGGCAACAAGGGCCCACTGCTGACTCATAGCCAGCTTCTCATAGACTTTAAGGTCAGAAGGGACCATTATGATCATCTAGTCTGACCTCCTGCACAATGCAGGCCACAGAATCTTACCCATCCACTTCTATAACAAATCCTTAACCTATGTCTGAGTTACTGAAGTCCTCAAATTGTGGTTTGAAGACCTCAAGCTGCAGAGAATCCTCCAGCAAGTGACCCGTGCCCCACGCTGCAGAGGAAGGCGAAAAACCTCCAGGGCCTCTGCCAATCTGCCCTGGAGGAAAATTCCTTCCCGACCCCAAATATGGCTTGGCTCAACAGTGAAATCCTTGCTCGTCTTAAACACAAAAAAACAGCTTATAAGAAGTGGAAGATTGGACAAATAACCAGGGAGGAGTATAAAAGTATTGCTCAGGCATGCAGGAGTGAAATTAGGAAGGCCAAATCACACTTGGAATTGCAGCTAGCCGGAGATGTTAGGAGTAACAAGAAGGGTTTCTTCAGGTATGTTAGCAACAGGAAGAAAGTCAAGGAAAGTGTGGGCCCCTTGCTGAATGAGGGAGGGAACCTAGTGACAGAGGATGTGGAGAAAGCTAGTGCACTCAATGCTTTTTTTGCCTCTGTCTTCACAGACAAGGTCAGCTCCCAGACAGCTGCACTCTGCAGCATGGTATGGGGAGGAGGTGACCAGCTCTCTGTGGAGAAAGAAGGAAAGCTGGACGAGCACAAGTCCATGGGGCCGGATGCGCTGCATCTGAGGGTGCTAAAGGAGTTGGCCGATGAGATTGCAGAGCCATTGGCCATTATCTTTGAAAAATCATGGCGATCGGGGGAGGTCCCGGATCATAGACTCATAGAATCATAGAATTCGAGATCAGAAGGGACCATTATGATCATCTAGTCTGACCTCCTGCAAGATGCAGGCCACATAAGCCGATCCACCCACTCCTTAAGCAAGCGACCCCTGCCCCATGCTTCGGAGGAAGGCGAAAAACCTCCAGGGCCACTGCCAATCTATCCTGGAGGAAAATTCCTTCCCGACCCCAAATATGGCGGTCAGCTGAACCCCGAGCATGCGGGCAAGACTCTCCAGCCATACCCTCTGGAAAAAGGCTAACAATATCCTATCATTGACCCATTGTACTAATTACCAGTGTGGCACTTAATTGACCTATTGACTAAGCCCGTTATCCTATCATACCATCTCCTCCATAAACTTATCTAGCTTAATCTTAAAGTCATGGAGGTCCTTCGCCCCCACTGTTTCCTTCGGTAGGCTGTTCCAGAATTGCACTCCTCTGGAAAAAGGCTACTGTAGTGCCCATCTTTAAAAAAGGGAAGAAGGAAGATCCAGGGAACTACAGGCCAGTCAGTCTCACCTCAGTCCCTGGAAAAATCATGGAACAGGTCCTCAAGGAATCAATTCTGAACCACTTAAAGGAGGGGAAAGTGATCAGGAACAGTCAGCATGGATTCACCAAGGGCAAGTCATGCCTGACTAACCTAATTGCCTTCTATGATGAGATAACCGTCTCTGTGGATGAGGGGAAAGCAGTGGATGTGCTATTTCTGGACTTTAGCAAAGCTTTTGATACAGTCTCCCACAGTATTCTTGCCAGCAAGTTAAATAAGTATGGGCTGGATGAATGGACGGTAAGGTGGATAGAAAACTGGCTAGATGGTCGGGCTCAACGGGTAGTGATCAATGGTTCCATGTCTAGTTGGCAGCCGGTATCAAGTGGAGTGCCCCAAGGGTCGGTGCTGGGGCCAGTTTTATTCAATATCTTCATTAACGATCTGGAGGATGGTGTGGACTGCACCCTTAGCAAGTTTGCAGATGACACTAAACTGGGAGGAGTGGTTGATACGCTGGAGGGTAGGGATAGGATACAGAGGGACCTAGACAAATTAGAGGATTGGGCCAAAAGAAATCTGATGAGGTTCAACAAGGACAAGTGCAGAGTCCTGCACTTAGGACGGAAGAATCCCATGCACTGCTACAGACTAGGGACCGAATGGCTGGGCAGCAGTTCTGCAGAAAAGGACCTAGGGGTTACGGTGGACGAAAAGCTGAATATGAGTCAACAGTGTGCCCTTGTTGCCAAGAAGGCTAATGGCATTTTGGGTTGTATAAGTAGGGGCATTTCCAGCAGATCGAGGGATGTGATCATTCCCCTCTACTCAGCACTGGTGAGGCCTCATTTGGAGTACTGTGTCCAGTTTTGGGCCCCACACTACAAGAAGGATGTGGATAAATTGGAGAGAGTCCAGCAGAGGGCAACAAAAATGATTAAGGGGCTGGAGCACATGACTTATGAGGAGAGGCTGAGGGAACTGGGATTGTTTAGTCTGCAGAAGAGAAGAATGAGGGGGGATTTGATAGCTGCTTTCAACTACCTGAAACAGGGTTCCAAAGAGGATGGATCTAGACTGTTCTCAGTGGTAGAAGATGACAGAACAAGGAGTAATAGTCTCAAGTTGCAGAGTGGGAGGTTTAGGTTGGATATTAGGAAAAACTTTTTCACTAAGAGGGTGGTGAAGAACTAGAATGGGTTACCTAGGGAGGTGGTGAAATCTCCTTCCTTAGAGGTTTTTAAGGTCAGGCTTGACAAAGCCCTGGCTGGGATGATTTAGTTGGGTTTGGTCCTGCTTTGAGCAGAGGGTTGGACTAGATACCTCCTGAGGTCCCTTCCAACCCTGAGATTCTATGATTCTATGATTCTATGGTGATCAGTTAAACCCTGAGCATGTGGGCAAGACTCACCAGCCAGCACCCAGGAAAGAATTCTCTGCAGTAACTCAGATCCCAACCCATCTAACATTCCATCCCAGACCACTGGGCTTACTTACCTGCTGATAATCAAAGATCAATTGCCAAATTAATTGCCAAAATTAGGCTATCCCATCATACCATCCCCTCCATAAACTTATCAAGCTTAGTCTTAAAGCCAGATATGTCTTTTGCCCCCACTACTCCCCTTGGAAGGCTGGTCCAGAACTTCACTCCTCTAATGGTTAGAAACCCTTCATCTAAGTTCAAGTCTAAACTTCCTAGTGTCCAGTTTATATCCATTTGTTCTTGTGTCCACATTGGTAGTGAGCTTAAATAATTCCTCTCCCTCTTCTCCTCCACTGTTAGCCCCAGGGCCTTTCCTGCAGAACTGCTGCTTAGCCAGTCGGTCCCCAGCCTGTAGCGGTGCCTGGGATTCTTCCTGCCTAAGTGCAGGACTCTGCACTTGTCCTTGTTGAACCTCATCAGATTACAGGTCAACCCCCCACTCCCATGTCGCTTGCAAGTGTGGTCCCTGGGAATGGGCGACAGGGGATGGATCACGTGACGATTCCCTGTTTTGTTCAGTCCCTCTGGGGCACCTGGCATTGGCCGCTGTGGGGAGACAGGACACTGGGCTGGATGGGCCATTGGTCTGACCCAGTGTGGCCGTTCTTATGTTTAATACACTCACAGACCGGTCTGGAAAAAGCCCAGCAAGGCAGAAATGTTTTACCCGAATGAGCCGGTGACTAAGAGGGCCCATTAGTCACGCTACTGGCTCCTACAGCCTATTAAGGGTCTGGCTATAAAGGATTCATTTACATTATAACCATGTTGTTGCCGTGAGTGATAGGTGGCTAGAAGCTCCTCAGCGTTACGAGAAGTGCTAATAAAGGCTGGTCTGCTTCTGTGAACCCTTTATCAGCGGTTTTCAATCAGCTCGGAGCGCAGCCCAGACAACGCCCTGCTGGAGAGATGGTGGCTCAGCCCTGCTACGTGAATTCAACCAACTCTGCTAGGAAGGAAACCGGCCCCGGGGGTTGGAGAGCTTATAACTGGGGGAAACAGCTGATCTGGACCACCAGCGTAAGAGACAGAATCCTGCCCCCCACTGGCCTGTGAAGGGCTGCGCACCTCAACCGCGGAATGACTTTCTCCGGCCTGGGTTAAGCAGAGGTTCAGCACGCGGCTCATGAGGGTCCCCGCTGGCCTTAAAACCGCCCAAGGTGCTGGGGCTCGAACCCAGGATCTAAACGCATGAGCCAGCAGCCCCAGATCTGCTGGCCAAGGCAGCAGCAGGCTCACGTGGCCCAGCCAGCACTGGGGGAAATGGGGGGGGACAGAGCAGGACATTGACCCCCACGGCATCCACACAGCGGCATCAGCACCATCTGTAGTGAGTGGGCGGAGCTGGGCTGGTGGGCGGAGCCAAGAACAGTGCTGGGAATCATGGGACCGTGACAGTCCGGTCTGAAGCGCTACGAGGCCCAGTGTTCCTCTGACCGGGCCACCCGCCTCTCGGCTGTCCCCCCACTCCCACCCCGAGCCGGGACTCCCGGACACTCACCAGCAGGATGGGGTAGAAGGAGTAGGTGGGATAATAGTGATCAAGCCGGAGATTCTCCATCAAGTGCCTCTCTGGGGGGAAGGGGTGGAAGGTCTCCCGCCCCTTGGTGTCCCGGGTGTCCCCCGCCTGCACCCCCACCTTCTCCATGCACTGGCCCAGCGCCAGGTCCTCCACCGGGCTGGTGTGGGTGCACACCTGGGTCCTGAAGCCCTCCACGAAGCGCCTCAGGGCCTCCTTGCTGAGGACGTAGCCGGCCCCGCCGCTCATGTAGCCCTGCTTGACGAAGGGCTTGAAGCGCTTCCCGAAGTAGACGGGCTCCTCGGGCGTGTGGTTGGCCAGCAGCCAGCGCAGGTTGTCCAGCACCACGAAGGTGTCGTCGTCCGCCTTGAGGAACCAGTCGGCCTGCTCCAGGTGGTGCCGGTGGACGTACTGGAAGGCCCGGATGGTTTTCCAGTACAGCTGGTCCCGGCCTTCCTTGACGTCCAGCCCCACGGTGGGGAAGCCGTCGTCCCGCACCGAGCTCATGAACAGCACCACGTTGCAGTGCCGCGTCCACGTGGCCTGGACGTGCCGGGCCTTGGTCTCCAGGTTGCTGGGTCCCGTCATGACCCAGCACAGGATCCGCACCTTGTTGTACAGCTCGGCCGCAGTCGCATTGTCCTCCACTGGGAACAGAAGGGCAACCAAATTCACGGTCCATTTTGGTCACAGTCAGAGGATTTTAAAAATTGTAAATTTCATGAGCTCAGCTATTTAAATCTGAAATTTCACTGTGTTGGAACTGTGGGGGGTCCTGACCCAAAAATGGGTTATGTGTGTGCGGGGGAATCCCAGGATTATTGTAGCGGGGTTGCAGTATTGCCACCCTTACTTCTGTGCTGCCGCTGGCAGCGGCGCTGCCTTCAGAGCTGGGCGGCCGGAGAGCGGTGGCTGCTGGCCGGGAGTCGAGCTCCAAAGGCAGTGCCGCTCGGATACTCTACACCCCATGAGAGATAAGGGGGCAGAGTGTGTGACAAAGTGGGAATGTTCTTAATGGTTTCGCTGCGGACCGCGTGGGTGCCTGTGATGCAGCGGGGAGAGGGGAGTATTGACCTGGGAAGGTTGCAGGGGAGTTTTGCTGGGACTGTTTGCATTGGGGATGGGAGACTTTCCTTAAAACCAGATACCTGAGCATGTAACATGAGAACCAGGATGGGGCTTGGAGCCAGGTGACACCTTTGCCCCGGAAATGGACAAAGGCTCGGGGAGGAGCCAGGGGGAGGCTGGGCCAGATGGCTGGAGGGAGTTTCAGTTTGGAGCTGGCTGGGAAAAGAGAGGGGAGCCCAGATGGGGCTCTGGCCTCCCTGGGGCCCCCCAAGATGGACCTGACTGAGGGGGTCCTGTTGTCTGTACCTGCAAGACCTGTCCTGGACTGTGTTCCTGTCGGCTAAATAAACCTTCTGTGTTACTGGCTGGCTGAGAGTCACGGTGAATTGCAGGAAGCCGCAGGGTGCAGAGCCCTGACTCCCCCACACTCTGTGATACAGCGGTTCCACAGGCCCAGGCTGCACCCCGGGGATCCCACAGGGCAGGTGCCATCAAAGCCCTGCACAGCGAGGCGGGGGAAATACACGGTTTGGTGCACTGAGCAAGATTTGCATTTCATACGCTGCTGTAAAGATTGAACGGGAGGCTTTAAGCCTGGTGGCTAAGGACAGTCAGGAGGTGGCTACCGGTTCATTATTTTCTGTTTGCTTATTTCGGGAAAGGGAGGTAGGGACAGAAAAGCCGGAAAATGAGTGAAAGCGGTGAAGCAATTGCGCAGCTGGAGCGTTTTAGGCTGCAGGTTGCAGAAAAAGAGAGAGAGCACCAGAGACTATTGCAGCTGATTTAGTTGGGGGTTGGCCCTGCTTTGAGCAGGGGGTTGGACTAGATACCTCCTGAGCTCCCTTTCAACCCTGCTAGTTCTGTGAGTCTATGATTGAACTGAAAGAACTGGAGATAAATGAGAAGGAAAGAGAAAGAGCGTGAAGACACCAGCTGAACCTGCTACAGAAGCAGAACCCACTGACCCCAGCAATTCCCATCACTCCACAAATCCACAATTGGGACCACTTGTGTCCTGCTTACAACGCGGCAGATGATATGGCTGAATATCCGACCACCGTTGAAAGGCCGCGAGCAGCGCGTGAAATCCCTGATGATAAGAGAGTTCCTACCCTGATTGCGAAATTAACTAGCAACGCTCTGAATGTAGTCAATGAAATGCCTATTGAGGATGCTTTAGACTATTGTAAATTCAAAAACACTGTTTTGCGAAGGTTTCCAATCCCCCCCGAGTTACATTTAGGAATCTTAAGCGGGATATTGGTCCGAGTAATGGGGGATTTAAACCCGGCGGGGAGGGAGGATCCCGTTTGATCTCTGGCAAAAAGGAGACTGGCTGGGAGGCTGGGAGCTCACTTTCCCAGAGCCATTCCTCTAACTCTCATCCCAAATAGCCTGTAAAAACAGAAGAGCCCAAAAGGTACCGGCCGTGAAATGCCACTGATCACCTGAGGAATAAACGCCCTGTGCTAGGAGGAAGCAGGCTCATGTTAGTTCTGCTGTCCTCAACACAGACAACCCCCAGGCGACTGAAACCCGTCAGGTTGGTTTGGTGAGATCAGCCTCTGCAGACCCAGCTATGGCGCACGTTACGGCTGTCGCAGTGAATGGCAGGGAACGCTTGGGGCAGGGGGCTACAGGGGCCCAGATCTCGCTGGTTAAGCAGAGCGTGGTCCCAAAGGCTAGTGTATTACCTGGCCAAAGGGCGGAGCTGGTGCGGGTGGGCGAAAGCAGCTTCCTCGTACCACTGGCTAAAATCCATGTGCCGTGGGAAGGTTTGGAACGTGGGGGTAATGGAACACCTCCTAGGCGCCCTGCTTCTGGGAAAGGGTTTTTCCCGTGTAGCTCCGGTTACATTATTTGCCTGCAGCAGGAGGGAGTTTCATGCTCCCCCCCCCCCCCCCCCCGGGAAAGGGTACGGGCTCAGGAACTGCTGAGGGAAGAGGGGAGGGGCTCTTTGACTCCGCTGCAGCGGGGGGGGGGGGGAAGCCACATGCTTGCAGGTGGGAGGGTGGCTGAGACCAACTCCTGCCCTGCAGCTGGAGGCAGCACCACCTCAGGAAGGGCTAGGGAGCAGAGAGGAGCCCAGGGAAGGGGCAGGGATTGGAATCTCAGTAACCACTGAGGTGGGCGAGGATTCCTGTGACTCCGTAACACCGGGAAGCAGGGTGCTTCCAAGTACGGGAGAGCCAGAGACTAGCTCCGTTCCAGCAGAAGGCAGCATGCCTCAGGATCAAGGGCAGGAGGGGGGGTGTCAGTGACCAAGGAAACTGTCCCAGTTGTTAGCTGGCAGTGTTGCTGCTGAACAAGGGACAGACCCCTTCCTAGAGAGCCCGGAGAAATGCGCTTTAGAAGGGAGCCCAGACGAGGAAACGGGGGTAGGAATAGTGGGGGGTACAGGAATGTCTCCTCAGTGGTCACTTGGGAGAGGCTGCACAGGGCTGAATGGCTGGGTCAACATCTGTGCACCCGGGTGTGGCGAAGTGGGAATGTTCTTTGAATGCTGAGTGGGGAATGTTGACCTGGGAAGGCTGCAGGGGAGTTTTGGGGGGGACTGGCTGCATTGGGGAAGGGAGGATACCTGAGCACGTAACATGAGAACCCAGGTGGGGGGTTGGAGGCCAGGTAACACCTCTGCCTGGACACTGGACAAAGGACACAAAGGCTGGGGGAGGAGCCGGGGGGAGGCTGAGTGAGAGGCTGGAGGGGGTTTCAGTTTGGAGCTGGCTGGGGATGGGGAGTGAGGGCAGACGTGGGGGTCTGGCTCGCTGGGCCCCAGAATGGACCCGGCCGAGGGGTCCCGTTCTCTGTACCTACAAGCTCTGTGTTAGCCCGTGTTCCTGTCATCTAATGAACCTCTGTGTTACTGGCTGGCTGAGAGTCACGTCTGACTGCGCAGTGGGGGTGCAGGACCCTCTGGCTGCCCCAGGACCCCGCCTGGGCGGACTCACTGGGGGAAGCGCACGGAGGGGCAGAGGATGCTGAATGCTCCAAGGTCAGACCCAGGAAGGTGAAGCCGTGTGAGCTTCTTGCCCTGCAGACAGTCTGCTCCACGGGAGAGGAGGCTCCCCAGAGTCCTGCCTGGCTTTGTGGGGAGCGGTTCCAGAGCATCGCCCGGGGACTCCCTGACACCAGGCACTCAGCCTGTGACCCAGGTTTTAAGAGGGAACAGTGTAACCGACCTCCTGGAGGGGAGCAGTCACACAGCTGACCTCTCAGGGACAGAGAAAGGGGTGGCAGAGGGCACCTCCATCCAGGTCCCGGTTTTTCAGGATGCTGTTTCTGATAAGTTTTTGGAACGTAACTGTGTCTCTTTAAATCAAGAGGCAGCTCCAATGCCTGTGATAAGAGAGGAGTTGGAACCAGGAAATTGCCAGGTGCTAGTCTGCCAGAATACAAATGACCCAGCTGACAGAGGGGGGGTGTTTTCCCCCAGGCTGGTGAGAGACAGCGCAGCTATGGGGAAGCTGCTGGGAGAAGGTGAATCTGATCAACGGGTAAACACACCTGGCCCAGAGGGCACAGATCACAGCCCTCTAGGAAAGGGGGCAGGGAAGGACTCAGTGCTGGGAGGGGGGGACACAGGGTAACCCCAAAAAGGAAGCTGGATGTTTTGCATTTGTAAAGTCCTGGGGTTGGGAGCCAGCTCCCCAAAGGGCCACCCAACATGCAGGATCCCCCTGGATCCCTGTCTTGCCAGACCCTGAGGTACCAAAATCCCAGAAACAGGATTAAAGTAAGAAGCCAGGCAGCAGGGAACACTGGAGGGAGGGAAAGAAAAGCCAGTGACTGATTACGCGGTAACGAACGAGTAACGAACAAACCAGCCTCGAACCTGACTCGCTGAACAGAGGACGTGGTATCATAAAGATACTTGTAAACGCCCAGCGGTGATAAAAATGTCGACATTAATGTTACGTCTTGGGATAAGAACTTTGATGCCCAACGTTAAACCTTGGGATAAGATACATGAGGCACAATTTTGGGGATGAGCTTTGGGACGTGCTAGAAATGGTCATTGGGGACACCTGTCATATTAAGACATTTTTATGATAAGGCCGCTTCTCAGTTAATACCTGTAAACAGATTTAAACCTCACCACAGCAGAGAAACCCTAACGAATCTGGTTTGCTGTGTGAAGGGGGAAACCTCCTGGCCTAGATGGCTGGATGCCAAAAGAACCACAACACAAACTGCCTTCCAGATAGTCAGTGACTAACCCTCTAAGGGGCGGGAGGTGTGACATTCTATACCTGGGGGGAGCACCCTGGAACCCCCATATTCCTCGTGTATAAAGCATGTCATGTGAGGTATCGGGGAAATGTTATGCTCTGCTGAAAGCCGTGGTTCTAGCTCAATATTGTGACAGGATCAGGCCAGATGGCTACAGGAGAGTGATCCTATTGGGATCCAGGACCTGGATGAGCGGAGCCCGCCCACTGCTAAAGGATCCCCCCAGCCTAAGGGGAGGATCCACTGGGCCCGGAAGCCAAACGATCCCCGGGGACAGCTAAGGAGATAACAGGAACAGGAGTGCAGGCAAAGGGTCAGACACAGGGAATCTGAGCTGCAGGAGCGTGATCCAAGGCAGATATATTAGCCTCAGATTAAGCAGGTCCCTTTCCCCTGGGTAACAGGGACAGTACCAAAACAAGCAGGAACTTCCTGGAACCAATCAAGGCAGGCAGGCTAATTAGGACACCTGGCGCCAGTTAAGAAGCTGCTAGAATCCATGAAGACCGGCAGGTTCATTGGGGCACCTGGTTTCAAAAGGACCTCGCGTCAGTTGGCGAGGGGCGCGCAAGCAGCAGGGTGGGGGGGTGCTGCTGGAGGACTGAGGTGCACAAAGGCTGCCTGGCCCCAGGAGGAAGGGCCTGAGATGAGGATAAAGTGTTGGGAGGAGGCCGTGGGGATGTGCCCTTCCCCGGCTGCACGGGGCCCTGCATGTTACCAACAGCTGCGATCCGCGCGGCTCGAACCCGGAGTAGAGGGCGGGCCCAGGTTCCTCTCAACTCCCTATTGGATACAGGAGGAACTGACCTGGACTGTGGGTCCCACCAGAGGAGAAGGTCCTTGGCCTGGCCCCCGACCCACTAGATTGTTCTCCTCCCTTTCCCCAGGCTGGCCAGCGCTGAGCGGCGCTGAGTGAACGGCCGGTTTGAACTGAGGGCTGCCGTCAAGCTCTGAGGCGAGCAAATCCGCCAATAAGTGCAGGGGCCACCGAGGCGGAGGAGGGACTTTGGCACAAGACGTATCTCATTAGTGCGGTCGCGGTGCTGCCCGTTGGGGAATCAGCCAAATATTCGCTCTCCGGAGACAACAGCAAGGAAAGTAGCCAACACCCGGGCAGGTGTCAACCAACCGTCAACGCCCATTGTCCTGCAAGGGAGCTGCAATTCAGGGACTCGCCTCCATAAGGCCACACCAAGGGAATTGCTCAACCTGGCCTGGAGACTCAGCGACGCACCCAGACATGCCTGGGCGTGTGGTCTCCAAGCACGTCCACTTAGGGCTTGTCTACACTGGCACTTCACAGTGCTGCAAAAACACACACACACCCCCTGAGCGCTGCACATGAAGACCTGCCCTCCGGGTATAAAACAGAACACAGGGGCCCCATGCTTGGCCTTTCTCCCTCCCCCACCTGTGCTGCAAGCAACAAGGACGCTCAGGAGACTCCAACAGGAGACTGGCCCAGGTTTCAAGGGTGAAACCTGCCCTCTATGAACGGCAATATCCAGTGGGGTGAGAAAACCTGCGTAATCTGAAGGTTGCCCAGTCCAATAAGGTTGAGAGTTTAGGCCGTGTGCTGATCTCTGCTTTTCTTTTGGTAACTAACTCTGACCTTTTGGCCTATCACTTAAAATCTCTCTTTTGTAGTCAATAAACTTCTTTGACCGTTTCTCTTTACCGGTGAGTTTGCCTGGACGTGTTTGGCAAATCTGCTCAGCTTTGCAACGGCTGCTGTACGTCCACTTTCCATTGATGACGTGGTGAACCAATTAATAAGTTTGCCCTGCTCGTCTTGGGCGGTGCAAGACGGTAGATTCCTGGGGTACGGTGCTGGGGGCTGGGGGGATCTGGCTGGTGCCTTTCTCTGTGTGATTCACGAGTGGCTCAGGGAGCACTTGTGCAATCCAGCTGGGTGTGAGGCTCCACAGGCAGGGCCGGTGCAAGGATATTTTGCGCCCTAGGCGAAACTTCCACCTTGCACCCCCCTCTCCCCTGAGCATCGCTTATTATAAACTTGCAAAAATGAATACTCTTGCATCAGAAGAAGTGGGTATTCACCCATGAAAGCTCATGCTGCAAAACATCTGTTAGTCTATAAGGTGCCACAGGATTCTTTGCTGCTTCTACAGAACCAGACTAACACGGCTCCCCCTCTGATACTACATAATGTGGCACGGTTCATTAGAATTAGAATCATAGAGTATCAGGGTTGGAAGGGACCTCAGGAGGTATCTAGTCCAACCCCCTGCTCAAAGCAGGACCAATTCCCAACTAAATCATCCCAGCCAGGGCTTTGTCAAGCCTGATCATAAAAATCTCTAAGGAAGGAGATTCCACCACCTCCCCAGGTAACCCATTCCAGTGCTTCACCACTCTCCTAGGGAAATAGTGTTTCCTAATATCCAACTTAGACCTCCCCCACTGCAACTTGAGACCATTGCTCCTTGTTCTGTCATCAGGTACCACTGAGAACAGTCTAGATCCAGCCTCGTTGGAACCCCCCTTTCAGGTAGTTGAAAGCAGAGAAGGAGCAATAACTGTATTAAGATGCGGCCTGTGAAAAAAGTCTGAGAAACCTTGACTTAAATTTCTTTGGTGACATGATGTAATATCCAGTATTGCCAACCTCACACATTCAGACCTGGTGAGCTGGGCCCCCACAAAACCACTCGCTATCAGCCCTCGTCCTCAAAGGAAACCTGCAATACGCGTTTCAAAAGATGAGCCTGGGAGCTTGAATGCTAGACATCAAAAAGCATGAGCGGCATAAAGATACCGGATTTGTGGTTAATTACAACAATTTGCAACCCACTAATCTCCCCTTTTTGTCCTGGGATTACAAGGGAGTTAATGGGCTACTTCCAGGGCCGGTGCAACCATTTAGGTGACTTAGGCAGTCGCCTAGGGTGCTGGCATTTGGTGGGGTGCCATTTTCTTCAGCAGCGACCATGGCGGCCGGATCTTTGGCCACCCCGGTCGCCGCCGGCATTTAGGCGGAGGGAGCTGGGGCAGGGGAGCACGGGGAGGGCCACCTGCAGCAAGTAAGAGGGGGGCGGCACGCAGGGGAACTCCCCGCCCCAGCTCACCCCCGCCCCGCCTCCTCCCTGAGCACGCCGTGGCCGCTTCACTTCTCCCGCCTCCCAGGCTTGCGGCGCCAATCAGCTTAGGCTCTGCAAGCCTGGGAGGCGGGAGAAGTGAAGCGGCCCCGGTGTGCTCGGGGTGCTCGTGCTCGGAGCAGGGGTGAGCTGGGGCAGGGGGGTGCCTCAGGGCAGAGGGTGGGGGGTGGGGAGCTGCCGCAAGGGGGGCACCTCAGGGTGGAGGAGGGGAGCTGCTGCGGGGGGGAGGGGGCTCAGGGCGGGGGCATGTGGGGGGAGGGCGCAAGGTGGAAGTTTCACCTAGGGTGCGGCACATCCTTGCACCGGCCCTGGCTACTTCACCGTGAATGGTCCCCTTGAATATGTGCTAACTACTTGTGCTAAACTATGTTAGATCTAGTGTTTAGCTGTGACACTGCTAGCACCTTTTCAGACCTGAAAAAGAACTCGGTGTAGCTGGAACACTTGCCCTGCTCACTAACAGAAGTTGGTCCACTAAAAGATATCACCTCATCCACTTTTGCCTCTTTTAAAGAATGGGACAGCACAAGGGATTGTATAAAATCATGCGTCCCTGTAGCTAAACCCCATTGCCCTGGTCCTTTTCAAGTGGTCATAGTAATAAGTTCAATAACAGATTTGCAGACCTTTGAGATCTCTACTTAAAAATGACCTGACAACTTTCCAACAACTGCTGAAAAGTGCTTTTTTGAAATGTTCTTTATAAACCAGGCCCCTCCCGTATGATTTCATTTGTCTTTAAGTTTAAACTAATATTTACTGAAACGTCTCTTTCTATTTGACATTGACTCGGCTTATGCATAATATTTGTTTCTTACTTTACTGATCACTTCCTTATGTGGGAAGTGTGACACCAAGTGTCTTGGCATGATTGTCCCAGTTTTGTGGCTGTGTTTTATAATCAGTTGAATTACTTTTTTAAATGTTAGCTACGTTTTCTTTGTATGCTGTGGCTTTCTGAACTGTTTAAAGAGCAGGATACGTCATTGCAACTGGAACTGGTTTCTTGATTTAAACACTGCAAATAAAAAAAGTTGGGGCATATTTTTGAAAGTTAGGTTAATGCAAATATCAAGTATTTCATCATGTAACTTTTCAAACAGGTGGTTTTCTCATACAAATCCCAGATTAATCCATACAGGGAAATACAACTAAAAAGTCCGGGGAGGGGTTGAGCTGTGGAGGCTTGGCCTGTGCAACATGTAGGGACCCCGAGTGGCTGCAACTTACAACTGCCAGGTTCGGTCGGCGCCGCGAAGGTTTCCTGCCAAGCCGGCCAGACGGTGATGGTCAGGAACATTTCCCGGGAACCCCACTGTGCCTGGTGGCCACGATCCATAGCAGCATCCCTCTAGTCCTGCGCCGCCTCCCGCTGCTGTTCCCAGGGCAGGAGCCAACGCCGGGCTCCAGCGATCTGCGGGGGACAGAGGCGGCGGGCGGCATCCCCGGCGTGCAGCCGCCTCCTCCCCGGGCTCCAACTTTCCCGGCTCCCTGACCCACGGGGCCCGAAGCAACTTCCCGCCCCCCAGCTCCGGCTGCTGCTGCTCTGGGGAAGCACCTGGCCGAGAGCTCACAGGCTGGAGAGCGGCAGGAGTCGGGAAAGTTGGAGCCCGGGGAGGAGGCGGCTGCGTGCTCGGATGCCGCCCGCCGCCTCTGTCCCCCGCAGATCACCAGAGCCCTCCAGCAGGGGCAGTGGCGACGGCAGCTCACACGCCAGGGAGCCACAGAATCCAAGCGCGGTGAGGGGGAACCAGGGGTGTGCCTGCCCGGGCTGCAGCCTGGCGCCTCCCCCAGGGGGCTCCTGCAGCGGATGCACACGGGCAGGAGCCCTCGTGCGCCCCCACAGCTCCCCCCTTGCCGCGCTCGGGCTCTGCGGCTCCTGGAGCAGGCTCGGGGCCCCGCGCCCAGGCGGTGGCAGCGGCTCACATGCCTAGGAGCCGCAGAGCCCGAGTGCGGCCAGGGGGAAGCTGGGGGGCGCACGGGGGCTGCTGCCTGCATGCATCTGCTGCAGCCTGCAGGAGTGGGGGGTCGCTGGGCCGCAGCCTGGGCAGGAGGGGCGGGGGGCGCGGCTGCTCCCTGCTAGTGGCGCCGACGCCTTTGCAGGTGTGCTGCCCCCCTGCGCCATGCCGGCTCCTCCATGGCTGGGGCTTGCTGCTTTTTTGGCTTCCCTGACCACTTGGTGTCCTAGGCAACCGCCTAGTTTGCCTAGTGGCTGCACCGGCCCTGTCCACATGCGGTTATGCTGAGTGATCACAGCACCCGGAGGGGGCTGCTGCTTGTCACTAGCAAGGCATTGTGAGAGACGGCCCAGGCTGGCGAGTTAAGGGGGTACAGTGGTCCCAGGTTTGCGCCCTGGGGATCCCGTCAGAGGTGCCTGCAGCCGCAGCACAGAAGTGTGGGCGGCCTGGTATGGTGTTAGCACCTTTACTTCTGCACTGTTGCCTTCAGAGCTGGGCCCTCAGCCAGCAGCTGCCATTCTCCAGCCACCCGGCTCTGTAGGCAGCGCAGAAGTACGGGTGGCCGTACCGCGAACCCCCTACAGTAACCTTGTGACCCCCTTTTGGGTCAGGATCCCCAGGTTGAGAACCTCTGGTCTCCCCCGTGAAATCTGTGTAGTGCAGGGTAAAAGCCCACAACAGACCAGATTTCACGGCCTGTGATGCAGTTTTCATGGCCATGAATTTGGGAGGCCCCTGTTTATTTCCCAGCATGGAGACTCGGCCATTTCCGTCCCCCTACTCCCACGTAATGGCCCTTCGGCCAGGCCGGCTGCATTACAACCTCCTCTGCGACGGAGGCGAGGGAACAGTCCTGGCTACAGAGCCTGGCTCCTTTGCTGCGGCCAGGCCTGGTTCACTCCCTGGTGCCCGTCCCAAGGGCTTTCACGTGCCGCTCCTTGCACAGTATCCCTGAGAGACTGGCAGCTGCGCTGGAACCCAGGCGCTGAACGCCGAGGTTGCGGAGATTCCTCGCCTTGCACCGGTGCCTGGCTCCTGTCCCTGTGCGCACTAATAACGCTTACAGAGCTCTGCCTGGCCGCTGATCTCAAAGCCCCTAGTCACTGAGAGCACCGTCCTTAGCCCCATTTTGCAGATGGAGAAACCGAGGCTCAGCGAGAGGCAGGCATTTGCCCCAGGTCACCCATCAGGCCAGTGGCAGAGACACTCCTGATGCCCAGGCCAGTGGTGACCCAGTGGGCCACACTGCCTCTGTACATTCCCCAGGACCAGTGAAATGTGCACAGACAACCCTGGGAGGGGGATTTCCCCGAGCCAGGTCTGGGGGGGGAGGGGTCAGCTATGGCATTAGAAAGACTGTGTCCATCCCTCACCTGGGTGGGAATGATAGTAGTGGGGTCTTCGCACCGGCGCTGACGTGCTCTGCTCTGTCCTGAAGGTGTAGATGAAGGTAAATCCTATGGCAACCCCCATGACCATGCCTAGGCAAAGCCACAGCTCTTGTGTCCTGGGGAGGAGCTTCATGGTGAGGTGGCACATCCGATCTGTATGAGGTGACCCAGAATAAGTAGCCTGCCCACGACGCAGGAGTCCCTGCTAGTGCTGGCAGCGAGCAAGGGGCCCACGCAGAGCCGGCTCCCGCCCCCACAAAGCTCTCTGCACATCCAAGGAAATACTTATTGCAACGACATGTGGTTGGACTGCGGAACTCCTTGCCACATGACTGTCTGAGGCCAAGCATTCGAAGCAGGATTGGACATTGCAATGGGTCACAAGTGTTAGGCTAGTTAATGCTGGCAGATTCTGGAAGGGACATGAAACCACCTGCTTTAATCTTTGTTAGACACCAGCGAGGGACAGAATTTGGGGCAGGGGCTGACCGGGGCGGTTCTCGCAAATTCCTCAGACGCGTCTGGTGCCAGGCACTGTCAGACAGGCCCCTGGGTTCAATGGACCTCAGTTCTGAGCCAGTCTGGCCATTGCTTTGTCCCTGTGGGTCGGTATCTGCCGAAAGGTTTCGCGGAACCACCTTGCGTTCAATGAACTTACAGCCAGTCACAGGCAGGGCTTTGATGGCACCTGCCCTGGGGGGGGTCCCCGGTCTTCCAGGGTCTGTGGTTGCATACGGGGCTTTCAGGCTCTCTGCCGCAGAGCTGGCGCCCTGAGAGAACCCCAGTCTAAGCCGGGGCTTCTGGGTTCATTGCTCCTGGCCAGCTGCCTTCCCCGGCCTGCCCGAGTCCTGAGCCCGGGCAGCAAGCTGGCCCAGTGTCTGGAGACGCCGGGGTGCTCGGGCCGTGTGCCTCGGGGGGGCTCTGGGATTACGGATGTGAAACTGACAAGGATCACGTCAGTTTCAGGCTGCCAGGTCCCCAGGGAACACTATTCCACTTAAATTGGTCTGGGTCCAAATCGGAACCTAACAAAACATAGAAACTCCCCGCGAACCGGGACCCTGCGTTTTGTCCACGTCTCGGAGGGTGGAGGGGGGGCACCTGGGACACATGCTGGGTCAAGATGCTGCCTGGTTCCTGAGTCCCCAACAGCTGCTCCTGTGCTCAGCCCCGATCTCCTCCCACGTCTCATCTGAGCACCCAGGCCCCTCTACCCCCCAGCCCCTCTTTGTCTCTATCACCTGCCACCTTTTGTCTTGGCACCGATCCACCGGGATGATGCATCCCCTGTAGCGGCACGCGCAGACCTCCCGCACCAATCTCACAACACCCCGACCACAACTGAGAGCGGGTTGGGTCTCTGATCGGGCGTCCGCAAGGAGAGATTAAAAAGAGACTTCCTCCGGCTGGGCACAGCTCACGGGGACCGACCAGGTGCCGAGTTCCTAGAATAAACGCTGCCTCCTGCCCAGACCCCACCAACCACGTCTGGTGGCCAGGCACGGCATGAAACCTGCACCCTCCGCCGGGCTGTAGCCCTGAAGGTGCGAGGGGTCCGTCTGTCTAGGGATTGCTTGTCTCGCTTCCCTCCCCCTCTGCGGGGAACCACTGTCCCCTCGCCAGCCCCAGAGCCAGGTCAGGGTGTATTGGGGTCCCTGGATGCTGTTTGGCTCTGTGATCCCTGTGGGGGGGGGAATAGTGGCTACCCCGGTGCTGCCATATCACCGGGGCCTGGGCCAGTGAAGGCAGGTGAGTGTGTCTGTCCCCTCCTGCACAGGGCAGACTTGGGCTCGGGGTGCTGCACCCTCGTCATTTGCTCACCTTTATCCTCCTGCACATCAGCAAAGGGACTGGCTCCTCCTGCTCGGGCTGCGCCTCTGGCTCCTGCTCTCATTCCTGCCGAGGGCTAGGCAGACATCGCGGAGGCTGCAGCTTTGCCTCCCTGGGGAGCAGCAAAGAGACTGACCTTGCGCTGGAAATGTGCACCCAGGAGAGCCGCACGTCACGGCAACTACACCCAAGCCCCACCCCGGAGTTCCTCCCACGCACTGTGGCACCAGGGCCTGGCACCGAACGCCTGCTCCAGAGGAGCCTGCTCTGATGCACCTACAGGCCATGGGAACCCAAGAGCAGAGGGACAAGGCCAGGGGCTCCCGGGGCTCCGCTCCGGGGGCAAACACGGTTCCACTGGGATCTTCGCTCTCAGCTGGATGTGCTGAGGGGCAGGGTCCCATCTAGGGGGACCCCCAGCCAGTGCCCCTGTGGCACAAACACATGGCACCGGGCGGTGGGCAGCAGCTGTCTGCAGCGGGGGGCACTAACCCCCAGGACCCCTAGGGGCGTCCGTTTGAGGAGACAGGTGCTGGGTGGGTGGCTCGCGGTTACAGGAAGGGGAGGTGACTCTGGGGGGGGGCCCACCTGGACCAGACTGGCCTGGTCGCCCACCATGGCCAACTCCCAATGCCTCATGGACCAGCCAGGCCTCCACTGCAGCCCAGGAGAGAGATCCCACCCTGCCTGACCCCTCTAGGGAGCGGTGGGCAACCTGGCGCCTGAGTCCTGGGACATGGCTGCAATGTTTGGTGCCCCCCTGAGCCAGGGCCTCTGATAGGCGACCCGCAGAGCTCTGGCTGGGGGAGGGGACAGCGGGAGGGGGCGCGGATGGTGTGATGGAGTAGGGACTGTTTGTGTGTTCATTAGGTGAGAGCCAGGTATTCAGCTGTAACATGAACCTGGCCTGGGGGAGGGGAGGTCGTCACCTCTGGCTGGGGCTAGACAAAGGGAAGGGTGGAGTGGAGTCAGTTTCGGTTTGGGAGCTGGGTGGTGGGTTTACAGGGGAACCCTTGCTGGATTCCAGACACCCTGAACCCCCAGAAGGGCCAGATTGAGGGGTCCTGGCGCTGAACTCGAGCTCTGCTGTATCCTGTGTTCATGTTGTCCAATAAACCTTCGGTTTTACTGGCTGGCTGAGAGTCGCTGTGAGTCCCAGGAAGAGGGGTGCAGGGCCGGGCATCGTATCGGGGTGTGTGACCCAGTCTCCACCCGGTGGACAGTCAAATTAGTGCGCCCAGGTTGGTTGGAAAACAACTGTCGGTACAGATGCAGCACCCCTCTGATCTCAGCATGCTGGGCCGGGGTCAGCTGATCAGAGAGGGGAATCGCCTCCAGGGGGGAACCAGCCTTTGTCCCTGGGAATAGATCCACTAGAGGGTCATCCCCCGGCTCCTCCCAGTGCCCACACACGGCCAACACCATATTCCCCCGGTCATAATATGGCTTCATCATATTCACATGGTACACCCGGCGGTGATGAGCCCGGTTCAACAGCTCCACTACATAGTTTACCTCATTTAGTTGCTTGACAACCTTGAAGGGCCCTTCCCAGGCAGCCTGGAGTTTGTTTTTCCTCACGGGGATGAGAACCATCACTTGGTCCCCGGTGGCGAAGGCGCGGGCCCGCGCCGTGCGGTCGTACCAGACCTTCTGCTTCCTCTGGGCTCGGGCCAGATTCTCCCTGGCCAGGCCCATGAGCTCGGTAAGTCTTTCCCGGAAGGTCAGGACATACTCCACCACTGACTCTCCATCAGGAGTGGCCTTCCCCTCCCATTCGTCTCTCATCAGGTCCAGGGGCCCCCTTATCCGCCTTCCATACAACAGTTCGAAAGGCGAGAACCCAGTAGATTCCTGGGGTACCTCCCTGTACGCAAACAGCAGGTGAGGTAAGTACTTGTCCCAGTCCTGTGGGTGCTGGTGCATGAATGTTTTTAGCATCATCTTTAGCGTCCCGTTGAACCTCTCCACCAGCCCGTTGGTCTGGGGGTGATACGCTGAGGCCCAGCTGGGTCGGACTCCACATTTCTCCCACAGGGACTGGAGCAGCTTCGACATGAAGTTGGACCCCTGGTCCGTTAAGACTTCCTGGGGGAACCCCACCCGGCTGAAAATGGTCAGCAGCGCATCCGCCATGGTGTCTGCTTCGGTAGAGGACAAGGCCACCGCCTCGGGGTAGCGAGTGGTGAAATCTACCACCACCAGGATGTATTTCTTCCCTGACCGGGTCACCTTGCTGAGAGGTCCCACTATATCCCTGGCCACCTTCTGGAAAGGTTCTTCTATGATGGGCAAAGTCCTCAGAGCTGCTTTCCCCTTGTCCCGGGCCTTCCCCACCCGCTGGCAGGGGTCACAGGATTGGCAGTACTGTCGGACATGGGTAAAGACCCCAGGCCAGTAAAAGTTCTGTAGCAGCCTCTGCCTGGTGCGCCGGATTCCCTGGTGCCCGGCGAGGGGGATGTCATGGGCCAGGTACAGGAGCTTGTGGCGAAACTTCTGGGGAACCACCAGCTGCCTCCTGATCCCCCATGCCTCCACCTCCCCGGGGGGAGCCCATTCCCGGTACAGGAACCCCTTCTCCCACAGGAACCTCTCCTTGCAACCTCTCCTCATGGTCTGTGCTGCATTGAGGTCAGCCCGGTCCCTGGGTGTGGGAAAAGGAATGTGAGATGTTTGGGCTTCTGGGACGAGTTGATTGTGCTGGGCAAGTTAGACAGGTGTGTAGGATGATAATTATCCTATGAGGTCACAGCTGTGCCTGTGTAGATCTAATTAACCTGTTAGTCGTTGCCTGATTGCCTAATATAATTGTGTATATAAGAGCCTGCTGGAGTGGAATAAAGAGTTCTCTGCTTGTGACCACACTTGACTGTTAGACTTCGTTCCTGCTCCTGTGATGCAACAAATGGTGATCCCGATGTGATGCAACAAATGGTGGAGAATGCGGGTATAGTATCGGTTGCCTGGAAAAAAAAAAAAAGGGGGAGACGCACCTGGGTCTCAGTGACAAGCGGCTGGGAGCCGCAGGACGCCCGAAAAGGGAGCCGCAGGACGCCCGAAAAGGGAGGCGCAGGACGCCCGAAAAGGGAGGCGCAGGACGCCCGAAAAGAGGGGCGCATCTGAGCATAGTGCTAAGCGGCTGGGAGCCGCAGGACGTCTGAAAAGGGAGGCACACCCGAACCTAGAAGTGAGCAGCTAATATGGAAACCGTTGTGTCAGCGGAGCAGGAGAGTGTCAAGATGGCGAGCGTGCTGTCCAGGTGCCTGGGGAAATGCTCCCTTTTGGGCGCCCGCGTTTCTACGCCCAGCTCCTTGGCAGACAGGATGCTGGGGACAGCCCGGATCCCCGTGTTGCAGGTAGAGCTCAGCAGAGTGTTTTTCCACCTGGCTTTGTATGAGGGTGGTCGGTGCAGGGAGCAGGGAGAGGAGAATAGCATGATGCCCAGCTTCCCAGACCTGAACCGCTCATAGCTCCACCCAGGACAGAGAGTTTGCATCGCCTATGGTGGGCGGGAGTGCGCTGGCCTGGTAGAGCAGCACAATCAGCTGAACGATGAGGTGCAAGTGTTGTTCCTGGAGCAGGGAGTGCACACCTGCTGGGAGCTTTATTATGTACATCTGACTTGTTCCCTCTGCACTAATGTCTCGTTTGTGCTGATTGTGTGACACAGAGGATGTGAGACTGGTTGAGATGCAAAGATCGCCGTGGAACCAGAGCCCCCGGAGGAGAACTATTTGCTAGCTCTGCCAGGACTTTTCTTGTTTGAAATGATTTTTGCTGTGCCTGAAAGAGATTTTGTGTTGGCTGTATAGCATTCAGTGTACCATGCAATTATTATTTAGAGTAAAAAAAAAAAAAAAAAAAATGTGTTGTTGTGTTTTGTGTTGTCTGTCTTCTGGCCAGAATTGTTGTTGTGTTGTTATGTGGCTTGATGTGTTTTCTTTAGAATCCCCCCACCCTCAGTGTCAGTTTGATCACCTGACACCTGAGGGATATTTTGGTAACAGCATAAGTTGGTGTGTAACAGAGAGGGGGGAATCCTGCAGAATTTACATCATTGTTTTGTTTTTGTTTGTTTGGTGTTTCTACCTTTGCTAATATGAAAATTAAATCCTTTTTTCATGTTAAGGATTTAAGAAAGGTTTTGGAAGTTGTGTCTTCTGTGATAAATGTTATAATTTGTAGCTACTTAATTTGTGATATGTTAAGGATTGCATGGTCATAGGTTGGTTCTATAAAGTTTTAATTTTGGTTTGCGTGGAAATGTTTTGTTAATACCTTTATTCTTCTCTTTTCCTTTTTTCTTTCTTTTCCCCTTTCCTTTTGATTTTGAATACAGGGGGGAGATGTGGGAAAAGGAATGTGAGATGTTTGGGCTTCTGGGACGAGTTGATTGTGCTGGGCAAGTTAGACAGGTGTGTAGGATGATAATTATCCTATGAGGTCACAGCTGTGCCTGTGTAGATCTAATTAACCTGTTAGTCGTTGCCTGATTGCCTAATATAATTGTGTATATAAGAGCCTGCTGGAGTGGAATAAAGAGTTCTCTGCTTGTGACCACACTTGACTGTTAGACTTCGTTCCTGCTCCTGTGATGCAACAAATGGTGATCCCGATGTGATGCAACACCTGGGCTTCTGCAAGGAGGGATCTTTCTGCACCTCGGCCTGGAACTCAGCAGCTGGGACAGGGATGGGGACCTGCTCTCTCTCACCGGCTGGGTCTGAGGCCGCAGCCTCTCTGGGTCGTGTCTCTGGGCGTTCCCTCCCCACCAGGTTAGGGTCTTGCGCCTCGGGCAGAGTACCTTCCCCGTTGTCAGGGTGCAGTGCCCAGCGCCGACTCTGACTACGGGTCACGATCAGGGTACCCCGGGCATTGCCTGGCCAGGCCTCGAGGTCCCCCACCATTAGCACCTCTGTGGGCAAATTGGGGTGTACCCCCACATCCTTGGGGCCCTCCTTGACCCCCCACCTCAGGTGCACCCTCGCCACGGGCACCTTGAATGGGGTCCTGCTCACGCCCATCAGGGTCAGGTAGGTATCAGGCACCATCCGATTTGGGGCCACCACCTCGGGCCGGGCCAGCGTCACCTCTGCGCCTGTGTCCCAGTACCCAGTGACCTTCCTCCCATCCACCTCCAGGGAAACCAGGCACTGTTTCCGGAGGGGCGGCCCCGTGGCCACCCTGTAGCAGAACCTTGTGTCCAGAGCATCCAGCCCCCCAGAGGCGCTGACCTGGGGCCCTCCTCCCTCCTTCCCAGGTGGGACGCTGCCAGCCCCCCTCTCTTGGGCATGTTGCCCCTCCTCCGATTGGGTCTTTACCCAGTCAACCCTCTGCGGGTTGGGTCTGCTCGGTCTGTCTCTGAACTTGGGGCACTGGGCCCGTATGTGGCCTTGTTGGCCACAGTGAAAGCAGCCCATGTCTCGTGGGTCCCCTCGAGGGGGTCGGGTGGACCTGACGCTGGATGTTCCCCTTTTGTGGGGGTTCTCCATAGGGCCCCGCTGGGAGGTCCCATGGTGACTCTCTCTCTGCGTTGAGGCAGGCCTGCCCCCTCGAGACTCCTCCCTGCCATCCCCTGCCCGACGGTCCACATATTGGTCGGCCAGTCGGCCTGCGTGCTGCGGGTTCTCCGGCTTCTGGTCCATCAACCACCGCTTCAGGTCGGACGGGCACTGCTCATACAGGTGCTCCAGTAAGAATAGGTCAAGCAGGTCCTCTCTAGTTTGGGCCCCAGCCGTCCACTTGCGGGCGTACCCCTGCGCCCGGTTGACCAGTTGTAGGTATGTGACCTCCCGGGTCTTATGTTGACTCCGGAACCTCTTCCGGTACATCTCCGGGGTCAGCCCAAACTCGCGGAGCAGGGCCTCTTTGAACAGGTTGTAGTCCCCCGCCTCCGCCCCTCTCATTCGGCTGTACACCTCCACGGCGGTGGAGTCCAGTAAGGGGGTGAGGAACTGGATCCTGTCTGCAGGGTCAACCTGGTGCAGCTCGCAGGCATTCTCAAAGGCCGTCAGGAAGGTGTCTATGTCCTCCCCCTCCTTACGCCGGGCCAGGAAGTTCTTATCGAAGCTCTTTGTAGGCTTGGGCCCCCCCTCACTCACCGCAGCCGGGGCCTTACTGTTGCTCAGCTGGGCCAGGGCCAGCTCATGTTTGCGTTGCTGCTCCTTCTCCCTCTCCTCGTATTCGCGTTGCTTCTGCTTCTCCCTCTCCTCGTATTCACACTGCTTCTGCTTCTCCTCCAGCTCACGCTGGCTTTGTCTCTCCTCAAGTTCTCTCTGTCTCTCCTCATGTTCCCTCTGTTCCTTACGCTCCTCCATCTCTCTCAGTTTTATCTCTCTCTCCAAGTCCAGCCGCCTGCGCTCCACGGAGGCCGAGCGTCGCCGGGACGATCCCCGGCTGGGGGGTGAGCTTCGCCGGGCCGATCCCCTGCTGGCCGGGGGGGTCACGGTGCCCTCGGTAGCTGGGCTCCTCCTCCCCCTCCCCCTAGGCCTAGGGGTGGGAGATCTCGGGGAGCCCTCAGCGGCCGGCTGACCACTCCCAGCGGGGACAGACACTGGTGCCTGCGCTGCATCTGCCTGGCTGCTTCCCTCAGAGACAGGGACTGGTTCATTCCTGCGATCTCTCTCCTCCAGCCGGGCAATCAGCTGGGCCTTGGTGAGCTTCCCACAGTGCAGCCCCCTCTGCTTGCACTGCTCCACCAGGTCGCACTTGCGCTGCGTGGCATACATCATCCTACTGGCTGCTCACAGGCCGGGGTGCTCGCCGCTCCCCACGGGTTCCAGGGGGACCCCTAGTGTGCCAGTCCTTGAGGTCACCACCTCTTTGCCAGGGTCGAGCTGCAGACTCCTCCGCCCCTGGGATCGCTCGCTGTGATCCCCTGGGTGACCCTGTTACTGCAAAGTCCTGCTCTCTGGTCACACTCTGCTAGGGGTTAATCACCCTGCAATCACCCCTTCATTTTACTGCTCCCCAGTCACTTACTGTGGGAAGTGCCGTCCATGGGGTGCAGTCAATCCCACCGCTGCCACCAGTTGTTACGGAGTGTGGGGGAGCCCGGCCCTGCACCCCTCTTCCTGGGACTCACAGCGACTCTCAGCCAGCCAGTAAAACCGAAGGTTTATTGGACAACATGAACACAGGATACAGCAGAGCTCGAGTTCAGCGCCAGGACCCCTCAATCTGGCCCTTCTGGGGGTTCAGGGTGTCTGGAATCCAGCAAGGGTTCCCCTGTAAACCCACCACCCAGCTCCCAAACCAAAACTGACTCCACTCCACCCTTCCCTTTGTCTAGCCCCAGCCAGAGGTGACGACCTCCCCTCCCCCAGGCCAGGTTCATGTTACAGCTGAATACCTGGCTCTCACCTAATGAACACACAAACAGTCCCTACTCCATCACAGATGGGCACATGGCACCAGAGCCTTTGCTGCCTTTATAGCTGCGAAAAGTACATTGAACTGTGTCCTTACCACCCTCCACTTGTCAGCAAGCGCTGGATGGGAGGGGCCAGGCTGGGGCCTGAGGGGGGGGGCGCAGAGGTGCGGCCAGGTGATGTGGGAAGAAGAGGGCAAGGGGGGGCGGTGGTGTGACAGGGCGTGAGGGAGGAAGAGGGGGCTGGGTGGAGCAGGAGGGGAAGCAAGTGGGACTGGGTGATGGGGAGGGGATGGGGGAGCCTGAGGGGGGGGTCAGGCAATGGGGGAGGGGAAGAGAGTGTGGGGCAGGGCAGATGTCAGAGGCTCGTGTCAGGCTGGAAGGGACGGGGAGAGGCCACGTCCTGCCCCTTGTACCAGAGCATCCCTGACACGTGATTGTCCAGCCTGTTCTTGAAAACCACCCTAGGCTGCCGGTTCCAGAGCGTCGCTGCCCGGCGAGGTACCGAGTTTTCCCTAAATCCTCCACGCCGCAGATCAAGCCCGTTAGCTCGTCCCCTGGCTTCAGCGGACGCGGCGACCACTTGATTCCCGGCCTCTTTACCGCAGCCCTTAGCAGCCTGTCCGCAGGTCCCCTCTCCACCAGCTAAACACACCCAGGGCTTTCCACCTTTCCAGGGGGCTCCGGCTTTGTCAACCGTGCATCGGGTTTGGTTGCTCTCCTCTGGCCTCTCTCCGATTTGCGGGGTGCCCAGAACCGGACGGGGGTCTCCAACCGCGTGCTGCGGCCAGCGGGTCCATGACCGCCCGGGTCTGAGACACCCCACAATGGCACCGGCCTTTTGGGCCCAGGCTGTGGGGGCGGGAGCTGCCCCCGGGCACCGGGCCACTTTGCTGTGGGAGGGGCGGCATTGACTGGGCGTGCGGGGGATGGTGGCCAAGCCGAGCCCCCTGCTGGGGCTCGCCCCCACTAGGGTGACCAGATCACAACACTGAAACAGCAGGGCACCCCGGGGTGCCCTTAGCCCCGCCCACAGTCCACCCCTGCTCCGCCCAGGCTCCGCCCCCCACTCTGCCCAGGGCAGGGCCGACGAGACGGGGGGAAACCGGTACAAATTACGGGGGCCCGATGGTCCGGAAGGGGGCCCGGGGCCCAGCTTCCCCCTCCTCCTCGGCCCTGTTTAGCTGGTCCACCCTTGCTGGGGGGCCTGAAAAAAATTTTTTACCCGGGGCCCGAACCTGCTCTCGCCCCCCCCCCCGTGCCCTTCCTCGTCCCCCGGCCCCCGGCTGGCTGCTGAGTCCCTCCTCAGTCCCTCACCCTCCCCGCCTGCCACTCCCCTCTTCGGCCCCCGCCCACCCGCCACACGGACTTCCCCTCTGCCAGGTGGGTGCTCACCCCCCCCCGCCTCTTCCCGCCCTCGCTCCGCCCCCATCCCGCAAGTCCCCGCCCCCTGCCCTGCCTCGTCTCCTCCCCTGAGCGCGCCGCGTCCCCCCTCCCTCCTGGAAAGCGCTAAGCGCTGCCAAACAGCTGGAGGGGGGGAGGAGCGCGGACGCGGCGTGCTGGGGGGAGAGGGGGGAGAAAGAGACGAGGAGGGGGGAGCTTGGCTACAATTTTTCCCCCGTGCCATGGAGTCGGCGCCTCCCTCCCGCTCACCTCCTTACCTGAATATCCGGACGAATGGCATCCCGATCGGATATTGATCAGGACGCGGGACAAAGGGTTAAATATTGGGACAGTCCCGATTTTATCGGGACATCTGGTCACCCTAACCACCACGATGCAGCCACCCGGCTGAGCTCGGAGCAGCAAACGAGAGACCCTGCCAGGCTGCTAGGGAGCTGCCCCTTTCCCCGCAGACCTGGCACAAATCCTGGCTTGACCCCGTCTTTCTGGGGAGGGATGAGCTCACCCACATGCCTTCCACTCTCTGGGCATCTGGCAGATTGTCACCGAGTCCCCGGGCGATGCTCTGGAGCTGCTCCCTACGAAGCCAGCCAGGACTCTGGGGGAGCCTCCTCTCTCAGAGCAGACTGGCTCCAGGGCAAGACGTTTACACAGCTTCGACCTTCCTGGGTCTGACCTCGGAGCATTCAACATCCCCTTCCACACGGGCGCTTCCCACAGTAAGTCTTCCTGAGTGGGGCTCCTGGAGAAGCCAGGGGGCCCTGCCCCCCAACTCCACAGTCAGACGTGACTCTCAGCCCGCCGGTAAAACAGAAGGGTTATTCGTCCACAGGAACACAGCGTAGAACAGAGCTTGTTATTACAGACATCGGTGACTTTCGGCCAAGTCCATCTTGGGAATCCTGGGCCAGACGCCTGGATTCCCACTCTTCCAGACCCCCACGCAGACTGCCAGCCTCCAGCCACCCAATCTCCGACACCCCCTTCATGCCCCTCTTCCTTGTCTCGCTTCCCAGGCCAAAGGTGTCACCTGGTCGCACCCCCCTCCTGGGTCTCAGGATACACAGGTGCAAACAGCTGGGCAGTCTCGCCTGGCCCGAGGGCCTCAGCAAAAATCACACCCCCAATTCCCACCACCTAAGTATTGGTGCAGGATGCTGGGAAACTAAGGAACACCCAGTACTAGTATCAGAGTGGTGGGCGGGTTAGTCTGGATCAGCAAAACGCACGAGTCCTTGTGGCCATCCTGATTATCACTACAAAAGTTTTTTTTCTCCTGCTGATAATAACCCACCTTAATTGATTAGTCTCATTAGAGTTGGTTGGCAACCCCCGTTTTCTCATGTTCTCTGTATATATATATATATATATATATATATATATATATATATATATATAAAATCTTCTGTCCGGGAGTCCCCGGGCGATGCTCTGGAACCGCTCCCCACAAAGCCAGCCAGGACTCTGGGGAAGTCTCCTCTCTGTGAGCAGACTGGCTCCAGGGCAAGAAGCTCACACGGCTTCACCTCCTGGGTCTGACCTTGGAGCATTCAGCATCCTCTGCCCCTCCGTGCGCTTCCCACAGCGAGTCCGCCCAGGCGGGGTCCTGGGGCAGCCAGAGGGTCCTGCACCCCCACTGCGCAGTCAGACGTGACTCTCAGCCAGCCAGTAACACAGGTTTATTCGATGACAGGAACATGGGCTAAAACAGAGCTTGTAGGTACGGAGAACAGGTAGGTACAGAGAACCCTCAGATGGGTCCATTTTGGGGAGCAGTGAGCCAGACCCCCACGTCTGCACTTCACTCCTCGTCCCCAGCCAGCTCCAAACTGACTCTCCAGCCCCTCCTCCTCTGCTTTGTTCCTTTCCTGGCCAGGAGGTCACCTGATTCCTTTCTTCTCCCACACCTTTAGCTACTCCCTTGCAGGGGGAAGAGCCCCGGCCATTAGTTGCCAGGAGACAGAGTGTCGGCCATTTGTGCACACTGGCCCTTTGCTCTGCAACAATCTCACCCCCTAGAGACTTAAGAAATGCAGAGGGGAAACTGAGGCACCCACAGAGTATTCAGAAGAAACATTAAGAACAGTCCCACTTTGTCACATCTTCCCCACTGTATTTTCCACTCCATGCATCCGATGAAGTGGGTTTTAGCCCACAAAAGCTTATGCCCAAACAAATTTGTTAGTCTCTAAGGTGCCACAAGGACTCCTCGTTCTTTGTAAGGACAGTAAGACTCACATGCAACATAGCAAGACGAATAAACCCCCCACGTCGTCACACAGATACACACTGGGTCAGAGAAAACTCAGAGCCTGGGGGAGCAGCCCCCCCGCAGCAGCGCCTCTCTAGGCGGTCTCGCTGGCTTGTCCTGGTTGGGCCGTGGTTACCTGTGCAGGGATGGGGGGGGGTGAATTGCCAAAGTGCCAGCAGCTCCCTCCCCCTGAGCCCTGTGGCACCTGTCCTTACCCAGCCGTTCCCCCGCTGAACCTTGCAGCAGGCACAGCCACCGTTAACTCTGAACCACCCCCACTTCCCCTCCGGCTGGCAACACAGATCTCACCTCCTAGTGTCCCTTCGCCTCCCGCCCCTGCTGTGCAGCCGCTGCCCTCCACCCCAGAGCCAGCTCTGCGATGGGTTCGGTCACAGAGATCCCCTTGGGACTGTCACCTGATGGGCTGAAATGACCTCTGAGCCCCTTTTCCCTGCCAGCTTGGGCCTCCCGAACCCTGCCTTGTTGAGCCGGACACGTTAGCCTACCGCCAGGGCCGTCCCTAGCTATTCTGGGGCCCTACGCAGCCCCCCCTGCAGGGGGTGGGCCCCCAGGCCTCTGCAGGGGGGGAGGAGCAGGAGGGCTGTCCCCAAGCCTCTGGGGGGTGGGGGAGTGGCTTGGGGGGCAGGAGGGAACCACCCCCCAGCTCTCACCGGTGGCACAGCTGGGGCCGGGTCTACACTTCCCACCGCCAGTGAGTGCAGGCCCGGCCATGCTGCGGCGCTCAGGGGAGTGGGGCTGGGGCAGAGGCGGGTGGGGGCTTTGGGGAAGGGGTGGAGTGGGGAGGGCTGGGGTAGAGCAGGGGCAGGGGGCCTGGGGGAAGAGCCAGAGCAGGGGCTGGAGCAGCACGCAGCTGCAGAGGGCACCAGGAAATTTGGTCCCCCACGCAGCTGCATTTTTTGCTTACGGGTAAGGACGGCCCTGCTTACCGCAACCCAGCCTCAGGGGCTGGGCCATACTCCCAGAGCTGCAGCCTTTAACCAAAAACAGCTCAGCAGGTCACCTCTCTGGCACCCAGACCTCAATGGGATCCAAACCCCAAATAAATCTGTTTTACTCTGTATAAAGCTTATACAGGGTAACGTCATAATCTGTCCCCCCCTCTATAACACTGCTAGAGAGATACGCACGGCTGTTTGCTCCCCCGGCTATTAATCACTTACTCTGGGTTCATTAATAAACAAAAGTGATTTTATTGAGTATAAAACGTACGATTTAAGTGGGTTTCAAGTAATAAGAGACAGAACAAAGTAAGTCTAAGCCTAATACATTAAGAAACTGATTAGAGGTATCAAGTATCAGAGGGGGAAGCCGTGTTAGTCTGGTTCTGTAGAAGCAGCAAAGAATCCTGTGGCACCTTATAGACTAACAGTCGTTTTGCAGCATGAGCTTTCGTGGGTGAATACCCGCTTCTTCGGATGCAAACTTGCTTGATTCTTTGCTGCTTGATTAGAGGTAATATCTCACCCTCAGGGATGTTCCACTAAGCTTCTTTCACAGACTAGACTCCTGCCTTGTCTGGGCCCAATCCTTTCCGCGGGACAGGCCTTGTTAGTTCCAGCAGCATCTCAGGTGGTAAGCAGGGGGTTTCTCACCACTGGCCTCCTTTGCTCTGCTCCACCCGCTTTCATAGCTTTGGCACAAGGCAGGACTCTCTCGGTCCCCACCCTTCCTTCTCAATGTAGAAGTACCAGATTTATGGGGGATTTTAATATCACGTGACATGGTCACATAACCTGAGACCCCCACAGTTCCTGGGCTGACCCACACAGACACAGGAAGGTTTGCAAGTAAACAGAGCCATTTAGAGAAGCATCCGGAATGGCTTCCACGTAATATGTTTACATCAGTAATGCAAGTTTATAACTTCTTCTTCTAAGCTGTGACGTAGTGGGGGATTTTCTTGGTTTTCCAATGGTTTGCATGCAGAGAGGGTGGGACTCAGTTTCCCTGGGGGTTACTGGTTTAACCAGGTGATGCGAGAGGGAGTCTGTTGTTACAGAGAACCGGCGAGGGAACTTGGGACCCCGACCGATAGCCTGGAGGATGGAGACCCCAGCGACTGGTGACCTGACGGCCTGAGGACCCAGCTCAGGAGTCGCAGCCGGTTCTGGCCAGTGGGAGGACAATGGGCTGCAGAGAGAGGACCCCTGGTGACCTAACCAGCCGGTTCCAGCCAGAGGGCCCAGAGGACAGAAGAGGGGAGACGAGGCCCAGGCGACCCGGTTTACCTGGAGAGAAGCCAATGGACAGGGGCGGTGCCTGGGGCCGGTGATCTCAGATGCCCAGCTGGGAAGCAGGGGGGTTCTGGGCTGGAGAGAGGGAGCAGGCAGAGCCCACCTGGATTCAGGGGAGACTGGGATGTGCTGTGCCGGGGGAGGCCAGGCCTGAAGAGTTTCCTGTGCTGTGTTCAGATGCTCAATAACCCCTCCTGTGTTACGCTGGCTGAGAGTCGCTCCGGTCTAGAGATCAGGGGGCGTTATTCCCTCTGGGAGTGGAGGCCCTGGGGGTGCAGAGCGAGTGAGCTGTGTCACTGAAGGGGGTTCCCCCCCACGGACCGCACGGGGCCAAGAGTGGGCACCTCCTGGGAGTCCATGACATCAGCTTCGTAATGATACCTTACCAGAGACCTTATGCATAAAGCGTATTCCAGTGACCTCATAGTCACCCTCACCTTTTCATAACGCCTGTGGCGTGCGTCCCACAGAGCCAGCTGCATTCGGGCCATGACGTCCTCCCCACATTGCAGAGCGCAGGGGGACTCGGCTCTGGGAGGGAAGGGGTTCATCTCTGGCGCGAAGGCGGCCCTGCTCCGGCTGGCACCCAGCACCGGGCCCAGGCCCCTGGCCAAGAAGCATCCAGCTCAGGCCCTGCTGTGCAAACATCTCAGCCCAGGGCGGGGGGGGACCAGAGCAAACACCCAGATTCTGGATTCTGACCCCAGCCACAAAGTGGGTGCAGGGAACCTGTCCTGCCTGGCGCTGATCAGCCTCAGGGCCCCCCACTTCCTTCCCCCCCATGTGCCTTCCGCAGACCTCACACCCTTCAGGCCCCCCTGGGCAGCAGGGGGGGGGGGGAGATGGCTGCTGCCCCCATTATAAAGCCTTCCATGGACTGAGCCAGACTCGCCCCCTCCTGGAAGCACCCATCAGACAGAGCCCCAAAGGCCCCTCAGTGGCCACCTGCCTCATCTCCCCTGTGCCTTGTGACCCTGCCCTATTGACGGTGGGGGGAGGGGAGGCAGCGAGGACCCTCCCTCACCACCAAATGTAGCTCCAGCCTCCCCTTCCCCCAAGTCACCACCGGCTGGGCTCCGGGCACCTCCTAGGGATCGGGTCTGTTGGAGGGGGCCAGGGCAGGAGCGTGGCACCGGAGACACGGGCCAGGAGGCTGAACCCCTCCCCCCAGGCCTCCCCCTGCCCTGGAGGGGACCCTCTATGGGGTGGTCCCTCTGCCCCTCTACCGGCGAGGGGGGCAGTTAGTGCAGCTAGACCGAGACAGCCCCTCTCTCAGCCAGTACAGGGGCTGCCACGTGGCTCCTGGCCACGGCTCGCCCAGGGGGCCAGCCCCACGTCAGGCACAGAGCCCGATCCCGGACCGACCGCCTCCTCCCAGCCCCACTACAGCGTCTTGGTGCCCTGCACCAGCAGCGTGGCGTTGGCCGCCTTCGGCCGGGCCTGCCGCTGCAGCAGGCGAGCGGCGTTCTCCGGCAGGGGCGGCTGGTAGCGGTAGCGGTAGCCGTAGGCACGCAGGTGGTAGGTCAGGAACTCCAGTGTGTACATAAGCTCGGGGCTCACGTAGTGGAAGGAGACGGCCAGGTCGGAGCAGCACTGGGGGCCCTGCAGAGCGCGGGAGGCCAAGGGTTAATGCGGGAGGCCCCGAGCCACACAAAGGGGTGTGAATGGGGCAGGAGGAGCAGCCCCAATAGAGATCCCCCCTTCCCACCCCTCCAGTGCAAGCAGCTCCATTGGCTCCTGCAGCAGCAGCTCAGCGGTAGCTAAGCACCAATTGTTCCAATTCCCGATGGTGGCAGATGCCCCGGCTCCGCTGCTCCCCCAATGCGGGATCGTCCCGCCAGGGGCCTCCAATGAACAGCAAACACACAGCGTGCTGGGCCTCCCCCTGCTCCCCTGGGGGCAGAAGGGGCATCGGCTCTGGACCAGGATCCGGCCCCCCTCGGGGCGGCACCGCTGGCTGCCTAATGCTATTAACTCTGCCCGCTTCTCCGCTGGCTTCCACAGGGCACCGTGATCCCCAACACCTTGTGAGCTGCCCGTCCGCAGGAGCCCCGGCATGGAAAACTACCAGGGGCCCCAGGGACTGAGCCACCGTGGGGCTGAGACCCTCCCCTTCCACGGGAAGCCACCAGTGGGACCCAGGCAGCTACCCGGGGCCCACGTCCTGCCAGGGTGTCTTAGAGGCCTGCAGGCTGGGCACCTGGCACTCCAGCCTTAACCACGGAACCACCTCCCCTGGCCACGGAGAAGCCAGGAGAGCAGGGCCTGTCCTCAATTCGGCCTGGGCACCCATGCCCGGAGGATGCCACGGGCGGTGGGGGGTGATAAATGCAGCCCAGGAACCCAGGCCCAGGGGAGGGGAAGGGAACGCAGCCACGGCCACCCATGCCCGGAGGATGCCACGGGAGGGGGGCATGCAGGCGGCCACGTACCTCCACGATGGGATAGTAGCAGTAATTCCAGTACCAGAAGCTCTTGGAGAACTTCCCGGTGAGGTGGGATTCGGGCCCAAAGGGGTGGAAAGTCTCTCGCCCAGCGGCGTCCCGGGAGTCCCCCGCCCGCACCCCCATCTTCTCCATGCACTGGCCCAGCGCCAGGTCCTCCACCGAGGAGGTGTGGGCGCACACCTGGGTCCTGAAGCCCTCCACGAAGCGCCTCAGGGCCTCCTTGCTGAGGACGTAGCCGGCCCCGCCGCTCATGTAGCCCTGCTTGGCGAAGGGCTTGAAGCGCTTCCCGAAGTAGACGGGCTCCTCGGGCGTGTGGTTGGCCAGCAGCCAGCGCAGGTTGTCCAGCACCACGAAGGTGTCATCGTCCGCCTTGAGGAACCAGTCGGCCTGCTCCAGGTGGTGCCGGTGGACGTACTGGAAGGCCCGGATGGTTTTCCAGTACAGCTGGTCCCGGCCTTCCTTGGTGTCCAGCCCCACGGTGGGGAAGCCGTCGTCCCGCACCGAGCTCATGAACAGCACCACGTTGCAGTGCCGCGTCCACGTGGCCTGGACGTGCCGGGCCTTGGTCTCCAGGTTGCTGGGTCCCGTCATGACCCAGCACAGGATCCGCACCTTGTTGTACAGCTCGGCCGCAGTCGTGCTGACCTCCCCTGGGCGCGGAAAGAGCGTTAGGGGCACAGGGGAGACACCCCCACCTCCTCAATCACCCCAAGACTGAGCCAGCCCCTGGCATTGCGGGCAGCTGCGGGCGCCAGGGCCTCCCGGAGCCCATCCAACCTGGTGTACACGCTGAACTGGGCAAGGACAATGGGAGGCGAGGTGGGCGGGGGGCCAGGCCGCTCTCATTTACTTGAAACTGCCCGGGAGGGACCATTCTCCAGTTCCCCCTGCCACCCACCTCCTGGGGGCGATTCCTTGGTGCCCAGTGCACCCTCTGTACAGCCGCACAACCCAGTGGGGATGTTACATGAGGGGTTCCCTGCCCCCAGGAATGATCCCTGCCCCGGTGCCAGGATTCCCTGTCTCCACCAAGCAGCCTCCCGAAGGGGGCAGGGGAACGGGGGTGCAAAGGCCGCAGGGGACTGGTATTTTCCTGGGGGTCTCCTGCCAGCCGGCACAGGAGCTGCCGCCGAGCGGAGAATGGTGCCCGATCCCACTAATGCGGCTGCCAGGATCAGCCAGAGGGGATCCCCCAGGTGCCAACGCTGCTGGAGAGCCCTGGCCCACCCGTGTCCACCCCATCCCGCAACCCCTGGTGCCAGCTTGGCTGCCGACTCCCTCCCCCAGCCTCCGCACGATCAATCCCCAGCCCCCACGCCCTGCAGAGACACCGCGCCCCATGGCTCTTGCGGAATCCCTCCACCCCCCCCGGCCTGCCCACCTGAGAGGTGCGGGTGGCCAGCGCTGAGGAGCGCCGGGTGCTGCACGACCCAGACGTCAGGGTCGGGCGTCTGGCTCTCGAGGCCCGGGGGCCGCGGCCAGAGCAGGCCGTTGAGCAGGTAGAAGGTGCTGATGAAGCCGGTCACGATGCCCACGTGGAAGGCCAGCCAGGAGCCCTTGAAGCCCCCCAGTGCCATGCTGCCCGGCTGCCCAGGGAGGGCTTCACACAGCCTGGGGGGCAAACAGCGGGTCAGGCTGCTGGGAGGGGGGAGCTGGGTGGAGCCACCAAAAGGGGCGACTCTTCCTCCCACCTTGCAGCTTAAACATTAATGACCAGTCGGGCTCAGACGGGACAGGAGCAGAGTCCAAAGCTATAAAGGGGCAGAGACAGAGCTGGGAAACTCCCGGCTGGCCCCGGCTCCGGTGCCCACGCCCTGCCAGGGTCTTGGGGGGCAGGATCTGCCCCAGCTGTTCTCCCCTCCCTCCCCCCGGCCAGGATTTCTGCCCCCCTTCAGGACACTAGCCGCCCTGCCTCAGCTCCTTCTGCAACACTCGTAGCCCTGAGCGAGCTGAGATGGGGCTCGAGCCCCAGTTCCCCCCCCCATCCACAGCCCCCGGGGCCCTGGCAGAGATGGGGCACCGGTGACCAGCCAGAGGCACGTTTGCCAGGAATGTCCCCGTTCCAGCCCCTGGGCCGCAGCCACGATTCAGGACGGCGCTGAGCACCCATCCCGGGACCCGAGCCCGCAGCAGGGCCGTGCACGCAGCTGGCACCGCCCCGACCGAGTCCATGCAGCAGGTGGCAGCAGCCCGGACCCAGGAGCCTCCACACGCGCGGGCAGCTCAAGAGCGTGGCCCCCGCACCTCCCCCAGCAGGGCAGAGTCAAAGTTCTATGGAGGTGGCTGATAAATGTGGGGGGGGGGACCCCACAACTCCCCCTGCAAAACCCAGCAAAGCCGTGGGGGTGGGGGGTCAGGGGCTGCAGCGGCCATAACAAAAACCCAACATTTACGGGGGGGGGGGCATTGGGGGAACCTAGGGACACAGCCACAGACTGGGGGAGGGGGATAAGCCCAGGAGCGGGAGGATGAGCCCCGGGCTGGGGGATGCAGGGACGAACCTCGGGGTGGGGGCGCAGCCCAGACATTCCCAAGCCAGGAAGATCCTGGGCTAGAAACCGGCCCCCCCCCCCCCCACAGCTGCAGAACCCAGCCCAGCGCCCCCCTCCCCTTCCCCGCCCCTCCCTCCGCCTTCCATTATTAATCAGAGCTAAGCGGCAGCTGCTGTTAATTAATCCCCAGGTCCCAGGGGGTCAAGAGAACAAACAGTCCAGGAGGGGGGCTGAGAAGGGGGTCCCAGAACAGGGCTTTGGTGCTGAAATAGCCACTGGGGGGCTGTGGGGGCTGGGAACCAAAGAGTGAGATAAATATTAGCAGGTGGGGGGGGGGGACAGGACGCAATGTGCCATGGGGCATGCCCCCCCCCAGAGCAGTGAGACGAGAGGCTTTGGTCTCTGCTGCCCCTCTGACCCCAACAGCCCCCCGAGCTCAGCCCCAAGGGAGAACAATGGGCCGCGGATCAGGGCACAGAGAGGGAGGGTCCTGGGGCCATTCCCCTGCATTGCCCGACTTGGGAGCGCTCAGTGGGTTGGCGAACATGCCAGGAGGAGGATGCTGGGCGGGTGGGGCTCATCCCCATGACCTGCCCTGTGGGGCGGGGGGGGGCAGCAAAGAGGGGGGGCATCATTCTTCAGAGGGGACCCTAACCTGAGCTCCCACCCCAGGGGGATGCTAGCGACTCCAGGGGGACCCAGCTAAGGGGTCTGCCTGGGCGACCGCTAGCAGAGGCAGGATGTTGGCAGAGGCTAGTCCACCCCCACCGCCCCTCCCGTGCCCGCGTCTCCCCGCACTGGGCAGATCCTGCCCTTCGGCTCCGGGGACCCCGGCCTCCTTCCGGGCTCAGAAATGAGGTGGAAGTGACCCCAACCCCCCAGAGAGCTGGAGGGTGAAGAGTTGGGGGGCGGGAGGGGGGCAGAGGCCGACAACCAGAGAGCAACAGTCAGGTCTAATCTAGGTCAATCCATCCCACTGGGCCACGCCAGGAGTCTATGGGGCGGGGCAGCCACGGGTGGGGGAACCAGCCCCACCTCCGCCAGCTCAAGCCTCCCCACCCCATGATGGGCCCCACCCAGCCCCTTTGCCATCCCTGCCCCCATGCCCCTGGGGGGAACCGGGAGAGCACAGCCCCCAGGCAGCCGGCAGCTCCCCGGGGACTCCCAACAGGCGGGCGGGATCTGATGAGCGCCCCAACCCCCGTCCCCCCCTTGCCCTCCCCCCAGGCTGCTGGGAAGGGCTGGCGGCCACAGCAAACCAGAGCTGGCTGATGAGCACCGAGATGGGGAGGGGGTTTCCATAGCAACGGAGGTGGGGGGCTCTCTGCCCAGCCAGACCCCGCTAGAGGGAGGGGATGGATGGACAGAGGGACAGACCCACCCAGCGCCCTTCACATCCCGCCCCCGGGTCTCCTCCCACCTAGGCCTCCATCTACCCAGTGCCCTCCATGCCCCCCCCGAGGTCCCCTAAGTGCCCCCTTGTGCCACCCCCAGGCAGTGCCCCCCCCAAGCGCAGCCAGTATCTTCGCCCTTAAGGGACCCTCCCTATGCCCTAGGTTCCCACCCCAGCATCCAAGGGGACCCCCCCACCCAGCACCCCCCATCTCCTGCCCCCCTCCACCCAGAACACCGTCTGATTCAAGTGATCCAGACAGCCCCCCCGAGCCCCACCCTGCAACCTCCATCTCCCCGCTCCAGGGGCGCCCCCCCCACTCACACCCAGTGCCCCCCACCTGCCATTCAGAGCTGGGCTCTTTACTCGCCAGCTCCTGGAGGGCTCAGAGCCAGGCCCCTGGGCCGGTCTCCTCTCCCTAAGTGGGACCGGCCCCGATGGGACTCGGGCCCACAGCCCAGGTTCCTCTTCTGTTGGCAGTAGGGGGCAATCCCCCCCCCCCCCGGGGGCTGGGCTGGCCAAGTCAAGGGGCTTCCTGGGCGAGAGCCGGCCCAGGAACCCGTCACCACCACCATGCGGGGGCGCAGGTTAACCCGACGTGCCCCCTGCCCGCTCCCACGCCCCGGTGGCGGCTCTGCCCTCTGTACCCCAGCGCCCGAAGGAACAACCCTGCCCGGGCAAGGGGCCCTTCCCGGCTCCGCTCCCTGGGACACCCAGCCATGAGCATTGGGTGCAGCACCCCGGGGCCATCCAAGGGGTCGGGATGGTCCAGGGGCCCTGATGGGGGTCACCTTCCCGTCCGAGTGGAGCGCGGGGACCAGGGGATGAAGGGACAGGAGCAGAGACAGACAGAGGGACCCAGGGACCGGTACAACCCTCCAGAGGGAGCGATCCTAGGACCCAAGCGGCTGGGGCAGCCCCACGGCAGAGGATAGAGCGGGGCGGGCAGAGAGAGATGCCCTCTCCCTGCCCCATCTGTGCCAGCCCCAGGGCTGAGCCCCTGCCAAGGGAGCTCACAAGGGGTGTGGTGGGGGGTCCGAGCCCCCTCAAAAGGGGGTAGACGGGGGGGGGGGAAGCACCGGCTGGGAATGGGGCAGAGGTGTGGGGAGAGGAAGGGGGTGGGGCCGCTCTGATCTGAATCCCCCCAGATCTGGGGGGTGTCAAGGGACCCGCGGCACCGTTACCTTCCCAGGGCCGCGGGAGCAGAGCGGGGAGCGGCCGGACCCGCCCCGGGACCCCCGGCAGCAGCAGAGCCCCCGACCCAGGCGCCCCACGGCGGCCGCCTCCGCAGCGGACTCACCCAGCGCTACATTGTAGCCAGCTCGGAGACAAGGCCCCGCCCCTCCCTGCGCCCATTGGCCGCCGAGCTGCCAGCTCGCTCTTGATTGGCTCAAGGACCCCCCCCCCATGCGGGTGGGAAGAAGGGGCGCTGGGGCAGGTTTCTTCCTTGTCTGGAGGGAGACCTGGGGGGCGGACTCCTTGCCCCCCCCCCGCAGATTGGGGAGGGGGACAAAAAAGGGGGAGAGGTAATCACAAGGGGGGAGGACCCAGTCCCAGCTGCCCCCCCTTCAGCAAATAGGGGAGGGGAAATGGGGGGCTGGGTGGGAGAAGGAGGAATGGGGGGAGGCGGGCTGGGGAGCTCCTTGCCCCATAGCCAGGTGTGTGTCCCACCCCGCCCTGGCACCTGTCCCCGTGCCCCATAGCCAGGTGTGTGTCCAACCCCGGCACCTGTCCCCGTGCCCCATAGCCAGGTGTGTGTCCCACCCCACCCGGGCACCTGTCCCCCTGCCCCATTGCTAGGTGTGTCCCCCACCCCGGCACCTGTCCCCGTGCCCCATAGCCAGGTGTGTGTCCCACCCCACCCGGGCACCTGTCCCCCTGCCCCATTGCTAGGTGTGTCCCCCACCCCGGCACCTGTCCCCCTGCCCCATAGCCAGGTGTGTGTCCCACCCTGCCCCAGCACCTGTCCCCCTGCCCCATAGCCAGGTGTGTATCCCACCCCGGCACCTGTCCCCCTGCCCCATAGCCAGGTGTGTGTCCCACCCCACCCGGGCACCTGTCCCCGTGCCCCATAGCCAGGTGTGGTCCCACCCCACCCTGGCACCTGTCCCCCTGCCCCATAGCCAGGTGTGGTCCCACCCCGCCCCAGCACCTGTCCCCCTGCCCCATAGCCAGGTGTGTGTCCCACCCCAGCACCTGTCCCCCTGCCCCATAGCCAGGTGTGTGTCCCACCCCACCGTGGCACCTGTCCCTGTGCCCCTAGCCGGGTATGGTCCCACCCCCTCCTGGTCCCTGTCCCCGTGCCCCATAGCCAGACACGTTCTCCCTTCCTTCCATCCTTCCAGCCCACATCCCTATGTCCCATAGCTGGGTGTGTCCCATGCCCTCTGCCCCGGGATGGGGGGAGGAGGGGGAGGTGACCTCGCTTTGATGCCTTTTGTCTCCCTGCTGCTCACCTGGCTGGGCTGGTGGTTTTACTGGTTTGGCAGGAAAACCATTTCCTGCCCTTGCCTGTGAAGGTGGATTTTACCTATATGGGCAGGACGGAGCCCAGCCCTTGTGCAGGGCAGTGGGGGCAGAGGCATGTTCATTGGGGACGAACCCTCCTACCCCTGCTGACACCCTGTCCCAGCGTCACTGGGCGATGCTCTGGAATTGCTCCCTACGAAGCCAGTCAGGACTGTGGGGGAGCCTCCTCTCTCGGAGCAGATTGTCTCCGGGGCAAGAATCTTCCACAGCTTTGACCTTCCTGGGTCTGAAACTCGGAGCATTCGGCCTCCCCTGCCCCTCCAGGCGCTTCCCACAGCGAGTCCGCCCGGGCGGGGTCCTGGGGCAGCCAGGGGGCCCTGCCCCCCGACTCCGCAGCCAGACGTGACTCGCAGCCAGCCAGTAACACAGCAGGTTTATTAGACGACAGGACCACAGTCCAAAACAGAGCTTGTAGGTACAGAGAACAGGACCCCTCAGTCAGGTCCCTCTTGGGGGGGTAGGGAGCCCAGACCCCGGTTCTGGGCCTCCCTCCGTTTCCCCAGCCAGCTCCAAACCGAAACTCTCCAGCCCCTCCTCTGGCCTTTGTCCCTTTCCCCGGGCCAAAGGTGTCACCTGGCTGCACCCCCTCCTGGGTCTCAGGTTACACAGGTGCAAACCGCTGGGCAGTCTCACCTGCCCCGAGGGCCTCTGCAAAATCACACCCCCAATTCCCACCACCTAAGTATTGGCGCAGGACGCTGGGGAAACTGAGGTACCCCCAGTATTAGTATAGGCCAGAAAGACTCACATGCAACATAACGAGGTGAATAAAACCCCACTTCGTCACACATCCGCACACGCCCCGGGGCAGGCGTTGGTCCGCGCTGGGCTGGGGGCCATTCTCCGCAGGATACATGTTTGTTCTCCTTACCTGGATGAGTCGGAACAAAGAGCAGGCTCTAAATGGCACCTTCATCTGATCCAGTGAGCTAAACGCACACAGTGGCCCACTCCTGGGGCTGGCACGACCTGCCCTGTGATCGGGGCGGGGCGGGGAGGGGGGGGGGGCTGTTAGCTCCCCAGGATGGAGCCCTGTTCCCATTGCCCCAGGACGCAGGTTCACACCTGCATGCAGCCACTGTGGGACAGCCGAAAGCCCCACCCCCACCCAAGGAAGGTGCTTCCTGAGCTGGGCTGATGGGCCAGGACTGGATTTGCCAGCCTCAGATGGAGGCACGAGGACAGGAGGCTGGGGGGAGCGGGCGGGTGGGTCGAACGGGCAACAAAAAGACTAGTGCAGGCCGTGTCTGATCCCCCCCCACACCTCTATTTACACACACAATTGCCCACTTTGCACACAGAGCTGAAGTAATTGTGTGTGGGTAAATCCACCCAACGTCAACATCCCCCTCCTGAGCTTGGCTGCAGTCAGCCCCACCCCAGGTCAATTGCACCCGCAGACCGCTGGGAAGGCTAGAAAAGCAGCAAGCCGGGATGCAGCCGGACCCGGAAGTGGCCTGGTGGCTGGCTAGATACACGCAGGGGCCAGAGGGCCTGTCACAGACTCACAGGTCGTGCCCACTTTTCGCCCCGTGCAGTCCCTGCGGGGAACCCCCTTCAGTGAGACAGCCCTTCTCACGGGATCTACTCTCTCTTGGGGTCGGGCCCCTCCACCTCTCTGAGCATTAGCACCCCCGTCTCTCTCTCTCCAGTCCCAAGCCCAGCCCTGTGCTTCCCAGCTGGGTATCTGATATCGCCTCCCCCAAGCCCTGCCTCTGTCCATTGTCACCTATCCAGGTAAACCGAGTCACCTGGGCCTCCTCTCCTCTCTTCTGTCCCCCTCTGGCTGGAACCGGCTGGTTAGGTCACCAGGTTCCTCTCTTCACAGCCCATTGTCCTCCCACTGGCCAGAAGTTCAGGGCCCCCGGGGGGATAAAGCATCGGGCCCTCCCCCTCACATGGACCACCTCCATGTCGTACCCCCGAGGAGCAGGCTCCATCTCAGCAGCTTGGCATTAGCCCCTTTCATTTGGTGCAGCCCCGTCGGGGGCGAATGAAGGTTCTGGGGTCCATGGTATTACACATGCAATGGAGTACGGGCAGCGGCGTATTATCGCCTATGGCACGGGTGCCGAAGGCGGCACGCGAGCTGATTTTCAGTGGCACTCACACTGCCCGGGTCCTGGCCACCGGTCCGGGGGGGGTCTGCATTTGAGTTTAATTTTAAATGAAGCTTCTTAAACATTTTAAAAACCTTATTTACTTTACATACAACAATAGTTGAGTTCTATATTATAGACTTAGAGAAAGAGACCTTCTACAAACAATGTATGACTGGCACCGAAACCTTCAATCAGAGTGAATAAATGAAGACTCGGCCCAGCACCCCCCTGGCCTAGGCCAACAAGGCCCAGGCCTAGGGCAGCAAATTTGCTCCTGACCTCTGCCCCTTCCCCAAATCCCCGGCCCGCCTCCTCCCCCAGGCGCGCCGCGCTCCCCTCCGTCCACCTCCCTCCCAGATTTGCCGCCCGAAAGCGCTTGGGAGGGAGGGAGACGCGAGTAACGGTGCGCTTGGAGGAGGCAGAGCAGAGGTGAGCTGGGGCCCGCGGGCGTGGGGAGTAACCCGGGGGGGGGGGGGGGGGAGGCTGGGAACTGCTCCCTGCCCCAGCTCACCTCAGCTCCACCGCTGCCATCCCCCGAGCATGCCGCAAGTCTCCTCCCTCCCTCCCAGGCTTGCCAAGGGGAAGCAGAGGTGAGCTGGCGGGTGGGGGGGGGAGGCAATGTTTTGAGGGCCTGGGGCGCCAAATTTGTTAATCCGCCACTGAGTAGGGGTGAATTCCTCTGGAAGGAGGGGGACGCCAATGTACTTTCTCCCTTGTCAGCCTCTCGGAAGCCACCCCATGGAGGGATTCGGATCTACAAGGTCAGACTAGTTTCCCCAGGGACCTACGGACACAGGAGGGGTTCTCAGATAAACAGCCTGGTCCAGCCAAAGGCCAGGACCCCTGGAGGGACTGGGCCTACCACGTTGCCAACCCTCCAGGATTGGCCTGGCGTCTCCAGGAATTAAAGCTGAATCTTTAATGAAAGATTGTCATGTGATTAAATCTCCAGGAATACGGCCAACCTCCTACCGAGGCCCCCTGAGAGCGTGTGCTTGTTCTGAGCTGAAGTGGGGGTGAACTTGAAACCCCTTGTGGGGGGGGGGGGTCAAAGGCCTGTTCCCCCAGAGCCCAGGCCTGGGTTCGGGTGATCTCCGGGAAGCGCGTGAGCATGTGCATGGGTCTTTTTAAGATTGTCTCTGGAGAGCTTTTCCCTGAAGGAGAAAAGCAGCTGGCTGGCACGGGGTGGCTGGCATGGGGTGGCTGGCACAGGGCGGCTGGCACAGGGCGGCGGCTGGCACGCGGGCAGTCATATTGTCGGCCAGCGCAGAACGGACAGCAAGCAGGCCCCCTAACCTGGGGAGGCAGGGACCTGTTGAGCCTGGAGAAACCCCGCTCAGAAGGGAGAAAGGCGTGAGACAGGTGACAGCCGGGGAGCCGGGAACCTGGCTGGAGGGGATACAAGTCCAGGTGCCCTGAGCTGCGACGGTCTCCCAAGAGCCACGGAGGAGTCCGGAGGAGTCTCGCTCGCTAGCCCTTGGGGGCAGAGATTGGGGGCAGGGGTGGCCAGCACGACCAGGCCCTGATCTGAGATGGTGGCCTGTGCCCCCCTCGCCCCATGCTACTGGGAAACCAGCTGCCACGGGGTGTGGGAGGAGGCAGCAAAGCAGAGGTGCTGATAAAGCAAACACTGAGCCCATCCTTGCTGGAGCAGTAACTCCTCCGTCACTACTGCTGTACAAACACCAGCTGGCTTTGAGCGCTGGCAGGGGAGCAGGTCCATCCCCTTCCCGGGAGCTGGTGCCCGCTGGCATCGCCCCCTGCAGGGGGTGCACCCAGCCAGCTGCATGATGGGCCCCGACTGGGGCACTGGGCCGGGCAGAGGTGCCAAGGGACGAGAGGTTCAGAGAGGCGCTTGGGGGGCACGCAGGGACAGAGGTCGATTTTGCAGGTGTTGGGACGATGCTACCCGCCCGGCCACGGGCGCTGGCTGGCGCACACCATGGCCAGCACCGTTTATGCCCAAACCCCAGAGGCACGAAACCTTGTCCCTCAGCAGCACGTTGGGGGCAGAGGACCACGCCAGCCTCTCTGCACCCCCATCCCGCATTGAGGGGGGAGGCCCTCACACGCCCACTGCCCATCCCGGGGGGGTTAATCATTCGCCGAGCAGGTGCCCAGGCCTCTGAGCACAGGAACGCCCAGGACGGGCCCTGCCTGCTGGCCAAACAAGGAAGCGTGCAGAGCAAACAAACAGAAGGGCTTTTCGGGGAAGAGTTCTGGGCGAGCTCAGGCCCGGAACTTCCTCACCCTCTGGGACATTGGCCAGCCCATGTGCGAAGAGCAGGAAAACAGTCGCCCATCCCCGTCTACGGCAGCCCGGCTGCTGGGTAAGGGCTGGGTGAGGCATACGGGCTGGGGAAAACGGGGCACTACTGGGGCCAGTGACCACCAAGAGGGGGACGGGGGGAGCAGCCCCCTCGCTCCTCCTGCTGGGAAGGGGCGATGACAGGCCAGAGCAGGCCTGGAGGTGGGGATGGAGGCAGCCCACGAGTCAAGGACGCAGAAGCACCAAGGGGTCACCCTGTTTCCAGTCTTCAGAGCAGGATGGGCCTTCTACCCATCCCGCCTGGGGCACGTGCCGGGGAGAAGGGCAACAGCTGGCCAGCACCAGAGGCACCCAGTGAGGCAGAGGGCGAGGGGTCGTGGTTGCAGCTCCGCCCGAGGGAGCGGTGGGGGGAGGCGGCAGGATGGGGGGACTGCACGGAGCAGGGCTGCCATCAGCTGCCTGTGACCTCCGCATCCGAGCGGCCAAGGCAGCAGGCAGATCCGCCGCAGAGGGCAGAGCTCGCGAGCAGGGAGGTTGGAGGAGTGGCTGGGTCCTACCCCGTGTGGCCTCCCGTGAGCTGGGGCAGGAAGGTAGGTGCTAGGGGAGGGGGATGGATTGCTCACTCCCGCCCCCCATCATTCACCTCTGGGTGGTAGGCGGGGGCTGGCCTAGCTTCCCCCCAGCCACTTGCAGCACCTGACCCACCTCCCTGGAGCAGAGATTCTTTTCCCCCTGGCATCACCCGGTAAAGGTGGCACTGCCACAACTCAGACAGGTGCTGCCACCTGTTGCCAGACTGTAGCACTGCGCGCACACCTGGCGTGGTGACTTCTTCGCCTGGGCAAAGCAAGGCTGGAACCCTCCAGTAACTGGCAGCCGCACTCCCTGGTGCCCGTGCCAAGGGAAAAGCCAGGGCACAGACCCCAGCAACAAGCTGCTGCTGCGGATTCATTTGCCCAGAGGCCGGGGAGTTACATTAAAGGCCTCTGGGCAGCTGGGAGATGCCAGCGAGGGCCCTGGAGCCAGAGTGTGTCTCACCCGAGACCAGGACAGTTAGGGAGCAAGGGGGTGCCAGTGAGGAACACGTGGTTCTCCCGGACCTGAGCAGATCTGTGGGGATTTCAGCCATGAAACCGGCCTTAGCTGAATGAGCTGCAAGCGGGGGCCTGGGGGCCTCCCTGGTGTCACTGACCCCAGGTGAGGTCCAAAGGATGGGGGTGGGGGACGGAACCAGGGTTGCTCGCCAGGAGCCAGCGTGATGCGGCAGGAAATGCTCGTTTCCAGATGGCACGAGGCCTGGCGGCCCGGAAGGAACGTGAGCCGCGCCGAGGGGCAGCTCGCGGCCCCGCCCCGCCGCAGGGAATTAGACACAGGGAGCGGACTAGTCAAGCCTGGTTTATTGATACAAATTGAGTCGTGGATGGTTTTTTCAACCTTTCCCTTGGGAAGCGGGGTCCCCCCACCCCCTCGCAGAGCGGGCAGGGGCTGGGGAGACCTTTTCTTCCCGCCGCTTGTGAGAGAAAGTGAATCGTCTCGTTAGGAGAGAGGGCAGATGGGCTCAGAGGCTGCCACAGGCAGAGAGGGGACCACGGTGAGGTCTCGCTAACCCTCTGCGCTCCTGCTCTCACCCGGCTCCTGCGCACGGCGACGCTCCCATGCCCCCAGCTCTGTCCGGAGCCCAGGCTGAGCAGGGCAAGGAGAGCATGCTGGGTAACGACTTATGCAAATGACCTAAGCCACCGCCCCTGCTACAGTTGAGCACTGGCCCTGGGGAGGCCACAGGCGATGCGGCCCAGCTCCTGCCAGGTTTAGCAGTGGAGTGGGAGGAGCTAACCAGGCTCCAGGCCCCGCCCCCCAGCTCCAGACCCAAACCTGGCAGCAGCTGCAGGCACGGAAGGGCATTTCTCCACGTGCCTGGCTCGCGAAACGCCAGGGCTCCAGCTCCGCCCTCCCTTTGCCCAGGCACCGCAGACACGCAGGGGAGATCCCTGTGCCCAGCCTGACCTCCTGCCCGCCCGGCCTGCAGGCGGCACCCAGCAGCCTCTCCCTGCCACCTGGTCTCCGCTGGGCAGAGCTCCCCCGGGGGAGTCCAGCTCTATGAAATGCGGAGGCCCCGCAGCCCCTGCTCCTGAGGGAGTGGCCAGCCGGCAGAGCCCCCATGGGTGGGGAGACACCATTATTCTCATGGGGAGGCGGGTTGGTGCATGGAACCCGCTAGCGTGTGCTAGACGGGTCACACAGCTGCAGCCCACGCCCACCCTTCCTCGAGGGATCAGAGGATGTTCCTGCCGTCAGTTACCATGGAAACCAGCCAGTCCCTCTCCATCCTCCTAGCAGGAGACATCCCAGACAGAGGCCCCCTGGCCGGCCGTGGGGACAAGAGCGATAGGTGTCCCCCACCCCCAAGTGCTGGTGGGTGCCAGGCCCCGCCGGGCATCCTCTGGAGAGAAGCCATGGTGCCTGGGTTACTAGTCAATAGGGTGACCCGATGTCCCGATTTTATAGGGCCAGTGCCAATATTTGGGGCTGTGTCTTACAGAGGTGTCTATTACCCTTCACCCCCCAACCTGATTTTTCCCACTTGCTATCTGGTCACGCGACTAGATGAGTCAAGGGGACATTCGGGGGGTGGGGGTTGCAGGCAATCATCCGGCGCCTGCTCAGAAATCCAGCTCCTCCGAGTCGGTGCCGCCGGCCGCTGGCGCCTCCTCCTGCCGCTGCCCCCACACAAAGCGGTAGTTGTCCTCCAGCTCCTGCTGCCGCCTCCGCTCCTTGTGAGCTTCCTCCGTGCCCTGGATCTGGAGAGGCAGAGAGCAGGGGCCCATGGAGGCACTGGGTGGAGATCCCACACCAGCAGCTGGGGCGAGAGTCGGGGCAGGCCGACCTTCCCCCCTGCCAGCAGGGAGCTGCAGAATGCTTGGATGGAAGAGGCAAGATAAGGCCCCGCCCTCCAGCCCCAAAGGCCCCACCCCCAAGCCCCAAAGGCCCCACCCCATGTAGCATTAAACTTGCATTCACCAGGATATTGAAGAAAATGTCTTTGAGGTTCTTGGTGTCCTCGTCTGACAGCCAGTGGGTATCGTCCTCATCCCCGAAGCCCCCTGTCGTCACAATTTTGATCTCGATTTTACCTGTCGATCAAAGCGCCGCGAGCGTTAGCCCTCGTGTTGGCTCAAAGTTCGACTCCACCCTTCCAGCGCTCAGGGGTGTGAAACCCCCACCCCCCTGAGCGCCGCAGCTATGCCAGCCTAGCCCCCAATGTAGACACGGCGGGGCCGATGGGACAGTGCTTCTGCGGCCGCCGCGCGAGGAGGGGAAGTTTCTCCAGCGATGGGAAACCCCCTGGTGGGCGATCCCAGAGGATGCGACTTTACTTCCAGTGGTCCGCACCTTAAGCGTAATCCTGATGGGAATCCAGGCCCTCACCGTTGTCACAGTCACTGCACCCCTTCCCGCCCCCTTCCCTGAGCCTGCCATGCCCTCGCTCCCCCGCTCCATCCCAGAGCCTCCTGCACCCCACGAACCAGCTGATCGGGAGGTGCGGGGAGACAGGGGCAGGTGCTGATCAGTGGGGCTGGCAGAGGGCACTGGGAGCGGCGCGGGGGGACTGATGGGGGGCTGCTGACGGATTACTGTGGCTCTTCGGCAATGTACATTGGTAAATTCTGGCTCAGGTTGGCCACCCCTGGGCGAGGCGGTCATCCTGCTGAAAAGGATCTGGGGGTTACAGCAGCTCACAAGCGCAACATGAGTCAATAACGTGAGGTAGCTGTAAAAAAAAGGATAATATTCCGGGGTGTATTAACAGGAGCATTGTGTGTAATGCACCGGGGGAGGGGGGGTGTTGTCCCGCTCTATGCGGCACCGGTGAGGCCTCAGCCGAAGCACTGCACCCAGGTCGGGGTGTCACACTTTACGGGGGCAGAAACTGGAGAGAGTCCAGAGGAGAGCCACAAAAACGATAAAAGGTTTAGAAAACCTGACCTGTGAGAACAGGTTTCAAAACTGGGCACGTTTGGTCTTGAATTAAGACCGGCCGAGAGAGGCCCGGACGACAGCCCTTAGCGTATCGAGGGGGCCCGTCGCGCCTTCTCCAAATCCACAGAAGGTGGGACAAGAGGCAACGGGTTTGACCTGCACCGAGGGAGATTTCGGTCCGATGTCGAACTCTAAGGGCAGGTCTACACTAAGGGCGGGGGTCGAATTAGGGTACGCAAATTCAGCTACGTGAATAGCGTAGCTGAATTCGAAGTACCCTAATTCGAACTACTCACCCGTCCAGACGCGGCGGGGTCGAACTCCGCGGCTCCCCCGTCGACTCCGCCAACTCCTTTTGCCGAGGTGGAGTACCGGAGTCGACCGCGGCGCTTCCCGAGTTCGAACTATCGCGTCTAGATCAGACGCGATAGTTCGAACTCCGAAAAGTCGAACTCTCCGCGTCGAACCGGCAGGTAAGTGTAGACGTACCCTAAGGGGAGCTCGGCTCCGGACCAGGCTCCCAAGGGAGGCTGTGGAATCCCATCCTTGGAGGGTTTTAAGACCAGGTTGGACAAAGCCCTGGCTGGGATGGTCACGGGTTTACTTGGTCCTGTCTCAGTGCCGGGGGCTGGACTCTAGCTGACCTCTCGAGGGCCCTACAATTACCAGAAGAGCCCCTCACTTCCCCCAGTAACCCCAAGGCAGCCCCTTCCTCTCCACCAGTAGGGAGTGCCGACCCCAGCCCCCCCCGTACCCTTCCCTCTGGCCAGCATTACCTTCTGCTTTCAGGCCCTCTCTCTCCAGCAGGTCCTTAACCACATTCTCAATGTGTCGCAGCTGCGGGTTCTCGCTGCCCATCTCTCTCACCCCCAGCTCCTTCTGCAGGGGGCTGCCTGGCTTTATCCTAGTGACTCTGACCTTCACGCGCCCGTCCGAGTCGGCCTCTGAGACAGAAGGGTACAGAGAGGGGCTTCAGCGCCCAGGGGTGGCACCGCAGGGGGGGGCAGGCGGCTCTGTGCGCGATGGCCAAAGCTGTCACCGCTCACGGATGTCTAAGGGCAGAGGCCAGGCCGCTGAGGGCAAATGCTGACAGTTACGGCCCCACTTTGCCAAGCCCCTTTGGGCATCTCCCTCCGGGATTCTCGCTGGGGTTACGCAGCCCCAAGCGGCCGTCAGAAAGTGCTTCCCCAGGCCGGTGGTGCCCCCCCCCCCATCCTCCGGCACCGTGTTGGGGGTGGCGGTGCGAGAGAAGCAGCAATCCCAACCCCTCTGCTCCGAGCATTGTACAGGGCTCAGCCCCACTGCTGCCCCAGCCCGGACACCAGCCCCACCTCTCCCATGGGAGATCTACGAGGGGGGGTGATCCCCAAGCTCAGCTCCGGAGGCGGGGGGGGGGGGAAGAAGGCCAGATGGGGCGAGGCCAGGGCCAGATTTCCGGACACTACACCTTTAAGTGCGTGCCACGCGCCCCCCTTGAAATGACACGGGCGGAGCAGCCCAGGGGTGGATCTAAGCAGCCCGGGGAACCGGCGCATACCAGCTGCTGGCTCATCCAAGTGGTTCGCGCTGCTCCTGGCCGAGTCTCCCTCGCCCTCCTCCTCCTCCTCCCCTTTCTCGGCCGCTCTGCCGCCATCCAGCTTGTCCATCAGTTTGTTGAGGGTGGAGGCCAGCGACTTGGAGGCGTGGGTCCGGTCAAACTCGCCCTTCGGGCCCTCTGTCTCCAGCTCACCCTCCACCTGGGGGGCGGGAGCCGTTACCGCCCGAAGGCCAGGCCGGGCCGCAGAGCAGCGATCTGACCCCGCCGACGCCAGCCCCACAGCGAGGGCACCCTGCCCCCTGCCCTGGGGCACAGCGGCTAGGGAGCACCCTACCGGTGTGGCTCCGTCGCCCCCTAGTGGCTAGACGCAATACTGCCTCCAAACCTGAGCCCAAGCAGTTAAAGGCAGAGGTTCGGGGATCGCTCCCCAGTGACCCCACCAGTGTCATGGCTACAAGGAACGGTGCCAAAGGAAGGGGCAGGGAGAGGCCACTGGGAGCACAGCGTTGGCAGGAATATCCACGTGCCCGCGGGGCATGAACGCTTCCTGATGCCCTCAGGATGGGCAGCCGGCACCTGGGTCCCCCCACGCTGCGGGGAAGGGGCGCTGCCCACACTCCAGCAGCCACCCCGACGGCAGCGAGGGTCTGCGCCCGTCGGGATCCGGCTGTGCCCCAGGGAGGGCAGAGAGGACACCCTGGCACCAGACACAGGATGGGGGGTGGGCAGGGGCCGCTCCCTTAGCCTCACCTCGTCAATGATGTTGTCGAACTGCTTCTCCATTTCCGTTTTCACCTCCTCCTTCAGCTTGGCCCGCTCCGAGCTGGGCAGCAGGATGTCCTCCAGCTCCTCCTCAAACTTCCCCAGAAGGTCGTCGTCGTCCTCGTCCTCCTCCTCCTCCGGGCGCTCGCTCCCAGCGGCCGGAGCCTCCTCGGCCCTCGGGGCCTCCTGGCTCTTCTCCGACTCACTCGCCTTCTCTTTCCCCTGGGGGGGAAACAGGATTTTTAGACACTCCCCACCCAACAGCCACATGGGGTCAGACCAAAGGTCCCTCTAGCCCTGTATCCTGCCTTCTGACAGCGGCCAACGCCAGGTGCTTCAGAGGGAACGAACATGAATCTATCTCAGAGCTGGCCTGTGTAGTCAGGGAGGGTTGGCAACCCCGAGGGGGAAACTGAGGCACAGAAAAAGGCCTGGACCAGCTCACATTAACAGAGGGAATAAACTCAGTGCTAGATGGAGAACGCCATGCCAGGCCCCCACGTACCTTCCTGGTGCTCTCCTTCAGCGCCTCGATAAATTGGACTAGATCCCCTGGGCTCCGGATCACTTTGAAGTGGATTTTTTGCTGGAAATCTGAAAGATGCCAGAGAAACAAGAGCATCTGAGGCTCTGTGCTGGAAAGAACCGTTCCCCTCCCGGCACAGGCAGATCCTGCCCCTTGCCAAGGCAGTCCATAGACTATCAGGGCTGGAAGGGACCTCAGGAGGTAGCTAGTCCAACCCCCTGCTCAAAGCAGGACCAATCTCCAGACAGATTTTTGCCCCAGATCCCTAAATGGCCCCCTCAAGGATTGAACTCACAACCCTGGGGTTAGCAGCCCAACGCTCAAACCACTGAGCTATCCCTCCTTCTTCTGAAGGAGAACCAGGCAGAGGACCCTCGGGATTCCACGGAGGCAGAGACTTTAACCCCCAACGTCCCAGAGCGCCAGGCACTGTCTGCCAGCGAAGGTTCGTCCGATCACTCGGAGAGCTGACGCACTGGCTCCAGCCTCCTGGCAGACGTCCCCCTGTGTTTTATCAGGGCCATAAAACGGACCGGTGGCTTCATGGCCATTGGTGTGAGCACCACATCCGAGACCAGGATTGCAAATCATGGTAACACTCACTAGATGACCTTTGGCTTGTTATTGCCAAATTTACAGCCCGACACCAGACGGGCTCCCCCCCCCACCGCCAAGGACACCCCACAACCCGCCCTGTGTAGTTATGGGCCAGAGAGGTTTGCCCCAGGATTCTATTAGACACTCACCAGCCAGGTGATCATCTGCCGGCTTCACAACCGCCTCGTCCTCCTGCAGCGGGAACGACACCGGGAGTTTAGAGGGACACGGGGGACTCCAGACGCAGGTCCCCCAGGAACAGGGGCAAGGGGAGAAATTACTCAGCCATAACTGCACCAGCTACAGCACCGGGGAGCCGGGCTCCTGATTTACCAACCGCAAAGCCACCGCTGTTTAGCCTTGTCCTACCCAGAGAGACGCCAGGCCACGCAACAGGGCGAACGGCTCCCCAGTCGCGGGACTCGGCAGCTGCCCACCCTGGCGTCCCGCAGGAGAAGGTCTGGCTGGGACAGAAGGGAGACAATCGACGTGCTGCTCACGCGGTGGCAGACCCAGGATCACTACAGGAGTTGGCGGGGGCTCGGCGGGGGCGGAGTGAGGGGGAGCTGCTGCCCTCCGCCCAGCACTGAACCTCGACACAGTTGCCACTGACCCCACGCCCCACCCCAGGGTGAGAGCAGCGGGAGCGGTGCCTGGCACGGCGGCGCCAGCTTCCTGGCTGAGATCACAGCGAGCCAGCAAAGCCAGAAGAGAGACCATGTGCGGGGGGAGGCGCAGGACAGAGCGGTTACCTTGGTGGGGTCCGGCAGCCCGCCCGCTCCTACTGCTCTATCGCCGAAGTCGGTGTCGGCCCCCAGGCCAGGTCTGGGGGTTTCCCTGGGAGCAGCTGGCACAAAGCAAGGAGAAAACGTCACCCGCACCGCGAAAGTCCTGGGGCTCCGGGGCAGCCTCAGGCCCTTGAGTAAACCTCACACATGCCCAATCCCGCCAGCCTACTCCAGTCCTAGGCAGTCAGGGGGTCTCCGTCTGGGGAGCAGGATCTCGCCCCGACCCGCCCAGCTGTTTCGCTCACCCGCAGCGCCCACGACACCTCGTCAATGCTCAGCGCGGCGGCTCCTGAACGCGGAGGGGAAGGCTGAAGCCACGCGGCCCGACCTACGCCCAGCGAGCTGCCTGAGCGCTGGCGCTGGGGCACTACCAGACCCTCATGCGCCTCCCTGACGTCCCCAGGGGCGTGAGGGGGCCCCCGCCAGGCGCACGGCCCGTCGCACCAGGAGAGCCCAGCAGAGAGCCCCGAGCCTGGGCAGAGGACAGGGCTGCCCACAGGGCTCACGAGCACCCAGAGATCAGCGCGAAGAAGCTGCCGTACCGTCCGCTTCCTGCTCCTCGTGGAGGGGGTGGGCTGGGTCCACTCCTGCCGGGCGCTGGGGGGCAGGGTTGGGATCTCGCTGGTTCCACAGCCTCGTGTCCAGGGTCTTCAGCTCCTCGGAGATCTCGTCCACCTTGCGCTTGGTGTCGACTGCATCGGCCACCACAGATGGGATTTGAGTCACCACAGGGGCCCTGCCCACCCCGGGGAAGGAGGGGGCAGGGCAGCCCGACAACCCACCCACCCCAGGGGGGAGGAGCAGCCCAAGAACCCGCCCACCCGGGGGAGAAAAGGGGGTTGGGCAGCCTGAGAACCCGCCCACCCCAGGGGGCGGGGCAGCCCAAGAACCCGCCCACCCCAGAGGGGAAGGGGCGGGGCAGCCCAAGAACCCACCCACCCCAGAGGGGGAAGGGGCGGGGCAGCCCGAGAACCCGCCCACCCCAGAGGGGGAAGGGATGGGGCAGCCCGAGAACCCGCTCACCCCAGAGGGGAAGGGGCGGGGCAGCCCGAGAACCCGCCCTACAGACAGTTGGGATCTGCTGGGCTGGGACAAGCCCCGCCACGAGCTGCTGGTGCAGGCCCTGGGAGGGGCTCAGATTTAGACCCGAGTCCCCCAGCCCCCCCTCCCCGGCCCAGATACTCACACACTTGGGCTTGGACGTAGTCGACGTACTGGGCCGGGCTCAGGGCCGGGTGGCAGCGGATGGCCTGTGGGGCGGCGGTGGAGGGCGGGCGCAGGAAGGGGTGGTGGCAGATGCGGGTCGTGTGGATGGTCAGGACGTAGGAGCAGGACTGCGGCTCGTCCACCCGGGCGATGTAATCGCCAGAGCCCTCTTCGCACAGGAACTGCCGCCGGGGGGAACAGGGTTACGGTGCCCTGGGGCTCACGGCGAGTCCTGCCGGGCACCCTGCCGCGCCCGAGGGGCTCGTCCGCCTCCACCCCTTCCCCACCTCCCCATGTCACTGCTGGCATTTTAAACAGCAGATAACCCAGGCCAGAGAGCGGCTGCCCTGCCCCCTCTGTCTTCAGGGAGTCTCCCCGGCTCCCCCCAACTCCAGAGAATTGACCCCCGCGCTCCCCCCCGACTTACCCTGACTTCAGCCTCCCTGGGCTGCCCGCTCAGGTCACACTTGGAGCCGTTGCCGTAGGCCTGGCTGTGGTAGCGTTTGAGCCTGTGCTGTTTCGAAGCCTGGGAAGGTGAATTTTGGATGAGGGCATTAAAGCGTCACTGTCCACGCTGAGCTGGGCAAGAGGCTGCCCCCGGGGATCTCAACGCACCCCACACACCAAGCCACTCGGCCTCCTGGGAGATCGTCGGCCCATTTTACAGATGGGGAAACCGAGGCAGCTAGAGTTACCTCCCAGGTCACACAGCGAGTCAGTCCCCTGCTCTGCCCAGCAGGGCCCATTGTCAGGAGAGGGAGCTTGCAAGGACTTAGGGTTGAACTGCTTAGCCTGTCTGCTGAGCCAGCGCTAGCCAAACCCCCAGCCCAGCCCACCCCCCTTCTCCCAAACCTACAGCACCAGGGTTCACACTTCAGCATGACACAGGAGGCCCAAGAAGCACCAACCTTTGCAGTCTCGTTGTCCCAGTCGAACGCCGACTGATAATACCCGAGGTACAGGATGTCTCCTTTAATCTCCGACTCTGGGAAACAAACAGCGACACAGAGCGACCCGTGTTAGAGTGCGCTAAACCCTGGGGGGCCCCGGCGTACAGAGACACCCCCCAGGAAGGGTGGCCAGTGGTTCCAGCACTCGCCTGGGACTCAGGACACTGCTCTGTCCCAGACTTCCTGCGGGACCGTGGGGACGACAGCGTCACCTGCCTCAGTGCGAGGACAGACCCACCGGAGACAAGGTATCAGGAGCCATGTAAATACCTCGCCCTGACGCGGTATCCTGGACCAGCTCAGGTTCGGGGAAAGGGCTGGCTGCTGGCCCAGCCTTTGGGGGGTAAAACCCCTTTTGCTACAGGCAGCTCCCTGAGATCAAACCCCGAGCGTCCCCTCCCTGAGCACCCCGCGCAGGACGCTCGGCAGCTGCGCTGGGTGTGTCAGTTTCCACCCAGAGGAGACCTTAGGGGGCCACCCCTTGTGCAGCTCGCGGAGGGGGGCGGCGGTGCAGTGAGCCCACAACTGTGACAGGGAGACGAGAGGGGGATTGGATACAGGATGCCACGGGGGTGGGAGGGGATCTAATGAAAGTGATCGCAGCAGAGTAGCCACGGCCCCTTTGCCCTTTACATGCCGCCACCGGCCTGGGCACAGCTGGGGCTGACGCACCAGGTTCTTTCATAGCCCGAGCCTTGAAACTGGGCGGCTTTCCCAGCTCCCAGCCAAACTCACCGAGCGAGCCCAGGCCAGTCAGCTGGACACATCCTCGGGCCTGTCTCCTCCGCCCACACGCCCCCCTCCCGCCGGGCCCCAGCAAACAGCCGGTGGACGTGGCAAGGCGAGGATTACCTTCGACGTGGTACTGCTGGATGTGTTTCCCGTAGCAGAACTCGTACGTCCACCAGTCCTTGGTCTGGGAACAAGGCAGCAGCAACGGCTTTAAGGTCAACGAAGGCCAAGGCCAACCCCGCACCCCAAAACCTTCACACGCCCCCCCCCCAAACCTGCGGTCGGCCACGGCCCCAGCCGTGGAGCCCGGAGATCGCCCCAGCGAACCTGTCCTCCAGTCCGGGCCTCGCTTCAGGCCGCAGCCACAAGGGAGGCCAAAGCCAGCGGTGGCTCCGTTCGACAAGCAGTTAAAGCTACATCCTGGAGTTACAAACCCCCTGGGCCTTCCCTTGCTCCGCCCGGGACGTTCTGAGGGAAGCGCTCACACCAACGGCCAGGCCCCCGGGGCAGAGCTGACGCTGGCCCCTGCTGGGCCAGTCCTGCTGCCTGCCTCCGTGTGAGGACATGTTACCGGCTTGCTGGGATCAGGTGCTCCGGACTGAGAGCTCAGCAGGGAAGTGGGGAGACAGCTGTGGCACCTCCGTGGAGGAACCCCTGAACATCAGCCCCCTCAGGACAGGAGGCCAAGACGGAAGCAAGTCCCTCAGCCTCGTTAACGGCTGCAATGGAGGGAGGCTGGGAAAGGGTGGGCAGCGCCTGTGGGCACCACAACCCCTCGGCCCCCTGCACCCTTCAGTCCCATCCCCCAGCGCGCGCGGCGGCAGGCTCACCTTTACGAGGCAGGGAGCAGCCTCCATCGGCCTCAGCAGATCCGAGATCCCCAGCCCGTGGTAACTCTGCGGCTGCTCCTCGGCGTCCTGGTGGATCCTCACGGCGGCGGAGGGCAGCCGGCACTCGTATTTCTGCTTGTACTTGGACGAGACGATCACCACGTCCTCTGGCTTGCTCTAGGAAAGCGCAGGCGGCGAAATCAGCGAAGGCGAACGGGGCCCGCGCGACCGGCAGCTCGCCACGCAGGCGCTGCCGGCCCGGAGACCGAGTGCTACGGAGGGCAGGATGCCCGCAGCGGGCGATCCAGGGCTGCTAATCTTGGCAGAGGTCCCATGGAGCAAAAAGGAGCAGCTGGTAGCTAGATGCTCTGCCTTTCTCGGGTTCCTGCCATACCACGATTTCACTAACCCTCCCGGAGCGTGGGGAGCACGACCCCCGTTTTCCAGAGGGGGGAATTCAGGCACAAAGAGGTGACCTAACAGAGGTCTCTGAGTCGGTGGCAGGACTGGCCGCTCTGAAATTGAAAGCGGAGCAGCCACAAGGGACTCGGCACCAATTTCGCTACCCTGCTTTGACAAGGCGGCTTTTGCTAAACCAGTGCAACTCTAGGCCTGAGAATGTCAGTTGTGAGAGTCGGTGCTGCCTAGTGGGTACAGCACCGAACTGGGACTCAAAAAGACCCAGGTTCTAGTCCCAGCTCTGCCAGCGACCTGGGGCACGTCACGTCCCCGCTCCGTGCCTCGGTTTCCCCATCTGTAAAACCGGGCTAGTAACACTGACCTTTGTAAGCCGGTTTGAGGTCGGCCGCTGAACGGCGCTAGGTAAGAGGCGGGTATTATTTCCGTCAGGACCCTCATATGTACAGACCCACCACAACGGGGCCCAGATTCCTTTGAAACCCGGCCCCCCTGCAAAAAAACGAACCCAGCCCCATTCCAGTTCAGCCAACACCTGCTCGGCAGTGCCAGGGGACGCATGGGACCATCGGCGCCAATGGGCCCATTCAGAAAGTGCCCCGCTTGTAGCAGCGGCTCTCGCCTGGCTATCCCCGCAGGACACCCCCGGTCTGTCTGATGCTGCGGGTTTTAGGCTGTGGCGGAGCCCATCGGTGGATTTCTAACTTGCCCACGGCCCCCCTGCAAAGGGGCTGTCCTTGATCAGAACAGGAAAGAGTCCAGCAGGCAGCGGGGGCGGGGGGGGCTCAGAACAGCGGGCAAACAGCGCAGGTTGCCGTGAAAACGGGCAGTGCCCGGGTGGCGCTGGCAGGAGCATCACGCCCCAGGAGCAGCTGTAAATGCAACTCCACCTCCCCTTTAGGAAGCTCCTGGGCACAGGAGGCGGGAAGTCGGTGCCCAGCCAGGGAGATCCTTAAACCCAAACGCGAGGTGTCCTCCCTTAGCCTCAGGCTTGGCCACCTCAGGGGCAGGGGTTTTCTTGAGACTTTGGGGTGGTTTTGGGGTTATTCCGACTCGCCCCTCAACCCCTGCGCCAGCTGCCTGCTTGAACCCTTCCCGACCCGGAGCTGCTGCTCTGCCGGGTCGCTGGCAGCGCAGCGGGCCTGGAAACGAGGCCTTCGACATGAGAGAGGGTTTTTTCGACGATCGATCGGGCATCAGCTCCACGCAGCCCCATGCCCAGGGAGCAGGCGGCGCTAACGGGCTGCCTGGCACCCAGAGGAAACTGAGCCCCCCTTGGGTATCAGCCAGAGGGGACTGGGGGTCGTTTGAGAGCAACAGCCCCTGTAACCCCAAAGCGCCTGACCTCAGGACACCCCCACAAGCCTTGCTAAAGCCCCCTTTGCTCAGGGGTCAGCTCCCAGAGTAAAGGATCTGGAGCAGAAACCCCCTCCCCACCCCCCTGCACCTTGTCTCAGGATTCTGAAGCGCTTCAACCCCCCCCCCCGCCCCCCCCCACCACTCCCCCTGCACAAGGGCGGGGATCCTCGGTGGAGGACCCCAGTGCCGACCCCTCAGCCAATGCATCCGTCCGCATGGCGGGGCACTAGGACCCTAGACCCCACGGCACCCGGCAGCCCAAAGAGCCGCTTCTGCTTTTAGTAGAGGGAAGGTTGGTTTCCATGCAACCGCGAAAGCGTAGGAGAGACAGCTCAACCTCGGAGAAAGAACCAAATCAAGTCACGGGAAGGGACGGGCTTGAGGTAAACGAGAGTAACGAGGAAGCGCTGGTACACGACAGGCAGACGTCTAGGAACACACTCCCAGTCCAACGTCTGCCCCATTATCCAGCCTGCCATGGAATTACCAACCCACCTCAGCCATCACCCCCCGTCCCCCACCTTTCCCCAGCCATTGTCTGACTGCTGCTCCCACGTTTCAGGGCAGGAGCTGCGCCACCTCCGGATGCGGCTACCTCTCGCGAGCGCCGCCCCGATGGAAATAAATCTTCAGGCACCAAAACGCAGGGGGCTCTATTATTTATATGCCGGTAGCATCTACGGACCTCAGCCAAGATCGCAGCCCCGCTGTGCAACACGTGGCAAGCCGCAGTCTCGGGGGAGAGGTAGATACACTGGAGGGCAGGGAGAGGGTCCAGAGGGACCTACACAAATTGGAGGATTGGGCCAAAAGAAATCGGATGAGGTTCAACAAGGACAAGTGCAGAGTCCTGCACTCAGGAAGGAAGAATCCCAGGCACCGGTACAGGCTGGGGACCGACTGGCTGAGCAGCAGTTCTGCAGAAAAGGCCCTGGGGATAACAGAGGACAAGAAGCTGGATAGGAGGCAGCAGTGGGCCCTTGTTGCCAAGAAGGCTAATGGCATATTGGGCTGTATTAGTAGGAGCGTTGCCAGCAGATCGAGGGAAGTGATTATTCCCCTCCATTCGGCACTGGTGAGGCCACACCTGGAGTATCGTGTCCCATTTTGGGCCTCCCGCTACAGAAGGGATGTGGACAAATTGGAGAGAGTCCAGCGGAGGGCAACACGAATGATCAGGGGGCTGGGGCACATGCTTTACGAGGAGAGGCTGAGGGAACTGGCGTTATTTAGTCTGCAGAAGGGAAGAGTGGGGGGGGATTTGATAGCAGCCTTCAACTCCCTGAAGGGGGGTTCCAAAGAGGATGGAGCTCGGCTGTTCTCAGTGGTGGCAGACGACAGAACAAGGAGCAATGGTCAAGTTGCAGTGGGGGAGGTTTAGGTTGGATATTAGGAAACACTCTTTCCCTAGGAGGGTGGTGAAGCACTGGAATGGGTTCCCTAGGGAGGTGGTGGAATCTCCATCCTTAGAGGTTTTAAAGGCCCGGCTTGACAAAGCCCTGGCTGGGATGATTTAGTTGGGATTGGTTCAGCTTTGAGCAGGGGGTTGGACTAGATACCTCCTGAGGTCCCTTCCAAGCCTGAGATTCTATGATTCTACTCTGGGGAGACAAAGAGCGAGAGAACCGGAGTACTGGGGAACAAAGCACAAAGCAATGAGGGCCCTGCCCTACGAACAGATTTTATTCTGGCATAACTACACTGGTTACGAGTCGCGATTTCTTCTTTACCAAAATAGTTTTACCCAGGGTCACAGGGCTCGTCTTCGAATTTATGCCAAAGCAAAGCAGCAAGGCGCAGACGAGTATTTACAAAGCACGGGGTACCCAAAATAAGGTGCAGGGTGACCCATTCAGAGTCCTTTCCTGCACTTTAGTAGCTGACGGGAAGCTTTTAGGATGCAAACACAAGCCAATTTTCCAAACAGAGGCTTTTAGCCCGAGTCTCCCTCTGGGCCAGCGCTGTGAATGAAGAATCAGGTGGTGTTTTGCTGTCAGACGGCGACATTGCTCTTAGGGTATTTCCATCTGTCTTTGCCCTTCTCCCCCACCCTTCCGGAGTCGTCGCTGATCCCGAGAGGCAGGGAGCCAGAAAGCAGGGCCAGGTGCACGTGGCCGCGCCAGAATTAGCCATTTCAAAGCCCAGGGGAGATCAATAGCGTTAAACCACATCTTGTAACTCAGCCGGTTCCGCCCAGGCGTCCCTTTGTCACATGCAAAGGGGAGGCACCAGATGGTGGAAGTCCCAAGTGCAGCTGTTCGACCCCTGCCAGAGAAGTAAACACAGGCGCCAGGGGCAGTGTCCTGCCAGTGCTGCCGAGTCTGCACAGGGCAAGGGCGAGGGGGTGCCTCAGCCTGCGCCGTGATGGGGCCGGTAGTCGGGAACAGAATAAAGGGGCTTTGTTTTCTAGGGGCACCAGGTCCAATGTGGCCCCAGAATTGGGGGTATGGTGGGGGGTGGGAGGGCTGATGGGGAGTTCCGCACGGGCCTGGCCCTTAACCTGCACTTCATATCGCTTGGTAACCAGGCCCTCACCAGACCCACCTCCCCTAACACCTCTGCTCCCCCCACTCAGCCCCATCACCTGCCACTCCCCGGGACGTCTCTGCCCCTTGGCCCCTGCTCTCCAGCCCTCTTTTCTTCCTGCCTGCCCCCCTCCTCCTGCCCAGGTATACCCCTCACCCCCTTCACCCCCCTACCCCACCCCAGCCCCCCTCAAACCGCAGACTTACTCCCTGACACCCCGGCATTCCCCCACTCAGTGCCAACTCCTGTGCCATGTCCCCCCCCCCCCCTCCACTCTCCCTCGCCCCCAACGGCTCATTCCCCGACCCACCCCCCACAGAAAGGCTGGTCCTGCCCCCACCTGGCCCCTCAACTCCTTGGGTCCACTTTGGCTCCCCCAATTCCCCAGCTAACTTGTACCCTGGCCCAGCCCCCCCGCATGCCTGTTCGGCCTCCCCTTGGCCCCCACACACCCAACCTCTCTAGTCCCCCAACCACCTACCCAGTGGGGCCCCATCACCCCCAGCCTGACCCAGACCAGACGCTCTCAACCCCCAGTCTGGCACCCCGGCCCATAGGTGCTGGAGCTAGGGGGACTGGGGGAACGACTGACGCACCCCTTGGCTTGAAGTGGATTCCATTATGTCCAGGGTTTACAGTTTGGTTCAATGGCTCTCAGCACCCCCACTATACAAGCGCCCCTGCCTTGCCCCCTCTTACCTCCCCTCCCTCACCCCGACTACGTGTGCCTATCGCCCCCCCGCACCTACCTCCCCACCCTCAGCCACCCCCCCTAACATGCACCTGCCTGGCCCCCCCCCCCACACCTGTCTGCACCCCCCAGTGTCCCCACACACCTCTTCCGTCCACCCCCCAGGCCTGGCCCACCCCGCCCATTCCCCCCCCCCGCCCTGCCCCCCAACACACACCTTCCCCCCCCCCCGTACCTCTGCACGGACCTGCACCCTCGCACGCACCTGCCCGGCCCCCCAGCCATCCCCCCCATACACACATCTGCCCTGCCCCCTCTTACCTCCCCTCCCCTCACTCACCCCACCTACACGTGCCTATCACCCCCCTGCACCTACCCCCCCACCCTCAGCCACCCCCCTCAACATGCACCTGCCTGGCCCCCCACACCCACCTATCCGCACCCCCGGCATACACCTGCTGTCCCCCCCACCTCTTCCGTCCACCCCCCAGGCCTGGCCCCCCCCGTCCATTCCCCCCACGTCCAGCCCCCCAACACGCACCTTTCCCCCCCCCCCCCCATGTCCCTCTGCACGGACCTGCCCCTCGCACAGACCTGCCCGGCCCCCCCCCACGTACTTCCCGGCCCACCGGCAGCCCCCCCGAACGCACCTGCCCGCCCCCCCAGCTGCCCCCTGCACCTGCCCGCCCCCCCACACACGCACCTGCCCGCCCCACCGGATGCCCCCCACCCCCTGTACCTGCCCCCCCCCGAACGCACCTGCCGCCCCCCCGGCACGCACCTGCCCGGCCAGCACGGGCTCGGCGGCGATCTCGATCCCGTACTTGAGCTCGTTGAGCTCCTGCAGGTTCAGGCTCCCCGCGGCCCCGGGCAGCAGCCGCCCCGGCCCCAGCAGCGCCAGCACCACGAGCAGCCCCGGGCCCGGGAGCCCCCGGCCCCGTCGCGCCTCCGCCATCTTCCCGAGCCGCCTGCCCTCTCCGCGGCTTCCGCCCTCCTCCGCGCCGCCTCGCTCGGGCCCGTCCGCGCGGCCGCAGAGAGCCCAGCCATTGGTTCTTTTCTGTGCCAATCAGCAGTGCTAGCTTCTCATTGGTGAATCCTCTGGCCTGGCCCTTGAGGAGCGAAGCCGGAGTGGGGTTGGGAGGCGGCTGTCATCTGGCGAGGACGGATTGGGCTGAGTCAGAGCTCTCAGGAGCCAATCATGAAGGCGAGGACCGCCTCGGCTGATGACGTTCATGGGAGCTCTTAAAGGGCCAGAGCAGCCCAGAGAGAGAACAACACTCCTGTAGAACATTGTATCTTACTAACGGGGGGGAGCCAAGCTGATTGGTTAAACTGGGGTCACAGTAGGGCCTGGGCCATGTGGCAGGCACTGGGGCGGGGGCGGGGCCAGGTGAGGCATGAGTGGGGAGCCCAAGCTGCATAGGGTCACCCGGGGGGCTGAGCCACACGATGGGTGTTTGTGGGGCCCAGGCTCAGTGGGAGGTGATGGACAGGGGGTGGGTGATGGGGCAAGCCATGGGGAGGGGCGGAAGGCAACATGGCGGGCAAGGGGTGGAGCCCATGCAAGGGGGCAGGCGAAGGGGGCAGCCCAGGTGCCTTGGTGGGGCAAGATCTAAGCCATGTGGCACTTCTGAGTGTTGGTGTCACTAGGCATAAATCTAGGTAACTCGGGAGGATGGCTTTGGGCCTATGTGACCCAAAGTACCTTTATGTAAAGTGCTTTTGTTAGCCTTACTAAACTTTTGTAACCTTTTGTGTTATGTGCTAATTACTGGCAGTGGCAAGGTTGCTTGATACTAGATGTAGCCAATACTAAATAAGATAGGCGGAAAGCAGGTGCTGTAATTAAAGTTATATGCATGAGAACGTAGCCCCCACGGTGGGAAAGTACAGATAACTGATCACAGAAGAGTTGCTAACGAACTAAAATGTTTTTTGCCAAGTATGACTTAATTGCTTATGGTAATTGCTATTGCAAAGTGTATTTGCTGCATGGGAATGAAAGGTGGGGGGAGAGGAGGAGTGTGGGGGTGATGGGAATGCTTAGCTGAAGTTATGTATAAAGAGAGGAAAACCGCTTGTATGGGTGTGCAGGATTTGAGATTGATATGTCTCCCTTGCACCACCTTATTTGGGCTCAAATAAACTTTTTTTTGCTTCTCCACCTTGGTGTGTTTATTGGAAGCGAAGCACACCGGGCAACGAACCACTGTTGCTGTCGCCTCGGGCCTCTGTGCCGGCAACATGAGGACTCCACGTGTGCTGGGAGCCCGCTGCGAACCCTCCCAACGATGGGATACGGCAGACCCCCGTCACCGGCGCCGAGGGGTTGTCTACACTACAGCCGTACAGCGACGCGTAGATGCTTCCTACATCTGTTCGTGCAGTTAATCCGCCTCTCCAAGAGACAGTACCTAGGTCAACAGAAGAATTCATCCCTTGATCTAGGCACGCCTACACCGGGCGTTAGGTCAACCTAACAACAGTGCTCAGGACATGCAGTTTTTCACAGCCCTGAGCAACATAGCGAGGTTGAGTTAATTTTTAAGTGTAGACCAGCCCTAGTCCTGCCATTGGTTCCTTGTCCCCAGTTCCTTGGTTGTGGCCAATTTCACTTTAAAATGCATCAGTGTAAGATAGAATTTTTAGAAGTTTCCTCCAATGAGTGTGCTTGGATGTGATCAAAATTGCAATAACTAATTCGTTGATTAAATCAATACGGAGCTGAGTTGTGACTGACCGTGCGTGACCAAATAAGCGTTCTGTCACCCAAGCGACACATCCCCGCGACCGCCGGACAGTTCTGAAGGAGCTGGGACATGCCACCCTGCACCCGGAGCTTCGTTCTTGAGCAATATGCTGGCCCCTGTTCTGCCCCCACCCCACTTCCTTATTGCACATAGGGCTGGAAGAAGGAGCTGGGTTTTGTCCGGCTGCATGTGACAAAATGTGTCTCGGGTCACCCCGAGTGACTTAACCCTGTGGCCTTTATACTCTTCTACGGAGCTGAGACATAGAACTCCCTGGCACGAAGCTTCTTTGCGAAAATTTGTGGTCCTCTGTCACCCCCAAATACACATCCTTTAGTAGGGCAAGAGGAACGGCAGAGAGGGCGAAGCTGCAGATCCTATGTTTGCAGGTAGAGGGACTTGGTGATTGTTGTGTTTGTTTCAGCTGTTCTCTGGGAGGGTGGTGGGGCTGGGCTGGCAGTGGACCCCTGAGCTGCCAGGTGAGACGGGTCCATCAGTGTCTGAGTGAGGGCTTTGTCGCTGAAATCCGTGGGGCTTTGAGCGTCTGAGTGATTATTCCATCCCTGTTTTCAAGGGAGATGGGGAGGTTTCAGACTTAGTATTGCGGGTCTGCCAGATGAACAGAAGTGGCAAATGGGATGAGTTTTGGGCGGCGGTAGAGAGGGACTGTGGTTCCAGTTTTAGGTATGATTCTACACTAGTTAGCAGATATGGTTGGTTGTGCTGTGTTTTGCTTTTGCTGGAAGACAGCATAGATTTCTGGGGTATGAAGTGCGAGCTGGTTGCCAGACTGGAGGAGAAGATGTGTGATGTGGAAGGAAGCAGGAGTTGCAACATTGCGCAGCATCCGAGAAAACAGAGATTTCTTAGACAACTAGGTTACTAAATCATTGCCACAAAGGCCACAAAAGGAAAGGTAAGAATTGGAAAGAGTAGAAACCAAAGAAGCGGATTGGCAATTTGTGACCACGAGGGGAAAGAGACGCAGGAGGGATTCAAACAGGCTAAAAGTATCAAGATGTTTTCAGATACTCAGCAGGGCAACTACAGAAGAACCCGTCTCTGGAGGAATGGAACAGAAAGCTACAGGGGACATACCTGATAGGTGTCCTTGCAGTACGTAGTGTTTAGCATCAGGAGAGATTCTCCAACCATCCTCAGAATGCAAACAATCAGCAGCAACAGCTCCATAGTAAGAGTGGACAGAGAACTCAGCAAAGGCCACAAGGACAGTAGGACGATGTTCTGTCTCCCTGGAGTGAAGAAATGAGACGGAACCACAAGATTAGACCGGATTGGGAAATTCTCTGGTAATCTCCACTGATTATGTTACATATTGGAACCAATGACGTGGCATCACATGGAACTACACAGATTATAGAAGACCTCAGGCATCCTGGAACAAAGCAGAAGAAGAGGAATGGCCAACTGATCTTCTCAGATATCCTAACCAGTCATTGACCAAGAGAAGGCAGAAAATACTGGACGGGAACTGTTGGCTGCCTGACTGGTATGAAGCTGATGGTTTTGGTTTTATTTAACATTGGGCCACATTTCAGCAGGAGAGAGAGATCTACAAATGGGATGGCCCACATGTCCCAGGTAGGGGACTAACCTTCTTGGGCGGAGACTAGCTGGAGCATCTTGGAGGGCATTAACCCACCAACACAAGTGGAGGTCGCCCGGGAGGCAAATGAGGTACGAAACTCAAACTCAAGGCGTCATGAACAAATTGAACTGATGTGGCAAGAAAGGAAACGTTTCACGTACTTATTAACCAGTCCTGGGAGGGTAGGTGACAAGAGGAAGTCAAAATTCTCATCGTTTTTCTCGTCAATGTGTATTTCTGTAATTGGCATTACTGAAAGTGGAGGAGACCTTTCCCAGGATTGGTTATAATCTGTTAGGAGGGATTAAGGATTGAGTGGGCACTCCCACAGAGTGAGTTCCTGCTTACAGGCAGATGGGGGGCTGCTATGGGGGAGTTTGATTTAGGAGACATACCTTGGAGGTATCATGCAGCCAGTAATAAAATGTCATTCCAGTTATTAAAAATTATAGGTGATAATTTGCTAACATAGAAGGTGTTGCACCCAACACAAGGTAACTCTATTTTGGTCCTCGTTATGACAGATAAAGATGAATTAATCACTGGATTGGAGGTTGCCTAGGAACCAGTGACCATCACCGGATTACATTCAACATGGCCTAGCATACTTGGTGTGACTCTGCTATAATTGCTGTGAAAATAGCCCAGCCGGATTTGGCTTCTTTCCACGCATGTTGTGGGTTTACTACCAAAGAAATCACAAATTAAAAACGGAGGTAAAGTATTTGTCAGACCAGAAACACCGGCTTCCGTCTGGAAATGGCATCTCCTCATCTCTTCATAACACAACATCCCAGGGATGTGTGCCTGGGGTTCGCCCAGGATGTGTTTTGTCACATACAGCCTGTCAAAACCCAGCTCCTTACGGTGTGATACGGAAGTGTGGTGTGACACAGGACAGCATGCCGGGCAGGTACAAATCTTCATGCCAGTGAATGGTTGGTCCCGGCTCTTTCACAGCAGTCTGACAAAACTCCCCCCGGAGTAACGCCCAAGCTCCGACGAGGTGACACCACCTACGATGCTCTGACCCCTACAGAGGCAGCTGCAGAAAGTTAATTTCCCAAGGGGAATAAAGCTCCATTGCTGGCCCCCGGTGCTCCCAGTTTTGGGGCAGCCAATAGCCAACTGGGCAATGACTTAGTCTCAGGTTGCGTTTCTAGGCTGTTTTATTTATTTATACAATAAAATGATTAATGATTGTTGCCTCTTTTTCCGACACCACCTGTCAACCCAGAGCAGAGCAGTAGCGGATGGTCAAGGCCTTGCAGGTCATCTTCCCAGTGGAGGAGAAATCAGTGAGTCTGGTCCTATTCTAAGTGCATCTTGTTTACCTACGTTGTATACACCTGTCCAGGAGCAGAGGTGGGCAAACAGCAGGCAAGGATTCTTTTGTCCAGGAATCTCAGCCTTCCAGGTGACAGTTACTTCGCCTCATAAATTGACTCCAGTTTGAGTCCAAGGCAGAAGACAAACACTCCCACTGAATCCAGTCCCCAGAATCTTTTATAACCCAAATCAGCAACACGAGCATTTCTTCAGAGACTAAACACGCACACTAGAGTCTGCGCTACAGCGTTAGGGCGACACAAGGCAGTTTACATCCACCTAGCTATGGAAGCATCTACACTTGCATTTCGCTTTCGCCAACGTCACCGCCCAGCTGCGCCGACTTAATAACTTCCCCTCCCCGAGCGGCGCAGAGTCGGTCGACGCAGTGTCAGTGCAGACATGGCGTTGTTTATGTCGACTGCCACTGGCATTTTCAGAGCCTTCCCACAATGCCCCACATGGACGGCACAGTCAATCAGACAAGCGGTCATGGTGAGGACACTCACCGCTGACACAAGGAGTGAAGCGTAGACGCGCACTAAATTAGGTCGACTTAATTTTGTAGTGTAGACATGGCCTAAGAGGGAGAACTTGGAAAACTGTAACAGTGTTACCTGGTGACACCCCCCATTGTATTATAAGAATTGTAATACATTACGGCTAGGGCCTACCAAATTCAAGGCCATGAAAAAATGCGTCCCGGACCGTGAAATCTGTAGCGTATAGGGTAAAAGCACACACAAGACCAGATTTCACGGAGGAGACCAGCATTTCTCAAATTGGGGCGGCAAGGTTATTTTAGGGGGGTGGCAGTATTGCCACTCTTACGTCTGAGCTGCCTTCAGAGCTGGGCAGCCAGAGAGTGGCAGCTGCTGACCGAGGGCCCAGCTCCGAGGCAGCAGCGCAGAAGTAAGGGTGACAATACCATACCAGGCCATCCTTCTGCGCTGCTGCTGGCGGCGGCGCTGCCTTCAGAACTGGGCTCCCGGCCAGCAGCCACCGCTCTCCGGCCGCCCAGCTCTGAAGGCAGCGGCGCCGTCAGCAGCAGCGCAGAAGTAAGAGTAGCAGTACCGCAACCCCCCCTCTAAAATAACCTTGCAACCCCCCCCCCCTCCCAACTCCTTTTTGGGTCAGGACGTCTACAATTACAACACCGTGAAATTTCAGATTGAAATAGCTGCAATCATGACATTTACGATTTTTTTTAATCCTCTGACCGTGAAATTGACCAAAATGGACCATGAATTTGGTAGGGCCCTAATTATAGCATGGCTCTGTCTAGAGGTTTAAAGGGCCACCTAAAAATGACAGGAACCCTGTCACGGAGCCGCATGCTCGGTGCTACGCCCCTGTTTGAAATGAAGGTTAAAGCATCAACCCTTCTGGTTAGCCCAGAGCAATTCACCAGCTAAAGCTGGAGAGCGCTCCGCTCCCAGGCACCGTGTTTCTCTCTGATCTCCTTCATCAGTTCGCAGGTGAGAGAGCTCCCAGAAGAGCACCCACACTCCCTTCGTTCTCAAGGGCGGCTCTCCGCTGAGCTGCCCTGCCGAGAGTGTGGATCCACGACGCACTGGAGCTGGTGTGGTCTCTCTGGACCCCTTGTTGATCCGGGTCGGTTTCAGCCAGTTCCTTAATGACTCTGTTCATTCCACCTGGACAGGGAGGTGACCCACGCACCTGTGTCTGCCCCAGAGCAAACGTCATCCTTTCCTCCCCACTGGGTAGCAATGCAAAGTATAGGGGGCAACTGAGAATATAGGAACGGCCATACTGGGTCAGACCAAAGGTCCATCTAGCCCAGTATCCTGTCTACTGACAGTGGCCAATGCCAGGTGCCCAGAGGAAATGAACAGAACAGGGAATCATCAAGTGTTGCCCATTCCCAGCTTCTGGCAAACAGAGGCTAGGGACACCATCCCTGCCCATCCTGGCTAATAGCCATTGATGGGCCTATCCCCCATGAATTTATCTAATTCTTTTTTTAACCCTGTTATAGTCTTGGACTCACAAGATCCTGTGGCAAGGAGTTCCACAGGTTGACTGCATGTTGTATGAAGAAATACTTCCTTTTGTTTGTTTTAAACCTGCTGCCCATTCATTTCATTTGCTGACTCCTAGTTCTTGTTTTATGAGAGGGAGTAAATAACACTTCCTTATTTATTTTCTCCACACCAGTCATGATTTCATAAACCTCTGTCATATCCCCTGTGATAGGCCACACCCCTAGGGTTAGGGCAGCGTGGCCTATCGGTCACAGTCTACAAACAGCCCTTTGGTGCACAGCCGCGTGGCCTAGCGGCCAGAGTCTATCGAGCCACCCTTCGGTGCAGGGCACCGTGGCCTAGCGGCCAGAGTCTATAAAGTTGGGGCACCCACAAAGAGGTGTGGTGACCCCGGTGAAGGGGCCTGGGCCCACCCGACTCCACTGGGCCCCAACCCAGGGCCCTAACAGTGGCATAGCGGCTTGCCGCTGGCTCAGTGGGGGGTCCTACCGAAACACACTGAGGTTTCCCGGGCAGGGGGGTACCACTCCATCACCCTCCCTGGGTCCCTTCCTACCAGAGTCTGTGCTGGTGTTTCCCAGGCGATGTCGGGTTCTCTGTGTTCAGCGGGGCCGGTCGTCTCCGGGGGCTCCTCCCATCGCCGGGGGGCGGGCAGGCTGCGAAAGGCTTCGATTCCTGGTGCAGTCAATGGCTGTGGCTGGCCCTCCACAGGAGCATCCCAGGCAGGTCCTTCCACTGCAACCTCCCACCCGGAATGAGCTGGGCTCCCTCCCTTTATACTGCTAAAGCACTTGGAGCATGCCCAGTCTCGCCAGGGAGGCGGGACTTCCGCTGTCCATCATATGGGCTTAACCCTGTCCGGGCTAGTGTGGGGTAAGCAGACCCCGTCAAATCCCCCCTTAGTCGTCTCTTTTCCAAGCTGAAAAGCCCCAGTCTTATTACTCCCTCCTCATACGGCAGCCGTTCCAGACCCCTAACCATTTTTGTTGCCCTTTTCTGAACCTTTTCCAATTCCAAGATATCTGTTTGGAGATGGGGCGACCACATCTGCACGCAGCATTCAAGATGTGGGCGTTGCCACGGATTTATATAGAGGCCGCATGATATTTTCTGTCTGATTATCTGTCCCTTTCTTAATGATTCCCAAATTCCGTTCGCTTTTTTGACGGCCACTGCACATTGAGTGGATGTTTTCAGAGAACTCTCCACAGTGACTCCACGATCTCTTTCTTGAGTGGTAACAGCTCATTTAAATTCCATCATTTCATATGCACAGTTGGGATGATGGTTTCCAATGGGCATTACTTTGCATTTATCAGCACTGAATTTCATCCTCCATTTTGTTGCCTAGTCACCCAGTTTTGCAAGATCCTTTCGCAATCTGCCTGGGACTTAACTGTCTTGAGTAGTTTTGTATCAGCTGCAAATTTTGCCACCTCACTGTTTATCCCTTTTCCCAGATCATTTGTGACTATGTTCCTCATTATATTTTTACACTTCCTTTGCTAGAGTTCATCGCTCCTTTCTCTTTTCCCCTCTAGGATTTAACTTCCACTATTTAAAGGAGGCCTTTCTGCCTCTCGCTGATTCTTTTACTTTGTTGTTTAGCCAGGGTGGCTCTTTTTCGGTTCTCTTACAATGTTTTTTTAATTCGGGGGATACATTTAAGTTGAGCCTCTGTTATGGTGTCTTTAGAAAGTTTCCACGCAGCTTGCAGGGATTTCATGTTTGGCGCTGAACCTTTCAATTTCTGTTTCACTAACCTCCTCATTTTTGTGTAGTTCCCTGTGAAATTAAATGCCACCATGTTGGGCTGCTGGGGTGTTTTCCTGCCACAGGGATGTTACATGTAATTATATTCTGGTCACTATTACCAAGCGGTCCAGCTAGATTCACCTCTTGGACCAGACCCTGGGCTTCATCTAGGACTAAATCAAGAATTGCCAGGACTAGCTGCTCCAAGAAGGAGTCATTTAAGGTGTCAAGAAACGTTATCTTTGCATCCCATCCTGAGGTGATAGGTACCCAGTCAATATGTGGATAGTTGCAATCCCTCATTATTATTGAGGTTTTTATTTGAATTGTTTCTCTGACCTCTCTGAGCATTTCACAGGCACTATCACCATCCTGGTCGGGTGGTCGGTAATATAGCCCTGTTGCTATATTCTTATTATTGGAGCATGGAATTACTATTCCTAGAGTTTCCATGGTACAGTTTGGGTCATTTAAGGTTTTTACTTCATGTGATTCTACGCTTTCTTTCACATCGAGTGCCACTCCCCCACCAGCACGACCTGTTCCTTCCTTCTGATGTATTTTGTACCCTGGTATTACTGTGTCCCATTGATTAGCCTCATTCCACCAAGCCTCTGGGATGCCTATTATATCGATATCTTATATCTAATACGAGGCACTCTAGTTCACCCATCTTATTATTTAGGCTTCTAGCATTGGGATAGAAGCACTTTAAAAACTTGTCACTTTTTAGCTCTCTGAGGCACACACAGAATTTATAAAAATATTACAGAAAATTCCCACTTGGTCACACCTGCCCCAGTGAGTTCACAACACAATCCTGCGTATTAAACGGTGGTCAATGACAAACAGGGGCCCAACTCACCCACGCCGGCAGAACAGGAGGCTGCGTCCCAAAGACGCCCCCTGCACGTTACCCCACCTTGGGGGGAGGGGTTCCTCCCCACACTGTGGAAAAGGCCAGAGTATCCACCCTATACTGATCCTGTGTGATCCATGAGTGGCCAGAGCCTCTGCCACATGGGGCCAGATTCTCAGCGGGGGTAAATCAGGGGTGCACAGAAGCGACCCTGATTTACACCACCTGGGGATCTCATCTAACCCCATATCTGATCCTGCGCTGGCATAGATAAATGGTATAGTCGAGTGCCTGGCCGCAATTTGGTTCATTATCTCGTTATGCAATATACTCCAGAGACCAAATAACCAATGTCAGGCACTTTTATTAATGTGCTACAGGAAAAAGGTTCTCTAAGATAGCAGGCTCCCGCGCAGCCAGTGTTCCATTCGCCTTAGGCAGAAGGGGTGCGCTCCAGGTTGCACATTTCATCTGGTATTATTGATACGATCTACCGAGTTACACGTCTCTTTGCACTAAAATCCAACCCGTTGCCCCAGCTCCGTACTTTGGTGCTCTGTTGCTTCCCAAGTGCAGAGCCGTGAAGGGACTTCCTGAGCTTGTACCATGAGAGAGAATGACAGTGTCTCGAGTGCTGACAAGTTTCCTGTCCGCTTGCACCAACTGCTGATTTCAGCCAATGCCGGGTGTGATGAACAGGATCGAGGAAGAGGTCAGTACTATATTTGTGCTTAGTATTGTTGGTGTTTCATGCATACCGATATAGAACTATGGTGTGGATCATACCTGTTATTAATATGATATAGATTTATATGCTAGGTAGCCTATATTAGTCAACACTGGGCATTTTGGCAGATCAGCTCCATTGACGGTAGCTAATGGCGTAGGAAGAGAGCCTGAGATATAAGCCCATTTCACAGAGGTCTGGTATGAGGCCTGAGCTGAAGTCATGGGCAAGCGTAGCTGATATAAAGCAAAGTTAGCAAACATCAGGCATTCACGCAAACACATTCCGGAAGAGGGATACCAGACCATCCCGACACCGAGTGGTACCAGACCATCCCAATATCAAGGATGGTACAAAAACATTCCTCAAGGATAACAGGAACACGCTGACCCCTCCTAAAAGATATGATCAGGATCACAGCGTGATGAATAAAGAGGTTTGGATCGAACCAACGTGTACAAGGAGAAGGCTGATAACTAGCCACGCCAGGGGGCAGTAACTAACGATGTCAGAGGAGCAGTACATAACTTGTTTGCATCAGTGTATAAAGAGGTACCCCTGAGAGGTGTCCTGGTCCAGCCGAGGGGGAAATGGAAAGTCCCAGCATTCACTGAGCTGCATCCATTGTCATATACTAAGATATACCCTTGTAGAGTGTGCCAGGTGCTTTGTCGACAATAAACCTGGCCTGGTGCCTTCATTCCTTAACGGATCTTGTGGTCATTGGGCAGTTCACTCGCAGTCTACCGTGCCGGCTGTCTGGGCAGAGCTGGGGGCAGCACACAGGGAGAACACACACACGCAGCCGAACATCTGACCACAGCCACTACCAGCTGCCTGCTCTATTGAAGTGGCACAAGTCTCCCGCCCGCATTCCTTTCCTCCCTCGCGCATGTCACCAGCTGAGGGATCAAATTAAAAGTCTTGTTCTGTTTCATCTGCAGAGTGCACTCAATGCATCCTAGCGTCTCAACAAGCAAAGACCCCAAAGAGTTCGCATCCTAAATACCCTGCGGCATGGCACTCCAGTGAGGCATGTGGTCGCACGAATTCCCCTGCTTTGAAACGGCAGGGCTCCTAGGCTGTCGGCCTAACACACGTATTTCAGAGGCCTCTATCACCTTGGGGTTTTATCCCTGACACCCCTTACCATGCCTCCGGAGAGATACAGGGGCAGGCAGCCTGTAATTGATTCCAAGCACATTCATGACAATAGCTTGAGCCCTGGGCGCATGCAGCCACCTCTGGGGTGGAGGGCAGGAGGGAAAGTGTCCACCGGTCACCAGAGCAAACCCCTTGTTTCTGGAGAACACCTTGCCATTGTCAACGCCTCTGCAGTGCAGACAAGGACCTGGAGCGCTGTGCTTTTTCCTGAAAGACACCCACCCCACACACACAGAGCCCATAGCACACAGGGCCTGGGGAGGGGAGGAAGAGCGGAGGACCAGCGATTCCTCAGGCTTTTCGAAAGAGCTCAGCTCCCCTTTAGGGTGACCAGACAGCAAGTGTGAAAAATCGGGACAGAGGGTGGGGGGTAATAGGAGCCTATATAAGAAAAAGCACCAAATATCGGGACTGTCCCTATAAAATCGGGACATCTGGTCACCCTACTCCCCTTACTCAATGCAGGCCTCCTCTGCACCCCCACCCCCTGAACATCGAGGGGGGGCTTTCCACGAGCCGCTGCTGTTCCCAAAAGGATCCAGACAGTGTGGGTGGAGGATGGGGTGGGTGCCAGGCCTCTGAGGTTAAAATCAGCTGCTTGCCGCTGGTTTGAATCCTCGTTCGCAGCTGACGGACCAGAAGAGGCAAAGGGCATTTCATCAGGAGCAACAGCCACCCACTGCTGCTGGACAAGGGACATCTTTGTGCTGAGCCAGCGGGAGGCGCCGACGGCGCACAATGTGGGGGACTGTTTCCTGGGCAGATGGCTTGCGTCTCGAATGGGCCGCTTGCATCATGGCCCTTGACTCGGGCCCAGAGCCCCGATGGTGCTGCTCTGGTGCCTGGTCTGAGAGCAGCTTGGCTTGGTGCCCTGTGCAGGAGGATCACAGTAGGATTAAACTGCAGATCTCGCAGTCCAGGCTAGTTACTGGGAAATACAGACTCCTCGCCAACGCCTGGGAGTTCATACCATTAGGCCCTGTGACACTGGAGCCCGCTCCTGGCACAGGGAGAAGGGAATGGAATTGAGGACGGGGGGGGTGGGGGCTGTCATTCATACTCCTGGAAATTAACTGCATGTATTATAGAATCACAGAATATCAGGGTTGGAAGGGACCTCAGGAGGGATCTAGTCCAACTCCCTGCTCAAAGCAGGACCAATCCCCAAGTAAATCATCCCAGCCAGGGCTTTGTCAAGCGGGGCCTTAAAAACCCCTAAGGATGGAGATTCCACCACCTCCCTAGGGAACCCATTCCAGTGCTTCACCACCCTCCTAGGGAAATAGTGTTTCCTAATATCCAACCTAGACCTCCCCCACTGCAACTTGAGACCATTGCTCCTTGTTCTGTCATCTGCCACCACTGAGAACAGCCGAGCTCCATCCTCTTTGGAACCCCCCTTCAGGGAGTTGAAGGCTGCTATCAAATCCCCCCTCACTCTTCTCTTCTGCAGACTAAACAATCCCAGTTCCCTCAGCCTCTCCTCGTAAGTCATGTGCTCCAGCCCCCTGATCATTTTTGTTGCCCTCCGCTGGACTCGCTCCAATTTGTTCACATCCCTTCTGTAGCGGGGGGCCCAAAACTGGACGCAATACTCCAGGTGTGGCCTCACCAGTGCTGAATAGAGGGGGAATAATCAGTCCCCTCAATATGCTGGCAATGCTCCTACTAATACAACCCAATATGCCGTTGGCCTTCTTGGCAACAAGGGCCCACTGCTGACTCATATCCAGCTTCTTGTCCACTGTAACCCCTAGGTCCATTTCTGCAGAACTGCTGCCTAGCCACTCGGTCCCCAGCCTGTACCGGTGCCTGGGATTCTTCCTTCCTGAGTGCAGGACTCTGCACTTGTCCTTGTTGAACCTCATCCGATTTCTTTTGGCCCAATCCTCCAATTTGTTTAGGTCCCTCTGGACTCTATCCCAGCCCTCCAGCGTATCTACCTCTCCCCACAGCTTAGTGTCATCTGAGAACTTGCTGAGGGTGCAATCCATCCCATCATCCAGATCATTAATAAACATGTTGAACAAAACCGGCCCCAGGACCGACCCTTGGGACACTCCTCTTGATACCGGCTGCCAACTAGACATCGAGCTGTTGATCACAACCCGTTGAGCCTGAAAATCCAGCCAGCTTTCTATCCACCTCATAGTATTATCAGCCTCAGTATTCTAGCTCTGCCACGGCTCGGCCTACTGTTACCTCCGCCACTGAGCTTGGCAAGTCACTGCGCCATCCCATGCCTCAGTTTCCCTGCAAGTGAGTGGCCTCCTCCCCAAGTGCCCCTTCGTGGCCTTGTTCTCACCATGCCCCAAGTTTCCTGCTCCATCCTCTCCTGTCCCTCAGTCAGGACGTCCACCCCAGCCCTTCCTTCTGGGGTGTAGCCGTCTCTCTGTTCCTAGGGTCCAGCTGTCCATCACAGAGACATCAGCGGGTGTGACGATGCGGTTCTGGCGGGACCCAACTGAGAGAGCCAATTCAGGACCAATTGCTCAAACAGGGCAGTCACAGCTCTAGGCTGGGGGTTTTTCCACCTCTAAGACAAACCAAACCAGCCAGACAAAAAGGACTTCGGTTTCACCCCACTGACTAACCACAAGTCACAAGCAATTTCCTTAGACACTCCAGTCTCCCAGTATCACCACCAGTCCCACTCGTCCTGGGGATGAATGGTTATAAAAACCAACACCCCAATAAAAGAAAAAGGTTCTCTCGATTCCAAAGGACCAAGCCCCAGACCCAGGTCAATATACACATCAGATCTTACCCACAAATCACGCTGTTGCCAATCCTTTAGAATCTAAAATCTAAAGGTTTATTCATAAAGGGAAAAAGGTAGAGATGAGAGCTAGAATTGGTTAAATGGAATCAATTACATACAGTGATGGCAAAGTTCTTAGTTCAGGCTTGCAGCAGTGATGGAATAAACTGCAGGTTCAAATCAAGTCTCTGGAACATCCCCCGCTGGGATGGGTCATCAGTCCCTTGTGTAGAGCTTCAGCTTGTAGCAAAGTCCCTCCAGAGGTAAGAAGCAGGATTGAAGACAAGATGGAGATGAGGCATCAGCCTTTTATAGACTTTTCCAGGTGTAACAACCTCTTTGTCCTTACTGTGGAAAATTACAGCAAAATGGAGTCTGCAGTCACATGGGCAAGTCCCTGCATACTTTGTTGAGTTACAAGGCGTATCTGCCTCCTCTCCATGGGTCAATTGTGTAGCTGATGGTCCTCAATGGGCCATCAAGCAGGCTAGTCAGAGCTGACACCAACTTGTATGGGATGTCTCCCAGAAGTACAGACAGTACAGAGCCAATACTTATAACTTTAACTACAAAATGATACATACATACAGACAGCATAATCATAACCAGCAACCCATAACCTGGTCTTAGACACCTTATATGACCCCCTTTACCTAAGATTTGGTGCCACTACAGGACCTTGGTTGCAAACCATGTTCTATATGGTCCCAGTTTATATCAATAACGTCACAGCGGGTAGCTCCCTCTTTCTTTAGCAGGGTCCAAATCCTTACAACCAGAACATCCCTTCCCTCGTCAGCGACGAGGTATAACAGATCCTTTACTAGGAGGTATAGGGACAGGGACAGGAATTCTAAATTCAGTAGATCTGGAAGCATTGAAAAATAAGACCAGCGTGGTAGAAGGACTGCATCATACTATTGCACGGGGGCAAGCGCACCAGATTGCTGAATTGATACAAACTGCGGTAGATACTGGGATGAACTTCCAAGGGCATACTTGGGCACATGTTAACCAGATATTCTGGGCTCGATACAGCATCATGAGAGACATAGCAAACAAAATGGCGTTAGCCTTGTGGTGTTCTGAACAACTATTAGCTATTATGCCGACAGACCGGGAGATGGATTGGGTAGGAGCTAAAGATATGACAGACTTAATTCCTCTGCTGACAAAACATGAACCATAATCGTTTCCCTCCCTCTGTTTCTGGAGGGTACAAGGCCCTGGAATCTAATGTATACACATCGACCCTCGCAGGGCACATCACTGCACACCCTTGGTGTGATATTTTTAGAGGATGGGCCTAGATCCGTCTTGGTCTTCAGCTTTCAAAATTACATTACACCCAATAGTTGTTTTCTTTATTCTGGTCAATGTAAAGTCCGTTGCAATGTGTGGTTGGATGAAAAGGCTGGATTTTAAGTTGAAACCACAAGCTCGCACTGTTTCGCAATATATCGCCTTGAAACAAGGACATAAAGTGTGACCCATTCCCTACCTCTGGATTGAAGGGTCTAAGGGGTACAATGTGGAGCTGAAGAATGAAATTGTTTCTTTTCTTTAATTACTATTATAATTAAGGCTTTATTCATACGACTTTATCGTGTATCAAATGAACAAACAGAATGTCACCGTTTGAACATTGTAACCCGTTTACTGTTTGCATCCCAACATTGTAAATTGTTCCTTACGCTTGTTTTAATAAGACTCCATCTTGTAACTAAAACCCCATTTTGAAATGTTGACTCCATTTTGCAAAACCCTGCTCTCACCTTATTAACTTAGTTCAGGTGTGTGTGTGAAGTGTGCACGGATAATGGAATCAACCTCCCGCCCCAGCCCAAAGTGAAGTGCGAACACCAACGGCTGAAGATGCAGACAACAGCCCTGACAAAGTGAGAAGGGTCCATCCCAAAAGAAAAGAACAAAGGTGCAATTGAAACAAGATCCAAGTCAGGTCTGAGGCTGAAAGTCGCGTCTGCAACTGACGGGTGATCGATCCCACAGTACCCAGAGGCAGCGTGGCACAGCAAGACCCATAGACTCTTGTTCAAACTAAAGCCTACAAAAAGGTTGGGTGTGATGGAAGACTTTGGGTAAAGCTCTGCTGCCAACATTGAAGGGCATCTGTGCGCGCCTGACAGAGACCCGGCCCTTCCTCGTGCCCGGCTTTCCTGGCCAGTTAGCCACCACGAGCTACGAACCCAAGCTGAGAAATCAAGCCACAGACTCAAGCTACGTTCAGGACTGGTAACTATCGAGCAGCTGCAGAACATTTGATGTGGGTGGGTGGGTATGAGCTATTGATCATAAATCAAACTGTGTTCTCATAATAAACGTAGCCTATTGCCTTGTCCCCTGAAACAATCCCGTATAGTTTTATCTGTATAACAATTTCAGGGCAGCAGGGAGTCTGGTCTCGATGGAGGTATTTAGGTGGCACCGTGGTACACGGACGAAAGTCCCACCCCGTTTAAAAGCCGTGCTTCTCTGCATTTCTCGCCCAGCTTTTCCCTGCCCGTGAATTACCCATAACCTCAAGCACTGTCCATAGACAAAATGGGTTAACCCGAGCAGGGCCGGCTCCAGGGTTTTTGCCGCCCCAAGCCGCGATCGCGATCAGCGGCACTTCGGCGGCAGCTCCACCGCGCCGCTTCATTCTTCGGCGGCAATTCGGCAGCAGGTCTTTCCCTCCAAGAGGGAGTGAGGGACCCGCCACCAAACTGCCGCCGAAGGGCCGGACGTGCCGCCCCTCTTCATTGGCTGCCCCAGGCACCTGCTTGCTGCGCTGGTGGCTGGAGCCGGCCCTGAACCCGAGGGATGCATTTGTTTTTCTGTTTCCTCTTTTTGGTTTTCATTCCCTGGGAGGTTCTCGAAAGTGATGTACAACTGAGCAAACGTCCTTGGGTGGGGCGTGGCAGCAGCCACTTCCTGGCTTGCAACACCAATTGGACGGCCCGCTCGGGTCACTTCTCCAGGGAGAGTGGAAGGGGGCCACGCCCTGGCATTCCGGCTGCAAGGAACGATCAAGGCAAGAAAACCCAGAGCCAACTGGAAGTTTGGTAGGTTTCCTTAAACCACTCCTTGGTGACTGCGCCGGTCGGGGTCTCGTCCACCTGCTGAGGCCCTGAGCTGGTTGGGTATCGTCCAGCTGCCCCTCAGACTGCAGGAAACCCCCCCCCCCAGGCTATTTGCTACTCACATGGGCCCCGCCGCGGAACCGGGAGCCTCCCAAACCAGCTCCCACGGAGGACCCAGAACAATCATGGAGACGGCTTTGAGTCACCCGCCCCCACCCCCACCTGGTCCCCAGCGATGTCCGGCCCTTGCTCCCTCCGTTCGTGCTGGGCGTGGTCTTAGATCCAGTTTGGTCCCTAGTGTCAGGAGGTAGCCATGTTAGTCTGTATCCGCAAAAACAACCAGGAGTCCGGTGGCACCTTAAAGACTCCTGGTTAATTAATGGTGGGAAATTTGCAAATGAATTTTAGTTCTGCTGTTTCTCTCTGAAGTCTGTTTCTGAAGGTTTTTTGTTCAAGAATAGTGACTTTTAAATCTGTCATAGAATGTCCGGGGGGATTGACGTGTTCTCCTACAGGCTTTTGTATGTTACCAGTCCTGATGTCCGGTTTGGGTCCATTTATTCTTTTACGTAGGGACGGTCCGGTTTGGCCAATGTACATGGCAGAGGGGCATTGCTGGCACGTGATGGCGTATATCACATTAGTAGACGTGCAGGTGACTGAGCCCTCGATGGCGTGGCTGATGTGGGTGGGTCCTGTGATGGTGTCGCTAGAGTAGATACGGGGCCGGAGTAGGCAACGAGGTTTGCTACAGGGATTGGTTCCGGGGTTGGTGTTTCTGTGCTGTGGTGTGTAGTTGCTGGTGAGTATTTCCATCAGGTTGGGGGAGCTGTCTGTAAGCCAGGACTGGCCTGCCTCCCAAGTCTGTGAGAGTGAGGGATCCTTTTCCAGGAGAAAGGTTGTAAAATTCATTTGCAAATGTAACACCATTAATCTGGGCTTGACCAGGGCCTGGGAGTGGCTGGCTCATTACAAAAGCAGCTTTGACATCTCCTCATCTGTTATTGGGAGCGGCCCACATCCACCCTGATCGAATTGGCCCGGCCAACACTGGTTCGCCACTTGCGAGGGAACTCCCTTCTCTCCATGTGTCCCTGTGTCATGCCTGCAGCTGTAACTTTCACTCCAGGCAGCTGAAGAAGTGGGTTTTTTACTCACGAAAGCTGATGCCCAAATAAATCTGTTAGTCTTTAAGGTGCCACCAGCCCCCTGGTTACTTTGATCCCTGTTTTCAAGGTTCCCAGGTTTCTGGCAGGGACTGTGCGGGGGGTGATGACCCCTGTCTCCTCCGTCCGTGCCCCCCGGTGATAGCCCGTTACAAGGTGCCACCTGCTTTCTAACCCCTCTGCCCCACCCGCCCCTGTCATCCTGACCCCCCCCCCACGTCCTTTGTCTTGGGATTTCTTTGCCTGAGCTGGTCCCCCTCCCCCGGCTCCCCAGGGCGCAGGATGCGGGGGTGGGGTCGGGATCGGCAAGGGGGGGGCATCTCTGTGCGAGACAAAGGCGACCCCCCCCACACACACACACACCGGGCTGCTGCAGCCGCCATTCCCTCCTCGGGCCAGAGGGGGCGCCAGGCTCCCGGCGGCCCCAGCCAGCCCGGTCCGGCAGCGCTAGATCCGGAGCGGGGTCCGGGTGTGTGTGTGCCGGGGGCGGGGGGGCGCCCGAAGATGTGACCATGGGAGGCGAGGCGGGGAGATGCGCTGGGCAGCCAGGTAGGCTGGGGCGGGGGGGGGGGGAAGGAGCTGGCCAGCACTTCAGCAGCGCCGCTCCGACAGCGGAGGCGGGGGGGGGAGTATTGCGGGGGGGGGGTCGATAGGGCATCGCGATCCCGCCCCCCCTTTCCCAGTCGCGGTGCCGATGGGGGGGGTCGTGCCAATGTCGCGCAGCGCGGGGGTGATTTATAGCGCTGCGGCTTGCGCGCCCCCCCCCCAGCTGCGCGGGACCGGCCGGGGGCGCAGCGCAGGCCTGGGGGGGGGGGAATGGGGGATGGGGAGGGTCGGGATCAGGATCAGCCCGTTGCCTGCGGACACCCCGGCCCGGCGGTTCTGCATGAACCGGGGGCGGGGGGTGATTTGTGCCCCCCCCCCAGCTGCAGCCATGTTCTGCGCCGCGCTCCGGCCCCTCTGCACTGAGCGAGGGGGGCTGTGGCGGGGGTGGGGGGGCTGACAGCCTGGGGCACAGCTGTGCCAACCCCCCCCCTCCCCGGGGCTCGGCAGCCGCCCCGGGAACTGCGGATCATTGGACCCCTGCAGTGGCGTCCATCCCCGCAGCGTCTGGGCGCACCGGGCAGAGCGCGGATTAAAGGGCCAGTTTCCCTCCTCTCCGGCTGGCTGCCCCCGGCCACCCAGCGATCCAGCCGGTCCCCGGCCTCCGCACAGGGCCGGGAGCGATGGTGCCCGGGCGCCCGGTGCCCACGGGGGGGCTCAGACCCCAATAGCCAAGGCCAGCGCCGGGCTCAGAGGCACCGACTTCCTCTAGGCCCGGGGGGTGCTCGACCCCCCCCCACTCCACCCCTTCCCCCAAGCCCTCACTTCTGCCCTGCCTCGTCCTGCCCCCTCCCCACTCCGTCCTGCCCTCAACCCCCCCTGCCCCTGCCCCATCCCGCCTCGTCCTGCCCCTCCCCACTCCACCCTCCCCTCAACCCCCCCCGCCCCGGCCCCTGCCCGAGCCCGCCTCGTCCTGCCCCTCCCCACTCCGCCCTGCCCTCAACCCCCCCCCGCCCCTGCCCCTGCCCCATCCCGCCTCGTTCTGCCCCTCCCCACTCCACCCTCCCCTCAACCCCCCCCTGCCCCTGCCCCATCCCGCCTCGTCCTGCCCCCTCCCCTCAACCCCCCCCCGCCCCTTCTCCTGCCCCATCCCGCCTCGTCCTGCCCCTCCCCACTCCGCCCTGCCCTCAACCCCCCCTGCCCCTGCCCCTGCCCCATCCCGCCTCGTCCTGCCCCCTCCCCACTCCACCCTGCCCTCAACCCCCCCTGCCCCTGCTCCTGCCCCATCCCGCCTCGTCCTGCCCCCTCCCCACTCCACCCTGCCCTCAACCCCCCCCTGCCCCTGCTCCTGCCCCCTCCCGCCTCGTCCCGCCCCCTCCCCACTCCACCCTGCCCTCAACCCCCCCCGCCCCGGCCCCTGCCCCTGCCCGCCTCGTACTGCCCATCCCCACTCCGCCCTGCCCTCACCCCCCCCTGCCCCTGCCCCTGCCTCATCCCGCCTCGTCCTGCCCCTCCCCACTCCGCCCTGCCCTCAACGCCCCCCGCCCCTGCCCCTGCCTCATCCCGCCTCGTCCTGCCCCGCCCCACGCCGCCCTCACCTCAACCCCCCCTGCCCCTGCGCCATCCCGCCTCGTCCTGCCCCTCCCCACTCCGCCCTGCCCTCAACCCCCCCTGCCCCATCCCGCCTCGTCCTGCCCCCTCCCCACTCCGCCCTCCCCTCAACCCCCCCTGCCCCTGCCCCTGCCCCATCCCGCCTCGTCCTGCCCCTCCCCACTCCGCCCGGCCCTCAACCCCCCCCGCCCCTGCCCCATCCCGCCTCATCATCCTGCCCCCTCCCCCCACCGCCCTGCCCTCAACCCCCCCTGCCCCTGCCCCATCCCGCCTCGCCCTGCCCCCTCCCCCCACACCCCCCCTGCCCCTGCTCCTGCCCCATCCCGCTTCGTCCTGCCCCCTCCCCACTCCGCCCTGCCCTCAACCCCCCCCGCCCCTGCTCCTGCCCCATCCCGCCTCGTCCTGCCCCTCCCCACTCCGCCCTTCCCTGATCACCCCCTGCCCCTGCTCCTGCCCAATCCCGCCTCGTCCTGCCCCTCCCCACTTCGCCCTGCCCTCAACCCCCCCCTGCCCCTGACCCTTCCTGCCTGGTCCTGCCCCCTCCCCACCCCGCCCTGCCCTCAACCCCCCCTGCCCCTGCTCCTGCCCCATCCCGCCTCGTCCTGCCCCTCCCCACCCCCCCCTCCCCTCCCCCCCCCCCCGCCCCTGCCCCATCCCGCCTCGTCCTGCCCCCTCCCCACTCCACCCTCCCCTCCAACCCCCTTGCCCCTGCTCCTGCCCCATCCCGCCTCGTCCTGCCCCCTCCCCACTCCGCCCTGCCCTCAACCCCCCCCGCCCCTGCTCCTGCCCCATCCCGCCTCGTCCTGCCCCTCCCCACTCCACCCTCCCCTCAACCCCCCCTGCCCCTGCCCCTGCCCCATCCCGCCTCGTCCTGCCCCTCCCCACTCCGCCCTGCCCTCAACCCCCCCTGCCCCTGCCCCTTCCTGGCTCGTCCTGCCCCCTCCCCACCCCGCCCTGCCCTGATCCCCCCCCTGCCCCTGCTCCTGCCCCATCCCGCCTCGTCCTGCCCCTCCCCACTCCACCCTCCCCTCAACCCCCCCCTGCCCCTGCCCCATCCCGCCTCGTCCTGCCCCCTCCCCACTCCGCCCTTCCCTCAACCCCCACTGCCCCTGCTCCTGCTCCTGCCCCTACCGCCTCTTCCTGCCCCTCCCCACTCCACCCTCCCCTCAACCCCCCCTGCCCCTTCCCGCCTCGTCCTGCCCCTCCCCACTCCACCCTCCCCTCAACCCCCCCTGCCCCTGCTCCATCCCGCCTCGTCCTGCCCCTCCCCACTCCACCCTCCCCTCAACCCCCCCTGCCCCTGCCCCATCCCGCCTCGTCCTGCCCCCTCCCCACTCCGCCCGCCCCTCAACCCCCCCGGCTGCTGCCCCTTCCCGCCTCATCCTGCCCCCTCCCCTCAACCCCCCCTGCCCCTGCTCCTGCCCCCCCGCCTCGTCCTGCCCCTCCCCACTCCGCCCTGCCCTCAACCCCCCCCTGCCCCTGCTCCTGCCCCTTCCCGCCTCGTCCTGCCCCCTCCCCACTCCACCCTCCCCTCAACCCCCCCTGCCCCTGCTCCTGCCCCTGCCCCATCCCGCCTCGTCCTGCCCCCTCCCCTCAACCCCCCCCCGCCCCTGCCCCATCCCGCCTCGTCCTGCCCCCTCCCCACTCCTCCGTGCCCTCAACCCCCCCTGCCCCTGCTCCTGCCCCTTCCCACCTCGTCCTGCCCCCTCCCCACTCCACCCTCCCCTCAAGCCACCACCCCCACCCTGCCCCATCCCGCCTCTTCCCGCCCCATCCCCCCACCTCTTCCTGCTACTGCTTCTCCCCTCCCCCCCCCCAGCGCCACTGAGCAGCTGGTCAGGGCAGGCAGGAGGCACTGGGTGGGAGGGAGAGGGAGGCGCTGACCAGTTGGGCACCTTGGCGGGTGGGAGGCACTAGGGGTAAGGAGGAGGCGCTGATCCATGGGGCTGCCGGTGGGTGCTGAGCACCCACCTTTTTTTCCTCATGGGCGCTCCAGCCCTGGAGAACCCACGGAGTCAGCACCTAAGGGCCCACCTCCCTATGACCCAGCCCTCCCGACCGCCGTCTCCACACAGACCCCTGAGTATCTACCCCCAGCCCCTCCTCTCTGCATCACTAATCCAGTGCTGCCCCCTCAGATGGGCCCGGGGTCACCCAGTGCAGAGTGGGGCCCCCCGGGGTCACCCAGTGCAGAGTGGGGCCCCCCCGGGGTCACCCAGTGCAGAGTGGGGCCCCCCGGGGTTGGACACCTTGCCTGGGGATGGGCCCACCATCTCCCTCCCCCCCCAGGGCCTGTCACTGGCTCCCCTCCCCCAGCTCTGTCCCCCTCGCCCTCCCGGTGCTGCTAACTCTGCGGGGGAAGCGGCCCCCGTCCCCTGCAAAGTGCTGCGGGGCTGCCGGCTGCCCAGTGAAATGGCTGCTCGGGCAGGAGGGAGGGGGGATGTCCTGAGGAGAGGGGCGGGGGCCCAACATCACCCTCGGGCCTCCCCGAGGTGCCCCCATGCCCATCCCAGCTGAGGGTGTCACATAGCCAGGCCCGGGTGGGCACCCCTGAGGGGCATTCAGGCTGGCTGAGGGCCCCTCTTGGCCGGGCGATTGGGAAGGCTCCCTGGGACAGCGGGCCCCATGCCAAGCCCAGTAGTGTCAACAGAGAACAATGAAACTGTGAAGTATTTTTCTCTGGCTGGTCACGGGGCCGGTGGGGGCAGGGGAGATTGGCACCGGGTGGGGTGGGGCTCCGGCAGGCAGGGCTAATGGGGAGGAGGGGGGGGGGTCTGACCAGCAGCGGCAATGGGGGGGGGGGGCTCCGGAAGACAGGGGTGATGGGCAGTGGGGGTTTCTGGCAGGCAGGGGAGACGGGCACTGGAGGGCCTCTGGAAGACAGGGGAGATGGGCACAGGGAGGGCTCAGGCCGGCAGAGGAGATGGGCACAGGGCGGGGGCCTAGGAGAGACTTATCCTGCAAAAAACCCAACTCAAGAAGCGCCTCCAAGTGGGGGGGTCCAGTCCCTGACTCATCCCCGCCGCGCCGAGCCAGGTCTGCCAGGGGCCCCTGTTGGGAGGGTGGGGCTCCCCAGGCTCCCCACTCCTGCCAGGGATGGCACCAGCTTGGTCCCACCCCCAGGACGGGCACTAGATCCCTAGGGCAGGGTAGCCCAGGCTGGGCTTTCTCAGCCCCCTGCCTCTGCCCCACAGCTACACCCGCTGCCCTCCTGGTGCCTGGGGGTGTGGGGCAGAGCTGGGTGGGATCCCCTGGTGCTGCCCATTCTTCAGCGCCTCCCTGTGTCTCTCCCACCCCAGGCTGGTGCCACCTGGCCCGTGGGAGCCGTGAGGGTCTCCAGATGAGACGGGGGAATCGCCCTGCCTGGCCCTAGAAGAGCCCAGGAAGCACCAGAGATCGGGAGCTGTAGGCTGAGCCGTGGGAGCCCCGCGTCACCCCCGAGGTGAGGCTTGCCACGGGGGAAAGGGGGTGCAGCCGTCACACCGGGTGCCAGGAGCACCGACCTGGGCGTTACCTCCTGGGCAGGAGTGGGGCAAACTACCCCTCCCACCCCACACACACACACACACACACACCCCAGTGGGGTAAAATCAGGCTAAGTCCTCCCAGTGCCATCCCACAATGCACTGCTCCTTCATCCGCTCCCTCTCCATGCCTCAGCCCCGTGGCGAGAGGTGTAGGCGGGCAGTGAATTGTGGGATAGGTCGGAGAGGGGGTTGAACCCACGCTCCCACAATTCCAGCCGGCATCCCACAATGCACTGCCAAAGCTTCCCACCAGGCAGCGAGCCGGATGCCACGACACGTACCTGCCGTGCCCGCTGCAGGGTGGGTTCTGCCTGCACATGTCCTGGTATGTGCCGGGCCTGGCGCAGCGGGGGCGGGTTCTGCCTGGTCAGGCTTCTGGTCTCTTGGCCCGTTCGTGCCAGCTCTGCCCTTTGCAAAGCGGAGTGAAATCTGCTCCCTGTTCACACAGAGTCCAACCGCCACCAGCCCAAGCCGGCTTCGAACCAGCCCCCCGCAGGGCAAAGCCCCCTGTGCCAGCCTGCATTGCTTGGAGCCGAATGGAGGTGCTCCGGCCCGCCCAGCCACCCAACCTGCTCTATTTATAGCCCTGGTGAAGTCCGGCTCTCCAAGCTCACACTCCTGCTAACCATAGTCTTGTGACTGCCTTGGGGCTCTGTTGTTCACCTCCTGGGGGGAGGGGAGCTATGGGTCTCTCTGCTGCTTCCCTGAATAGATTTGTATTGCAAACATCAGGTTTCTGCTCTGGGCCCTGGCCCAGCTGGGGGGGTCGGGGAATGATGGATTTGCAAAAAGTGGCTACGGGTCATTTGGCACCAGTCTTTTGCGCCTGAGCATGGTCTGGTCTGATCTGCTGCAGGCTTGTCCCTCCGGGGAGCACTTCCTGGAAGAGGAGGGGCTTCCCCCCCCCCCTCGCATTGTTGGTGCTGTGTGCCACTCGGCCGCTCCTCCCCAGAGCCGGCTGCGTTTCGGTACGTGGGAGGCAAGGGGAGGAGGGAGGGTCATTTCACCGGCGCGGTGCAGCTGGCGACGGGATGTGGTGAAGCCCCGAAAGCCGGCAGGACAAGGAGCGGCACCAGGAATAAATTGAAATGGCCCCACCTCAGAATCCTGCCCTCAAGGCCCTGCCCATGAGGGGCGTGGCCGGACTGCACAGCACTATGGGAATTCTCCGCTTCCCCCGGGCGCAGGTTAGAGCTGTCCCAAGGCTGCTGTAATTTACACTGGGAGCCAAGCAGGGCCAGGCCGCCCAAGCATGAGGGTTGGGTCACCTTGGAGCCCAGTGCAGAGACAGGAAGGAACGTGCCTTTCTGCGTGCACACCGCGCCCATCCCCCTGGGCTCTGGGCACCTCGCATTCTCACAGACGGTTACTGTCTTTTAAAGCCCAGCAACAGCTCTCGGAGGCCGGAGAGAAGGGAGCACGGCTCCTTGCAGGGGTTGTGCCCACCTCCTGGGGCAGGACTCAGACCCCCCAGCCCCTGCCCTCAATCTCTGGGAGCGCAGGGGCGCACGTGGTCCGTCGAGGGCTTGCCCAACGGCGCGCAAATCTCTCTGAGATTGCATGGGGCCATGCCCGGCCAGAACGGGGCTGGGTCGGCCGCTGGGAGTGAATTTCTCTGAGGCGTGCAGCGGAGCCTGGCACGACATCAGCATGTAGATAGTAATGATTGTTTAATGGCAGGCCCGCTCCAACCCTTGGCAACTCTGTTTGCGCCCACACCCCGCTGCTCCCAGATTGGCACTAAATCAGAGCTGACTTTAATGGAAAATCAGCTTTCCCCAGATAGTGGAACTCACTGCCTGACTGCACATCCCCCATGGCAGCTTCTGGCCCTGGGGTTACCCAGCTAATGCCCAGGCCAGGGTCTCTGACCCCTGTGCCAGCTAGATGCCCTAAATCCAAATCCCTGAGGCTAGTGATTCTCAATTTTCACCAGCACCGGGACCCCTCACTCCCCCACTAGCTGGGTCCGTCCCTCATCCAGCAATGCAGGAAGGTCCTGATCTCAAGCTGAGACCCTCCTGCATTAGGTGTCTTTGTATTGCAATAGTGCCCAGTCGGCATCCGGGCTTCGTTGTGCCAGGCACCAAGAGGCAGGCACAGGCCCTGCCCTTTGGTATGGTAGGTGGGCCCCTGGCCTGGTCTGGCACAGCCTGGCTGCATTAACCACAGCCGCTGGAGGGGGGCTGGCAGTTGAAGGTGCTGAGAAGCCCCCAAGGTACAGAGATGCACTGGCTGGTGTGGTGGGAAACTTTCAGGCAGTTGCCATAGAGATAGCTTCAGATCTGGCCCCCACCTGGGTCGTCAGCTCCAGAAACTCTGGGGCGTGTGGGGGTGGGGCAGGGATCCACCCCCCTCCTGCTGAGATGGTCTCCCGCTTGCCTGTCGAGAGACCCTCACAAGCCGTGACCCAGATTCCCCGCGCACGCTCGCCCGGCTGTGCTCGGCCATGTGCTGCTGGTTAATTTCACAACCCAGCCAGGCCAGACTGAAGCGTGGGTGGGTGCAGCTCATCCCAGGTGACACTGGTCGGGGTTAACCCAGATACCCTGGGGAAACTGCCACCCCCTCTCCCTCCGCTTCCAGCCTGGTCTGCGCCCTCCTGCCCCCCGTCCCCGGGGGAAGTTCTCCCAAAGCTCCACTCCGGGCTGCCGGGAGCCGCCACGTCCCTTTTCCCGCTGCAGCCTGGCGATTTACACAGCCCACCTTGCTCCCGCCGGAGCGGCCGGTCCCACGTCTTCGGGACCCATGCAGCGTCCCCCGACCCGCTGCCTCCGCAGCCATGCGCCCCGGCTTCCCCTCGGTTCAGCCCGCCGCCCCTTAGCACAAAGCGCAAACCGAGCCGGAGTTTTTTTGAAAAGAAGGCTCAAGGTGAAGGGTCTGCTAAAAGCCAGAGGAAGGCTTTGAAAACAAGCTTCTGGGCAAAAGGAAAACAGAATTGGCAGTCGCGGGCCTGCCCTTATTAACAGGCCCTTTCCTGGCTGATCGGGGATCCCCCTGTCGACAGCCCTTGGCCACCTTCCACGAGACGCTGCTGCTGGCAGAGGAGCTCCGTAATGGACCACGTCCTCCGCCAGGCGCTGACTTCTAGCCTCCTTCAGCAGCAGGGCGATTCGCGAACGTCCTGGGGCCCCGAGGCTCCCCCGTTCGGAGTCCATTCTTGGGGGCGCTCAGGCCTGCCCTGGCTCCAGACCAAGCACAGGGCCGGGCAGGCTGGGAAAAGGCGGCTAGATCGTACGCTTGGCTGGGGTTAGCTGCGACCCTCAGGGAGCGGCCTTCATCCCCAGCAGTTTCCGAAGGGAGTTCCTGTTACCTCCCGCTGAAACTATGTCCTGTGCAAACATCTCGCTTAGTTCCCCGAGGTGGAGGAGGAGCAATCAGGTGTAATGTACGTGCCTGCGCATATGGGTGTCAGTCCCCGCCGTCCCGTTCGGGCCCCTCAGCCCTGTTCCCAACATCCTTCATCAACCGTCCCGGAAGGGAGGCAAAGCTGAGCCCCCTCGGCTTTCCCAAGCGGGGAAAAGCAGCGACCGACCGGGGCAAGCCGGAGCTCAGGCGATTCCCCAGAGCCACGCTGAGGCCTGCTCCCCCCCCAGCACAGCAGCATCTCCCATGTGTGGATCGCCCTGACCCCCTGGGCAGAGTTGGTGCAGCGGCGACAGTGCCTCCGGCTGGCTCCGTCAGCATGGATTGAACCCACAGCCTTGGTAGCTGTAAGTCCGAGGGGCTGTTGGTAACCTCGGGGGGCGGGAAGAGAACCTCGGTGAGCCAGCGGGGGGGGGGGTGCTTTGGGGTCAGAGAACCTCGGTGAGCCAGCGGGGGGGGGTGCTTTGGGGTCAGAGAACCTCGGTGGGCCAGCGACGGGAGGGGGGTGCGTGGGGCACAGAGAACCGCAGGGTGCCAGCGGGGGGGGGGCTTTGGGGTCAGAGAACCTCGGTGAGCCAGCGGGGGTGGTGGTGGTACTTTGGGGTCAGAGAACCTCGGTGGGCCAGCGGGGGGGGGGGTGCTTTGGGGTCAGAGAACCTCGGTGAGCCAGCGGGGGGGGGGTGCTTTGGGGTCAGAGAACCTCGGTGAGCCAGCGGCGGGAGGGGTGCTTTGGGGTCAGAGAACCTCGGTGGGCCAGCGGGGTGGGGGGTATTTTGCCCCAGTTGGGACCAGCTCCGGGCTTTGCATGGATTCGTGGCTGATGGATGCCGGGGCGCAGGCGGCAGAGGGATCACAAGCGGGTTTTTCATTCCTCTCTTTCGTTGGCGCAGCCCCGGTTCCGTCCCTGAGGGGCTGCCGGGGGGGGGCGGGGAGACAGTTTATCCCACGGGCTGAAGCGGCTGCCTTTTGTCCTGCCCATGAACAGCCTGGAGGACCGGTTCCTCGGCCCTGGGTTTCCTGTCAGACCCTGCCCACTGTGCCGCAGGCCCTTTGCCAGCGGATTTATGCCTGCTGAGCACACCTGGGCTCCGGAAACCCGCCGCGGCGCAGGTGTGCGCTCACCCAGCCTGGCCCTAGCCCGAGGCTCGGGATGCCGCAAGGGAGGGGCCCATGTTCTGTGCAGACAATGGCCACGGCCGGCTTTGCCCCGGGGCTGGGGTGGGGGTTCTGGCAGAGCTCTCCGCATGGGGGGGGCGCGCTGGGCAGGTGCAGGGGCCGCGTGTTTCCCCAGCTGGAAATATCTGCCCATCTCTGACAGGCCTGAGGTGTTTGGATCTTTCCTTTGTGCTGGGCTTTCGGGTGGGGCAGGATTCCGGGGGTGGGGTGTTAACTGCCCCCCCCAGGGGGTTGTGCTGCCATGCTTAGCGGCAGCCAGCCTTTCTCCGGTGCCTCAGTTTACTGCTATCAGCCCCCTCCCCCCACAGGGGGGCTATTCACCCAGGGACACCGGCTACCGCCTTGGCTCTGCCTGGCGGGGGGATGCGCCCTGCTCTGGCTGCTAGAGCCTGTCGTGGAAAAAGCCACCCTGGCAATAATTTGATCAGAGACTCAAGCCTGAGGCCCGTGTATTGTACACACCCCAACGGGTTGGGGGGTAGCAGGTTGAATACTGCACCCCCGATACGAAGCATCACCCGAGTATATAAAGCTGAAAACCGCAAATACATCCTACATTTAAGTATCAGAGGGGGAGCTGTGTTAGTCTGGATCTGTAAAAGCAGCGAAGAGTCCTGTGGCACCTTATAGACTAACAGACGTTTTGCAGCATGAGCTTTCGTGGGTGAATACCCACTTCGTCAGATGCAAGCGGTGGAAATTTCCAGGGGCAGGTATATATAAGCAAGCAAGAAGCAAGCTAGAGATAACGAGGTTAGTTCAATCAGGGAGGATGAGGCCCTGTTCTAGCAGTTGAGGTGTGAAAACCAAGGGAGGAGAAACTGGTTTTGTAGCTGGCCAGCCAGTCACAGTCTTTGTTTAATCCTGAACTGATGGTGTCAAATTTGCAGATGAACTGGAGCTCAGCAGTTTCTCTTTGAAGTCTGGTCCTGAAGTTTTTTTGCTGCAGGATGGCCACCTTCAGATCTGCTATTGTGTGGCCAGGGAGGTTGAAGTGTCTCCTACAGGTTTTTGTATATTGCCATTCCTAATATCTGATTTGTGTCCATTTAGCCTTTTCTCTACGGAAAATCAAGGCCTATGTAATTGGGGGGGAGGGGTCTTTTCCTCCACAATCCTAATCTGGACCCAGGCCCCTTCCAGCCCTGGGACGCGGGCAGTGATGTGCTTCCTTTGATAGATGCCAAGGTGGGGTTGCACCCGCCTAGTGCCCCACTGAATCTGAGCCCAGGAGGCCACTCCCGCAGACCTGCCCTCCCTGCATTCAGCAGCCCCACTCCCTCTGCCCCGCTGCTAGGATCCCCCTTCCCCAAAACGCTTGCCCCGTCCCGAGAACGCCCTCCTACCTCCCGGAGCCGTCACCCGCGCTGACCACGAGACGTCCCGTTCAGCAGCTGTGGGGCAGAGAGTCCTCTCCAGACACCGGCCTGCGCCGCCGGTGGTGGGAATCTCTCGCCGGTGGGGTGGATTCCCAGAGCCGTTTCCCTGGGATCCTGGCAACGGGGGTTTCCCCGGCCTTTCCCAAACGGTGGCAGCGCTGCCCGGATTGGAGGGCAGCGTTCATGGCTTCGGGGTTGTTTGTGGGGTTGCATTCTTGGTTTCCCCTGCCCGGGGCTGTGCGTGGCCTCTGACCGGGCTGCAGGGCAGATGTCAGCAGGTTCCTCAGCTTCCACAGAGCAAGTAGCGGCACCCCCGGGGACAAACGGTGCGGGAAGGCAGGGCCGCTCAGCGGCTGGGGACAGAGGTGGAGTGGGGGGTAGTGTGACAGCAGGAATTTGGGGCTTCGGGGAATGCGGCGTAATTGCATCTCAACATGGTGAAGCGTCCCCCATGCTGGTGTTCAAAACTGGCCCACTCTGGTGCTCTCCGCAGGGCTCCTTCCTGTTTGTCAGTCTCGGCAAGGTGGTTTTTGCATCCGGTGCTGGGCGAACAGACTTGCTTCTCCCTCGGTCTGAAGCTGTCTGGTGACCCCGCTGGACGGTGCTTCTGCCTTCGAGGCGCTTTTGGGACGGAAACGGCTCCTCCTCCCACCTCTCCCGAAAGGGCCTGGATTCGGGGCATCCCAGGTTAGTGCCACGCCGGGAGCTGCCCTCTGGGCGCCACGTTAGATTGGAAGCTTCCTGGGGCAGGGCCTGTCTTCCATTCTTTGTGCAGCCCCTAGCGCAGCGGGCCCCTGCTCCGTGGCCCCCTGGTAATACGAATAATGAAGAGTGAGACTGGCAGACTCTGAGCCAGTTAACACAGCGCAGTTGGGGGGGGGGCAATGCCTGGCCCAACGGGGCCGTAATCTCGGTCGGGGTCTGTGCAGCGCCTGGCACAACGGGGCCCTGACCTCGGTCAGCACGTCCAGGTGTTGCCCTAAGACACCAAACGGCAATGCCTGGTGGGAGGTTTTTCAAAGGGCGCAGGGACCCGGAAAAATGACGAGGTGGATGTTCAGAAGGGCTGAGCAGCCGGCCGCCGCCCCACCCCTCCAGAACAGGCCAGGATCCCTTCCTCCCAGCCACCCCGGCGGGCTGGTGGGTGCTGAACTCCTCTGCCAGCTGCAGGATGGCCACCTTAAGATCAGCTATTGTGTGGCCAGGGAGGTTGAAATGTTCTCCTACAAGTTTTTGTATATTGCCATTCCTAATATCTGATTTGTGTCCATTTATCCTTTTCTCTACGGAAAATCAAGGCCTATGTAATTGGGCGGGGGGGGGGGGTCTTTTCCTCCACAATCCTAATCTGGACCCAGGCCCCTTCCAGCCCTGGGACGCGGGCAGTGATGTGCTTCCTTTGATAGACGCCAAGGTGGGGTTGCACCCGCCTAGTGCCCCACTGAATCTGAGCCCAGGAGGCCACTCCTGCAGACCTGCCCTCCCTGCATTCAGCAGCCCCACTCCATCTGCCCCGCTGCTAGGATCCCCCTTCCCCAAAACGCTTGCCCCGTCCCGAGAACGCCCTCCTACCTCCCGGAGCCGTCACCCGCGCTGACCACGAGACGTCCCGTTCAGCAGCTGTGGGGCAGAGAGTCCTCTCCAGACACCGGCCTGCGCCGCCGGTGGTGGGAATCTCTCGCCGGTGGGGTGGATTCCCAGAGCCGTTTCCCTGGGATCCTGGCAACGGGGGTTTCCCCGGCCTTTCCCAAACGGTGGCAGCGCTGCCCGGATTGGAGGGCAGCGTTCATGGCTTCGGGGTTGTTTGTGGGGTTGCATTCTTGGTTTCCCCTGCCCGGGGCTGTGCGTGGCCTCTGACCGGGCTGCAGGGCAGATGTCAGCAGGTTCCTCAGCTTCCACAGAGCAAGTAGCGGCACCCCCGGGGGCAAACGGTGCGGGAAGGCAGGGCCGCTCAGCGGCTGGGGACAGAGGTGGAGTGGGGGGTAGTGTGACAGCAGGAATTTGGGGCTTCGGGGAATGCGGCGTAATTGCATCTCAACATGGTGAAGCGTCCCCCATGCTGGTGTTCAAAACTGGCCCACTCTGGTGCTCTCCGCAGGGCTCCTTCCTGTTTGTCAGTCTCGGCCAGGTGGTTTTTGCATCCGGTGCTGGGCGAACAGACTTGCTTCTCCCTCGGTCTGAAGCTGTCTGGTGACCCCGCTGGACGGTGCTTCTGCCTTCGAGGCGCTTTTGGGACGTAAACGGCTCCTCCTCCCACCTCTCCCGAAAGGGCCTGGATTCGGGGCATCCCAGGTTAGTGCCACGCCGGGAGCTGCCCTCTGGGCGCCACGTTAGATTGGAAGCTTCCTGGGGCAGGGCCTGTCTTCCATTCTTTGTACAGCCCCTAGCGCAGCGGGCCCCTGCTTTGTGGCCCCCTGGTAATACGAATAATGAAGAGTGAGACTGGCAGACTCTGAGTCAGTTAACACAGCGCAGTTGGGGGGGGGGGCAATGCCTGGCCCAACGGGGCCGTGATCTCGGTCGGGGTCTGTGCAGCGCCTGGCACAACGGGGCCCTGACCTCGGTCAGCACGGCAAACGGCAATGCCTGGTGGGAGGTTTTTCAAAGGGCGCAGGGACCCGGAAAAATGACGAGCTGGATGTTCAGAAGGGCTGAGCAGCCGGCCGCCGCCCCACCCCTCCAGAACAGGCCAGGATCCCTTCCTCCCAGCCACCCCGGCGGGCCGGTGGGTGCTGAACTCCTCCGCCAGCCTGGCACCCAGCTCAGAGCTGGTCGGCCCAGCAGCGCCGCAGCTTTAAACGCGTTTTCCAGCATTCCTCTCACCCTGGGTTTGTTGGCAAACATGCCCCTTGCAGCAGAGCCCCTGCTTCACTCACTGGCACCAGACCAGGCTGGGGCCGAGCCAGCGCCCTCAGGCAGACAGCGCGAGCTCGCGGGGGCAGGAAGCTGTGGTGCTTTGCACCGGCTTTGCCCCCCCCCCCGTGCATAACTAGTGCCACGCCAATTTCACACCGGCTTTGCACTAGTGTACACGGCTGCCCTGGGTGGAAGAGCCAGGCCCGTCCCCGTCAACGGGGAGGAACCAGAAGCTGGTCCCGCGGGGAGCAGAATCGCGGAAGCTGCCAGGTGCACCTGTTGGCCGGCTCCCTGGCACAGGCTGGTCCCAAGCCAGGGCCCTGCTCTGTGGATGGTGCGGAGGGAATTCTTGTCTGCCTGCCTCCACCCAGCCCTGGGGGGACCCAGCCGGGGGACCCTCCCCCCCACCTTCCGGTCACGGTTTGCATCTGAGCTCCGGCCCCAGGAGACCCCCTAAAGCCTCGTTCCTGGTCCAATCAAGGAGATTCACCCAAGCAGCGCAGCCAAGGGGTGGGGTGGGTGCACCCCGTGTAAAATCACGGGGAGCAGATCAGGTCTGCAGGGGCAGCTGCGGGGGGGGGTATTTCAGGGTGGGCACAGCAGCATTTTACCCTTGGCCCTGGCAGAGTGGATCTGGCCCGATGCCCTTTGAAAGCAGGTCCAGCCAAGTTCCACGCGCTCTGAGCCCTCCCGTCCGTTGCAGGGGGGTGTGTGACTCCAGAATCCCCTGTCCCCCCTCTGAGCCCCCCAACAGCTGCCCAGCGCCCCAGGTAGGGCGGCCGACCCTCCTAGGGGGCCCTGGGGTCTCCAGGAAGTCGAGCTTAATCTTTAACTCAGTGTGATGCAACTTCCAGGAATACGTCCCACCGCAGCTGGCAACCCCAGGCTAGGAAAGGGGCACCGGGCCAAGAACTGACCTGGGGAGCAAAGTCTGGTTGGAGCCGGGAGGAGCCGGGGCCCAAACAGAGCCGAGACGGACGTGGGCGCAGTCCCTGAACCCCCGTGCCAGGCTGGGGCCCCCCCGAGTCCCCAGCCCGGCCCAGATCCCCCCTCCCCTGCCGGCATGGGGCGCCCCCTCTCACCTCCCCGCTGCCCCCTGCAGGATGCGTCTGGTGCAGAAGTCCCTGTGCCTGCTGCTGGTGGTCACGGCGTCCCTGGCCCTGCTGTACCTGCACGTCTGGTCGGCCAAGCCCTACAGCGCGGTCGACCTGCGCAACCGGCCAGCCCGAGCCCCCGAGCAGCTGCTGGGCCCCTCCAACAAGTTCGCCCACATCCCCTTCCGGCTCAAGGAGGAGATCGTCGAGTAAGGACCGGCGCCCCCAGCCCCGGGGATGGGGGAGGGGAGGGGCGCGGGGCGGGGGTGGATGCGGGACTGGCCCCTCCGGGCAGGGCTGCAGCCTGGCTCCTGGGACGGGCCTTGGGAAGTGGCTTTTCCAGGCTCCCAGCCCTTCCCCAGGGGACACTTCCCCAGAGCCCTGCCCTCTCCTGGGGGGCGGGTCCCCACACGCCCCCCCTTGCCAGCACTGGGGTGCCCACCCCTTCCATGGGGTCATCAGCCTGGGGCAGGAGGGCAAGGGCGGGGGTATCAGTCTGCAGCGGGGGCAGGGGTATCAGCCTGGGGCAGGAACAGGAAGGCAGGGGTGGGGGTGTCTGTCTGTCTGGGGCAGGAGGGAAGGGGCAGGGGCATCGGCCTGGGGCAGGCGGGCAGGGTATCAACCTGGGGCAGGGCCAGGCAGACAGGGGCTGGGGCATTGGCCTGGGGCAGGCAGGTGGGGTATCGGCATCGGCCTGGAACAGGTGGGCGGGCAGGCAGGTATCGGCCTGGGACAGGGGCAGGTGGGTGGGGGTATCGGCCAGGGGCAGGGGGGCACCGGCCTGGGGCAGGGGGGCACCGGCCTGGGGCAGGGGCGGGCAGGCAGGTATCGGCCTGGGACAGGGGCAGGTGGGTGGGGGTATCGACCAGGGGCAGGGGTATCGGCCTGGGGCAGGGGGGCACCGGCCTGGGGCAGGGGCGGGCAGGCAGGTATCGGCCTGGGACAGGGGCAGGTGGGGGGGGGTATCGACCAGGGGCAGGGGTATCGGCCTGGGGCAGGGGGGCACCGGCCTGGGGCAGGGGCGGGCACGCAGGTATCGGCCTGGGACAGGGGCAGGTGGGTGGGGGTATCGACCAGGGGCAGGGGTATCCGCCTGGGGCAGGGGGGCACCGGCCTGGGGCAGGGGCGGGCAGGCAGGTATCGGCCTGGGGCAGGGGCAGGTGGGTGGGGGTATTGACCCGGGGCAGGGGTATCGGCCTGGGGCAGGGGGGCACCGGCCTGGGGCAGGGGTGGGCATGCAGGTATCGGCCTGGGACATGGGCAGGTGGGTGGGGGTATCGACCAGGGGCAGGGGGGCACCGGCCTGGGGCAGGGGCGGGCAGGCAGGTATCGGCCTGGGGCAGGGGCAGGTGGGTGGGGGTATCGACCAGGGGCAGGGGTATCGGCCTGGGGCAGGGGGGCACCGGCCTGGGGCAGGGGTGGGCATGCAGGTATCGGCCTGGGACAGGGGCAGGTGGGTGGGGGTATCGACCAGGGGCAGGGGTATCGGCCTGGGGCAGGGGGGCACCGGCCTGGGGCAGGGGCGGGCACGCAGGTATCGGCCTGGGACAGGGGCAGGTGGGTGGGGGTATCGACCAGGGGCAGGGGTATCGGCCTGGGGCAGGGGCAGGTGGGTGGGGGTATCGGCCAGGGGCAGGGGGGCACCGGCCTGGGGCAGGGGCGGGCAGGCAGGTATCGGCCTGGGGCAGGGGCCGGGGGGTGGGGGTATCGGCCTGGGGCAGGGGCAGGTGGGCACCGGCCTGGGGCACGGGCGGGCAGGCAGGTATCGGCCTGGGGCAGGGGCAGGTGGGTGGGGGTATCGACCAGGGGCAGGGGTATAGTCCTGGGGCAGGGGCAGGTGGGTGGGGGTATCGGCCAGGGGCAGGGGGGCACCGGCCTGGGGCAGGGGCAGGTGGGTGGGGGTATCGGCCTGGGACAGGGGCAGGTGGGTGGGGGTATCGACCAGGGGCAGGGGTATCGGCCTGGGGCAGGGGGGCACCGGCCTGGGGCAGGGGCGGGCAGGCAGGTATCGGCCTGGGGCAGGGGCAGGTGGGTGGGGGTATCGGCCTGGGGCAGGGGCAGGGGGGCACCGGCCTGGGGCAGGGCGGGCAGGCAGGTATCGGCCTGGGGCAGGGGCAGGTGGGTGGGGGTATCAACCAGGGGCAGGGGTATCGGCCTGGGGCAGGGGGGCACCGGCCTGGGGCAGGGGCGGGCAGGCAGGTATCGGCCTGGGGCAGGGGCAGGTGGGTGGGGGTATCGACCAGGGGCAGGGGTATCGGCCTGGGGCAGGGGCAGGTGGGCACCGGCCTGGGGCAGGGCGGGCAGGCAGGTATCGGGCAGGGGCAGACGGGCGGGTGTGACCGGGCGCCTGGTCTCCGCAGGCTGCTGCCCAGGAATTCGTGCTCGTGTGAGGTGGCGTCCGGCGGGAAGCTGCCCTTCCCCAAGCAGCTCTTCAGCCAGCTCTACTCGCTGGAGTTCGCCACGGCCTTCAGCCCCGCGGAGCTGGCGCAGATCCACAGCAGCCGGGAGCTGGAGTACCAGAGCTACCGGCAGCGGTGAGCCACGCCAGGGCCGCCGGGGAGGGGGGCCTGGGGTGCGGCCGGGGCTGGGCCTATCCCCCTCACTCCCTCCTTCCCCCCCAGGACCCAGTCTCCCGCTGAGCAGCTGCTGATCGTCAGAGCCAACTCCCCGCTGGAGTACCCTGCCCAGGGCGTGGAGGTGCGCCCGCTGCGGACCATCCTCATCCCAGGTGAGTGCCTCAGCATCCCGGGGGGGGGGGGCAGCCTGCCCTGCCACCCCCGCTTCTGGGCAACCCACCCCCAGGGCAGAACAGAGCCGGTGGGGATGGGTGGCGGGTTGGCGCCCGCAGCCTGGGGAGCTGGCCACGGCCGGCTGGACCCTGCAGCCCCTGTTGGCTCATCCCCTGCCCACGGGCGCCGCTGCCCAGGGACGACCAGCGGGCAGGACCTGAGCTCACTGGGGCAGTGATGTGCGGGGCTCCTTGGGTCGCACTAATCCCGTGTCTTGCCTCCCCAGGGCTCAGCTTGCAGGCAGCCAGCAGTGAGCTGTACAAGGTAAGGCCTGGAGGGGGCTCACCATGGGGCGGGGGCACGATCCTGGGGCTGGCTCTTTGGGGTGCAGGGTGAGGCCCTGGACCCCACGTTGCTCCAAAGCTGCCTGGCGGAAGCTGGCCCGTGGGTGCTGGGCTGGGGAGGGGCAGAACCCGCCCTGCCTGGGGGACACTGACCCACAGGGTGGCTCTGAGGAGTTTATTCCAAGGGGCACGCTTGGCATCTGTTCTCACGGGGACGGCATCACCGGGGGCCCGAGGGTCACGGCCCCATTGCCCAGTGCCAGCGTGGGCACTTTCCACACGCCCAGGGTGACCAGACGTCCCTGCCTCCCTCTTCCCCCCTCCCTAGGTGACCCTGACGGCCACCCTGGGCACCTTCGACGTGGCGGCGGTGGTGGAGGGGGTGAGGGCGCAGGGCGAGGGGGAGACGCGTCTCTCGCTGTCGGCCACCCAGCTGGACAACCTCAACCGCCAGCTGCAGTTCGTCACCTACACCAACACGCTTTTCCACCCCAACACCGCGGACACAGGTGGGTACCCGGTGCTGGGGGGGGGGGGGGAATCTGACCACCGGCCTGGGCAAGGGGCAATGCATGGGGGGGGGAGCATCCTGCAACAGGACACAGACCCCCGACAGAACATTCCAATATAGGGCATGTGACCCTGTGTGCCCCCCCTTGCCTCAGGAGGACGCGGCCCCAGGAACCAGGAGAGGCGGGTCCGTCCCAGGGGGCCAATCAGCCATGGAGGGCACAGAGTGCCGGGCAGGGAGGGGAGGCCCGGTCAGTCACCTCCCCCTTTAGCAAGTTTGCGGATGACACTAAGCTGGGGGGAGAGGTAGATACGCTGGAGGGCAGGGAGAGGATCCAGAGGGACCGAGACAAATTGGAGGATTGGGCCAAAAGAAACCGGATGAGGTTCAACAAGGACAAGTGCAGAGTCCTGCACTCAGGATGGAAGAATCCCAGGCACTGTTACAGACTAGGGACCGAATGGCTGGGCAGCAGTTCTGCAGGAAAGGCCCTGGGGGTTACACTGGAGGAGAAGCTCGATAGGAGGCAGCAGTGGGCCCTTGTTGCCAAGAAGGCCAATAGCATATTGGGCTGTATTAGTAGGAGCATTGCCAGCAGATCGAGGGATGTGATCATTCCCCTCTATTCAGCACCGGTGAGGCCACACCTGGAGTATTGTGTCCAGTTTTGGTCCCCCCGCTACAGAAGGGACGTGGACAAATTGGAGAGAGTCCCAGCGGAGGGCAACAAAAATGATTAGGGGGCTGGAGCACATGATTTACGAGGAGAGGCTGAGGGAACTGGGATTGTTTAGTCTGCAGAAGAGAAGAGTGAGGGGGGATTTGATAGCTGCTTTCAACTCCCTGAAGGGGGGTTCCAAAGAGGATGGAGCTCGGCTGTTCTCAGTGGTGGCAGACGACAGAACAAGGAGCGATGGTCCCACGTTGCAGTGGGGGAGGTCTAGGCTGGATATCTGGAAACACTCTTTCCCTAGGAGGGTGGTGAAGCACTGGGATGGGTTCCCTAGGGAGGTGGTGGAATCTCCTTCCTTAGAGGTTTTTAAGGCCCGGCTTGACAAAGCCCTGGCTGGGATGGTTAGTTGGGGTTGGTCCTGCTTTGAGCAGGGGGGTTGGACTAGATACCTCCTGAGGTCCCTTCCAACCCTGCTAGTCTATGAGTCTATAATTCATGGATAGGGCGGGGTCAGTACAGGGCTGTAACGGGGTGATGACTCACCGCTGCAGCGCCTCCTGCTGGTCGTCCTGGGAATTAGCTTTGTCCACTCAGGAGCGCCCTCTGCAGGCCAGTGTCTCGCTTGCCACTGGCCCTGGTGTCCCCGGACCCCGGTGCCCCTTCTCTCAGGGTCCTGCCCCCTGCTGTACCCCGCAGTCTCCCAGCCCCCTATCCCCACCTCACCTCAGTCGTGGGCTACTGCCAGTCAGCATCTAGCCCCCACGCCCTGGGGCAGGCTGCAGTGTCAGCCACTCATCATCGGCAAGGAGGGTTCGGACCTGCTGCCTCTGCCTACCCCTGGGCTGCCCCGCTGCACCCCCAGTACCCTTGCTGGCCTTAACAAGGCCTGCAGCCTGGGGGGTTTCCAGGCCGGAGCTCCCCAGCTCCTCTGGCCTTTCCCTGGCCGGCTCAGTCCCCAGCAGCCAGGCCCTTCCCTCTCAACATCTAGAGAGACTGTTTCTTGGCTTCTCACCCCAGCCCTCTTATAAGGGCGGGCTGGGCCCTCATTCAGCCAGCCCCAGCTGCGGTCAGCTCCCCACTCAGCTCCCCCAGCCGTTCCTAATCCCTCTTACCCTGCTGCAGCCCTCCCCAGGGCCGGAGCGGGGCGATCACCCTGCTCCAAGGGCACTACGCAGTGGGGCATTATTCCAGGGTATTGCCCGGTCGGTCAGGGTGACGCAGCCACAGAAATTGGGGGGCAGCCGCAGAATGGAGCAGTTTTTAAAAGACCCCCCCCCCCCTCACCCATCAGTGTTTATGTTCCCACCCTCCCGTTTAGCCCCCGTCCCCTTTTCCTCTCTGGACAGTCCAAAGCTGCTCTGCGGGAGCTGCGCCCCAGCTTCCTGGCCCTGGGATGTGGGCTCCACGCCAGCTGCTACACAGCCCCCGCAGCGGGCCGGACTCCCAGAGGGACCCAGTCGTGCCGCAGGGTCGGGCGCAGCCCCTCCGGGACAGAGCCTCTGGGCTCCAGCCCTCCCCCTTGGCCCCGTGTCCCTGCGCACGCACAAATCAAAGCCAGGCTGCCCTGGGATCCCCTTCAGGCTCCGCCGCCCGGGCTCTCTCTGCCAGCCAACGGGGGAGCTGCCACGGCTCTCCCATTCCCCTGGCGGGCCGTTGTCTGGATCCTGCAGCTCCCCCCCTCGATCTGCGGTGGTTTCAGCCTGGTGGGGGCTGCTGTCACTCATGTGCTAGGGGCAGGGGGGTGCTCAGGACATGGGCGGGGCCAGAGGAGAGGGCAGTATCCGGTGCCATCAGGCAGCCCTGGCATGGGTAGATCTGCAAAATACCGGGTGGGGGAAGCCAATCTGGGGCACCGTAAAGAGTGGGCAGCTGCACCCAGGGCTGTTGTGGGGAGGGGAAGATTCCCAGCCCCCCGACCGCAGAGAGTGGCTGGGCAATGAGGCTGGCCTGTCTCCTCCCGTCCCGGGGCCAGGGGCAGGGGGGCGGCCGGGGACAAGGCCGGCTGAGCTGTGCAAAGCCGGGGAGCACAAAGGGACCTGTGTCGAGGTGGCCCCCTCCCCGGGCTGCGGGAGAGAGGAGAGACCACCATGGAATCCGGGGGGTCCGGGGCCCCTGGGGGACCCCTCCTGCCAGGGGGCTCCTGTACCCCAGAACTTCCTCTGCACTGACCCCTCCCCCTCCTAGTGCCCGTCTCCCCCTTTGTTTTCCAGTGCAGTTTGCCACCGATGGGCACCAGGCGTCTTTCACCATCCGAATCCGCCACGCGCCCACGCCCAAGCTCTATAACCCGGGCACCCCGGGTGACGGCAGAGGTGAGTGCCAGGCGGGCGCCGGGGCCCAGCCAGGATCGGGGTGGGGGGAGCTTGTGCCGGGTGACCTACAGGCTTCTGCAGTGGGGAGGGAAAGGTCGGCCCACGGTATTCAAGGTCAAGACTGCCCCCACAACCTGGGGTCCCCCTGAATCCTCCCACCACCTCCCCAAATGACGGGGGTCCCCTGAATCCTGCCACCGCCTCCCTCCCACCCACCCGGGTTCCCCCTGCATCCTGCCATAGCCTCTCCTCCAACCCAGGGTCCCCCTGACATCCACCTCCTCGCACGACTGGGGTCCCCTGAAGCCTCCCACTGCCTCCCTCCCCCCCCCACCCAGGGTCCCCCTGAATCCTGCCTGCACCTCCCCGCACAATCAGGGTCCCCTGAATCCTGCCACAGCCTCTCCTCCAACCCAGGGTCCCCTGAATCCTGCCACTGCCTCTCCCCGTCTCTAGCGGCTGGAGCAGATGGCGCCCAGCAGCACCTGTCTGAGGCTGGAATTGCGGGGGGAGCTTGTCCTCCCAAGGTGGGTTCCCCCCGTCCCTGGGCTCTGGGGGTGCTGCTCCCCTTCCCCACAAACCTCTTGCCCCTCCCAGCAGATTACAACGTCAGCGCCCTGGTCACCATCGCGACCAAGACCTTCCTGCGGTACGACAAGCTGCGGGCGCTGATCGCCAGCATCCGCCGCTTCTACCCCACGGTGACCATCATCATCGCGGACGACAGCCAGCACCCCGAGCCCGTGGGGGGGGCCCACATCGAGCAGTACTTCATGCCCTTCGGCAAGGTGCGGGGAGACACGGGCGCGGAGATCTTGGGGCTCAGGGTCTGGGAGGGGGTGGGGCTCAGGTGGCCGGGCCAGGCACTGACGTGTCCCCCCACGCCCAGGGCTGGTTCGCGGGGCGCAATCTGGCCATTTCCCAGGTCACCACCAAGTACGTGCTGTGGGTGGACGACGACTTCATCTTCACGCCCCGCACCAGGGTGGAGAAGCTGGTGGACGTGCTGGAGAAAACCAGCTTGGACCTGGTGAGTGGGGCTGCGCCTGGGGTGGGGGGCTGTGGGGGGCTGGCCATGCTTTGTGGGGGGCGGGGGGATTGCAGGGTGTCCAGTTATGAATCATAGACTATCAGGGTTGGAAGGGACCTCAGGAGGTATCTAGTCCAACCCCCTGCTCAAAGCAGGACCAATCCCCAGACAGATTTTTGCCCCAAATCCCTAAATGGCCCCCCGCAGGGTTGAACTCACAACCCTGGGGTTAGCAGGCCAACGCTCAAACCACTGAGCTCTCCCTCCCCCAGATCATGCCTGGCTGGGGATGTTGGGGGGAGTTCGGCCACACCTGGGTGCGGGGGGGTCTTGAGAGTGGGATTCCATCCCCCCCGACCCCCTCTGCCGCTCCCCCACCCCCACAGCTCAGCATGGAGCCATGAGGAGGGCAGGGGAGCCCCCTAGTAGCCACTGTGGGTCCCTGCTGGACAGGAACCCCCAAGTCCTTATCCCCTGCACCATGCGGCTCCCGCCCCGGGGCATTGGGGGCACCTGAGTCCTCGCCCCAGGGGGCAGCGGGGCAGGATGGGTCACAGGAAAGAAGGTGTCAGAGCTCCCTGCACACCGCCCCCAGGGGAGGCGGGGAGACCCACGGGAGCGGGGAAGGTGGCCCAGGACCCCCAGGGGAGGGGAGAGCTGGTGCAGAGCCCCCAGAGGAGGGGGGGAGGCCCAGGGGAGGGGGGTTTGGCCCAGGGCCCCCAGGGGAGGGGGAGTTTTCCCAGAGCCCCCAGGGGATGGTGAGCCAGGGGAGGGGGGAGCTGGCCCAGGGCCCCCAGAGGAGCGGGGGAGCTGGTGCAGAGCCCCACATGCTGCCCCCAGCAGCCCGTCTGTCCCCCTGCTCACGTCGGCGTGTCTGGCAGGTGGGGGGCGGAGTGCGGGAGATCACGGGGGTCACCACCACCTACCGGCAGAAGATCAGCGTGCAGCTGGGGGGCGAGGAGGGCGACTGCCTGCAGACACGCCAGGGCTACCACCACCTCCTCGAGGGCTTCCCCGGCTGCGTCGTCACCGACGGCGTCGTCAACTTCTTCCTGGCCCGCACGGCCAAGGTGCTGGAGGTGGGGTTTGACCCCCGGCTCAGCCGCGTCGCCCACCTCGGTGAGTGCAGGGGGGGGGCTCGTGACAGGGCTGCACCACACCACTGTAGCACCTGCCTAGTGGTTAAAGCAGGAGGGGTGGGGGCTGGGAGCCAGGACGCCTAGGTTCTATCCTGTTCTGGGAGTGGAGTGGGGTCTAGTGGTTAGAGCCAGGGGGAGCCAGGACTCCTAGGTTCTATCCCCAGTTCTGACACTGACTCACTGTGGCATTGGTCACCTCCCCCTGCCTCAGTTTCCCTCTCTGTGGCATGGGGGTGCTAACATGGGGCTCCATTGCAGGGCACACGGGGGTCCCTGGCCAACCAATGCAGTAGGGGTGCGGGCTGTCATCGTTACCGCATGGCAGTTAGCCAGGCAGGCCGGTGCCACCCGCAGAGCCGACGTGCCAAACAGAAGTCACCACTTTTTCTAGGACCTGGGGAATGAGACGCTTTGTGGCAGTTTCCTGCCTCTGGGGCCTGGTTCCCAAAATCCCAAGGGGTGGCAGCGCCCGGTGCCCAGGAGCCCTCGGGCAACCCATCCCCCCCAGTGCATCCAGATGGGGAGAGGGTCAGTGGGAGGGGATACCGGGAGGGGTGTCTCAGGGGTCAGATCCTGGGTCTTCCCAGAAAAGCCCCCCACACCCACCCACCCGTCACGCATTGCTGGGCAGGCTGACCCGGCCCCTCGTGCGCTGACCCCCGTGCCCTCTCCCTGGCAGAGTTCTTCATCGACGGGCTGGGCGTGCTGCACGTGGGCTCGTGCGCCGACGTGGTGGTGGATCACGCCTCCAAGCTCAAGCTGCCCTGGCAGAAGTCGGAGAGCGAGAAGCAGTACGCCAAGTTCCGCTACCCCGCCTCGGGCGACCGCAGCGTCAGCGTCAAGCACGGCCTCTTCTACTTCAAAAACCACTTCAAATGTATGACGGCCAACTAGCCCCACCGGGCTACCGGCCCCACCCTGCCAGCGAGCCGGACCCAGGGAGAGCCCCTCCCCCCATGGAGCTGGGGCTTTTTATCCTTCTACCAGGCCAGGGAGCTGATCCCTGCTACCCCAGCTCTCCAGACCCAGTGCCATCCCTAGGCCCTGCTGTCTCCATGGAGGGGGGAGGCTCCCCCACTTTCCCAGCAGGCCCTAGGGGAATCCAGAGTCGCACAGTGGGATACTGGGAAATTCCCTGGACTGGCTGGGTAAAGCTCACAGCATCCCAGTGGCCGAGCCCCCACCTTCCCCAGGAGATGCTGTTTTATACTGGACAGACCTGCCCCCCATTCATGGCCAGATTTCTCCAGTGCCCCCCCCCTCCAGGAGAGAACCGTCACAGCCCCCCCACCCCTTCCAGCTGCCCCAGGACAAGCACCAGGGCCCCATTTTATTTTGTGCCAAGTGGTTCTAGCCCCAGTCCACCCCCGTTGCCATCCCTGGGAGATTTCCAACTTAAAGTGCCAAAGACTGCAGGGGGGGGGAGCCTCTCGAGCAAGGGGAAAGGCTGACACCCATGGCTGGGTTAGGGGGCACGGCCATAGGGGGGCTAGTCAGCCCCAGTGCCGGTGCGTGGCTGAGGTCTCTTTTCGAGCCTGGGGACTCTTTCTATGCAGAATCCAAGAGCATAGGCACAAGGTGAAGGACTGACCCCCTCTTTGCCCCACACACCAGCTGGCCCCAGCCCCACACTGCTCAGCGAAGGCCCCACAGCTACAGCATTGGATGAGCAGAGGGTTCCGGCGTTTAATCCAGGATAGGGAGGGGGCAGGAGCTGGCTGGTCTCTGCGGGAACTGGAGGCGGGACGCTGGGACGGTTTGTCGTGTGTGTGTGTGTGTGTGTGTGTGTGTGTGTGTGTGTGTATTTAATGTGAGCGAGCAAGGAGCCGGGCATTGCCAGCCTGCAACCCCAGGAGACCCAAGGCTGGCAGAGGGGCTGCTTGAGCTGCCATTTTCTACAGGTGACAGAGAGGTGAGGTTTTAAAGGAAAAAAGAGATGTTTTTATTTTTAAAAAAATTCTCTTTACCCTAAAGGTTATCCAAGCCCCACCCCCTCTGTCCTGAGCCCCGCCCCCTCTGTCCTGAGCCCCGCCCCCTCTGTCCTGCTTCCTACAGTTGTGTTTTAGCAGAACCAGAGAAAAAACTTTGTACTTTTTTTTTTTTTTTTTAAACGTTGGGCTCCGACCCATTGGGGCAGTGACGTCAGAGGGACCAGCCCCTGGGGGCACCCCCTGCAGGCACAAACCCCGCCCTCCGGAGCGGGGGGGGGGGGCGAGGGGAGTTTGGCACCAGCCCCTTGCTAGCAAGAGGGTAGCGTGATGCCAGCCTGGGGCGGGGGCCAGCCCTGGGGGTGCTGGGGCATGTTATGGGAGGGGAGCAGGGGACAGATGCAGCCTGCAGAGGTGGTGCTGGGGGCCGGGGCCAGCAGCCAGCCACAGTGTGTGGGGTGGGGGGGGGGGGAATCATTCCCTGGACTCCCTCTCAACCCTCCCCGGAAGGGGGTGGGAGGGCTGGATGCAGGGGGCCCCCCCAGGCAGGGAGAGGCCCCTGTGTGCCAAAGCACATTCCCTGCTGTCCCTTCCCTGCATGAAGCAGCCAGGGGCACCCGCCCTAAGGCCCTGCCAGCCTGTGACACCAGCAGCCAAAGCAGCCCCCGCCCCATGGGAGGGGGCTGTGGGAGTTGGGCCCCCCCCAGCACAGACAATTGGGGGAGGCCAATAAAATAAAGGGATTTTGGTTCTTTTCTGTGGTTTAAACCCCATCTGTGAGTCTCTGTCGAGGGGGGGTAAATTCCAGCTCCTGTCCTGGCCCCATCACCTTGCGGGGGGGGGGGGGGTCTTTCTTTTACCTGGTGCTGGACAGGGGGCCCCCTGGGCTCAGGGGAGGGGGGAGGGCTGAGGCACAGAGCCCCCCCACCCACCCACCCAGAATGCCAGTACCCCCACGCGTGCTGGTCCCAGCTGTAGGGGGCCGGCCCCCAGAACGGTCTTGGCAAAGGAAGGAACCCAGCATCCTTTGGGGGCCTGCAGGGGCAGACAGGCCCCTGCCTCCACTGGCCCCCAGACTGCCCCCCCCTCTGCTTCCCAGCCAGCACCGGCCCTGCCTGCGTGCAGCCAGCCAGGTCCCTCTGCCCTGCGCCGCTGCTGCCCCCCCGCCTGGGCGCCGCTCGCTGTAGGTCAGTCCGCCCTGGAGACCTGGGGCAGGAGGCCCCATCCCGGCTCTGGTCTGCAACCGACTCCTTGGCCCCCTGGGCAGAGCAGGAATTCACAGCACCTGGCGCTCAACCTGCTTTTACGGCCCAAGAGCCAGGCTGGTCCCAGGGGCCCTACAGGCCGGGCAGTGCCCACGGTCCCGTGGCAGGGCCCCTACACCCAGATCGGCGGATTCTTCTCAGCCACCTTTTCCTGCGGGGGGAGAAAAAGAGCAGCGTGAATCCTGGGCCCGAGTCACATTCTGCCCCCAGCCCCCCTGCCAAAGCCCAGCTGGCCTACAGCAATGGGGTGGGGGGAGCCCAGCTCTTCCCCCTCCTCCTTGGGGGCACTGCACTGTCCCCACACCCCACCCATTCCACACAAGCTGGAGATGTCAGTCCCTGCTGGGCTCTATACAAGATGGACAGGGAAAGCCCCCCCCCCCCATGTCCCACTCCCAGCCCTCCGGCCCGTCCAGTTCCCCCCACCCTGGGGCTGGATCAGAGCCAGCGTCCCCAGAGGGGGCAGACCCCCGCCGGCCCTAGAGCCAGATTAGAACTGGCACCCCCTAGAGGGGAACCCCTGCGCCAGCCCCCTCACCGTGGTTCGCGTGATGTAGGCAAGGGCGTCCTGGACCGTCACAAACACCTGCTGTGGGGAGAGGTGCTGCCCCAGGCCGCTGCTGGTCAGCGTCTCCAGGACCTCGCCTGCAGCAAGCGAAAGGAGGAGACGCGGCTCAGCCCAGCACCCCCGGCGCAGTGCTGGGGGCTGGGAGAGGAGCAGGGGGACACCCCCCAACTCACCATTGCATGCTGCCAGGTTCATGCAGATGCCGGCCTTCTGGCACGCCACGCACATCTGCAAGGCAAGGAGAGCCCAGGCTGGCATCTCTAGGAGTGGGCGGAGCCACATCCCAGCCCCGCCTCCCACCTGCCCTCAGGGCGCCCCCCCCCCCCCCGACCCCAGGTACCTGAATGAGCAGCCGGGCCCCGGCGGAGTCCACAAAGACAATCCCACTGCAGTCGAGGATGGCGGCCTGGATCCTGCCAGTGGCGCCTGCCCGGGAAAGAGGGGAGGGGGTGATTGCATGGACCCCCGGCCTGAGGATGGGGCGGCTCTGTGCAGACACCCACAGGGTCTGGGCCCCGTGATCCCAGCCAGATGGGCCCTCACACCACGGAGCACAGCTGCCAGTGAGACCCCTCCCTACAGAGGGGCGGGGGCTGGGAGACTCAGGGCTGCCACCCTGCCAAGACACCCCACCCCCCCCGCCGAGGAGGATCCACCTCCAGTCCCCCCTCCCAGCCCACGAGGGGACCCCTGCGTGCCACCTGGGCTGCTGGGACCTGTGACAGATGCCGGCCCCCTCCCATACCAGCGCACCCACCCACCCCAAACCAGGGAGTGGGAGCTGCAGGGGCCCTGTGTACCTGAGCTGGGGCACCCGGCTCCCCCATCCAGCACAGAGCTGGGGACACAGTTTTCCTGAGGGAAACAAGCCAGTTAATGCCACCTCTGCGGTCACCCGAAACTCTGCCCAGGGCCTGCCAGGATCCCCGCCCCCCCCATACCCCCTGCTCCCTCCAGCCCAAAGCTAAGTCCCACCCCCAGTGGGGAGGGCAAGGCAACCCCACAGCAGGGGCAGGGTGGCGGGGAGAAGCCGCTGCTAGACCAGGGCTGGGCATCTCCAGAGACATGCTGGCGGCTGGGTTCCGCTGGGGGGGGACCCCTGGGAAAGCAGCCCCTCACCCAGGATCCTGGGGCCCCTGCAGCCCCCCAGATCTCCACTGGCTCCCTTACCACAGTGCTGATGCTCATCTTGGCCCCACTCTCCACGGCCCGCGGCGCCTTCTCCCCCCGGCCGCCCTTCGGCCGGCTCAAGCCCAGCAGCCGGCTCAGCGCCTCGCGGAAGAAGTCGCGGTTGCCGTAGTAGATGGGGGCGTGGTAAGCCATGATCTTCACGCCGGGGATCTCAAAGCACTGCAGGGGGGACAGAGCGCTGGCTGACAGAGAGGGGGGGTTTGGATGCTGAATTGCCCCATGGGGGTGGGGAGGAGGGCTGAGAGATCAGCCCTGCCTCTCAGGACCCAGACACCCCCCTACGCAGGCCAGTCTGGGTGCCATCTGAATGGAGCCCGGGGCAAGCCCCCCCCCCCCTCCTTTCCAATGTACCCCACCCCCAGCACTCTCAACCAGTCTGCCCCAGGTTGCAGCCAGGCCCTGCAGGACCCGTACCTTGCTGTGGCGTTGGAGAGGCCGGTAGATTTCCGTGTTGGCCGCTTTGCCCAGCACCATGCACTCGGCCCTGTGGGAGAGGAAGGCGCATCAGGCGGGGAGGCATCTGGCCGTGCCAAGGCCAGGCCGGCACTGGTCCCAGCTGGAGAGCATTGGCCAGAGACAGGGACAGCAGCTGGGAAGGCAGATTCCTGCCTTGGAACCCTGGTCCCGTCTTCCTCCTCCTCTGATAACCAGGTCTCCAAGCAGCCATGGCCGGCCGGCTCCTTGGGGGGGGCTTGTGCCTGGAGCAGGGGGCAGAGAGAGCTGCCCCCCCAGCCCATGCCAGAGCCGGATGCAGCTCCCTCGCTTGCTGGGAACCTGCAGAGCCAGCCCGGCCGTGGGGCAGGGCCGGGCACCTGGCGCTCCGGTACCTCTGCGTGCGGCAGATGATGGTCATCATGGAGAACACGACCCCCACGGCCAGGCCCACGTCCACATTCAGCACCACCACGGCCAGCCAGGTGACCACCCAGACAGCCTGGAATGAGAGTGCGGGGTCAGAGGCGAGACGGGGAAGGGGGGCGTCCAGCCAGCTGGTCCTCCTGGGGCTCATGCACTCGCTGGTCACACATACAGGCCCCAGTGAGGTTACACCAGGGGCGAATCTACCCTAAGTCTCTGGAGGCAGCGTAGTCTAGTGGGTAGGGCACCCAGTGGGGACTTGAGAGCCAGGTATTCAGCCCACAGCCCTGCTGTGACCTGCAGCCTCTGCCCTCTCCGTGCCGCCAACCCCTCGTCTGGGAGTTCGGGGACAGTCTCGCTCTGTGCCAGGCACTGCCCTGGCACAATGGGGCATCTCCAGGTCACCGAAACCCCCCTAATGCTAGTAACCAAGGAGCACAGCCCCGATCGCGCCGTGGGTCCATCGCGGCTGGTGCCCCGGGGCTGGAGAACTCGGCACGTACTGGCCCCAGTCCTCTGGGCCAGCTGGCAATGCCCACCCCGTACCCTGGGGCGGCAGCATGCCCGGCTCCGGCGCCCAACCCAGGGCCCGGGGACAGGTGAGTTGGGGGAGGCGCAGCTGCTTACGAAGTCGATCCGGCTGATCCTCCAGAGCTCGGGCAGGTCCCAGAACTGCAGGACCATCTGGCGCAGGCTGGTGACATTGATACAGGCCAGGACCGCCTGGGGGTGGGGGGAGAAGGGGTGTGAGCAGCGAGCTGCCAGCCCCTGCCCTGTGCTAGCTGGTGCCAAGGAAGGGAGCTTGTCCCAGGATGGCTGGGGTGAGGGAAGGCCAGCTAGTCACTGGGGGGGGCAGCCAGCCATTTGGTAGGAGGAAGTGGGGTGTCTGCCGCCGTCCAGCAGCCCCCACCCAACCCAGGCTGGATCCCCCGGGCGAGGGCAAACCCCACCAGCACCCAAGGGAAGTCGGTGCCCAATGGGGAGGGGGCATTGGGCCTGGCACCCCCAAGGGACGAGGGGGGGTGGGCACCAGCCCTCCCCCAGGTCACGCGCACGCCCCCAGCCTCACCTTGGGCAAGTAGCGGAAGAGGGGTCCGAGCCACATGAGGACCATGAGCACCACCGCGCCGGAGAAGAAGCCGGCGAGCTGCAGACGAGGAGGGCGGGTTAGCGGGCCGGCTCTGCCCGGGCGGGGAGGCCAGCGCTGGGTCCTGCGGGGGGGATGCAGGGCAGCACAGAGGAAGCCCTAGACCCCCAGAGAAGCCCCCCACCCTTCATGCCCCACTCGAAGCCTCAGCGCCAGCCTCCTCTGCCCGGCGTCTGCAGAGGAGAGGGCTCCAATTGTGCCCAGCCACACAGGCCAACTGGCCACCAAGCTGAGACCTGGCAAAGTCATTACGTGAGCCAGCCAGGGCTGCAGGGGGGACCCCACTAGCTAGGGAGCATGAGAAACTCACCCTCCACCCACCCCACGGCCCCACCCCCAGTGCACATTGCCTCTCCCCAGTTCTGCAGCCCCCGCCCCCCACCGTGCCCACATACCTGCGTGTGCCCCCCCGCGCTCTCCAGGATGTTGGTGGTCGCCAGGGTGGCCGAGCTCGGGAAGCAGGCGAAGAGGGAAGAGACCAGGTTGGACACACCATGGGCCAGCAGCTCCTGTGGCCGGGGACGGAGACAGATCAGGGCTCCAGGGACCAGCCAGGAAGGAACCCAGACGCTCCGGGGGCAAGTGAGACACTGGGACCTCCCAGCGGGAGCGGGGCAGATCCTGGGCACAGGGCCCTGGGCAGCCGCTGGCAATAGAGAGGCCAGGCCAGGCCGCGACCCCCCCCAAACCTCCGCCAGCAGCCCGAGTGCGGCCCACACACCTGGTTGGGGTTGATGGTGTAGCTGTGCTTCTCGGCGTAGATCATGGCCAGCGACACAGACACGGCATAGGCCACGAAAGCGACGGCCACCGTGTCCCCCAGCACCTGGGGCAGCGACTGCAGGGCCGGGAGCCGGGGCTGCGGGAACCTGAGCGAGAGACAGAGGCAGTCACCAGGCCGGGCTGGTCCAGTGTCCGGAGGATGCAGCTTTGGGGTGCAAGGAGGTTGCCCCCGTGGGATGCCACGGAGTGGGTGGGCAGGGGGCCCTGGGGATTCCTTACCCAGCTGGCAGGTGGCCGACTATCTGCACATTGTAGCGCGTGTCCAGGGAGGAGGCAAAGCAGACGCCGGTGGCTGCCAGCACCTGGCGAAAGGGCAGAGGACCGGCAGGTTACATCACCCAGGGTGGCACCAACCCTCCCATGCCCGTGGCCTGTCGCCCACCCCTGCTGGACCCCCGCTCCCCCAACCCCTGGCTCTTCCCCACGCCGCTCGGCGCACGGGATGGGCAGATCCGGCCCAGGCAGGGGTACGTACCACCACGATCTCCCCCGGAATGGGGGTCCGCAGCTTGCTCCGGAAGCGCGTGTTGATCTCCTTGATGGGCACCAGCAGGGCGAGGCACAGGGCGGAGATGAGCAGCTCGGCCACGTTGGTCCGGGGCAGCGCCTGCGCCACCGACGCCAGCGTCTGGGGGCAGCACGGGGCGCGTTACGCAGCGGGGGGGGGGCTTCTCCCGGCTCCCCTCCCCCACCATTGTACCTCCCTGCCCCCCTTCTCTCACCACCACCCTACGCTCTCCTCCCCCCCTCCCCCTGGGCCGGACGCACCTTGAAGATGGTGAAAGAGCCAGTGTGGCGGGGCAGCGCCAGGCCCAGCAGGCTGGGCAGCTGGGAGACCAGGACATGCAGCGCCGCCCCGTTGGTGAAGGCCTTGACGATGGGCTCCGAGAGGTAGGTGGCCAGGAAGCCCAGCTGCACCACGAACATCACCAGCTGGGGGGGAGGGGGATGTCAGTGGTGCCTGGGTCCTTCCCCCGGGGCCCCTCCTCTCCTCCCCAATGGATCCCCCTGGGGTCCCTCCTCCCCCATGGATCCCTGCCCCACTCCCCTCCCCCAGGGTCCCTCCTCTACCCCCCCCATGATGGATCCCCCAGGGTCCCTCCTCCCCCCCATGGATCCCTGCCCCCTCCCCTCCCCTCACCCCAGGGTCCCACCCTCTTCCCCCCCCAATGGATCCCCCAGGGTCCCTCTCCTCCCCCCCATGGATCCCTGCCTCACTCCCCTCCCCCGGGTTCCCTTCTCTCCCCCACAATGGGTCCCTGCCCCACTCCCCTCCCCTCCCCCAATGGATCCATGCCCTGTCCCCCTCCCACCGCTCCCACCACCTCCAGGGAGGGTCCCCGCCCCAGGTTCTGGCCGCCTGGCGGGCGCGGCCTCACCATGAGGAGCCCCACGAGGAAGGCCATGGCGGCAGCCACCCCGATGCGCCGCTCCGCCACCCCCGCCAGCTCCGCGCTGGTGGCGTTGGGCTCCAGGGGCCAGGGCACCTGCTGCTCCACCACGGAGCCCGTCATCAGGCTCACCACGGCAAAGGTGCCTGGGGAGGGGAAGGGAGACACGGCCCCTGAGCCCTGCCCAGACAGTGCCACCTGCCCTCCCCCACCTCTGCCCCTCCAGTGCCCGCCCCGTGCCCGGATCCCCCCACTGTCTCCAGTCCCATCTCCCCCTGCGCCTGCACGGTCATGGGAACAGGCTGCTGGCCCAGCAATGCCCGAGGAACCAGACCCCCCCCCATTTCACCCCGCCGAGCCCTGGGCCTCGGCAGCCCACTCACCAGTAGAGACGTGGCGCCCGGTGCCAAAGAGCATGTAAAGGATGACCGGGAAGAAGGAGGTGTAGAGCCCGTAGACGGGGGCCACGGAGGCCAGGAGGGCGAAGGCCATGCCTGCGGGGACCCGAGACGGGCACGGGGGTGAGCCGGGGGCGGCCGGGACCATAACTGCCCCCTGCTCTCCTAAGGGCTGAGCGGCATCATCCCGCTGAGAGCTCAGGGACGCTGCCACACCCCCGCCCAGAGACCCCGGCAAGAGGGCGAGATACAGACTGAGATGGGGGGGGGGTCAGAGCAGCCCCCCCAAACAGAGGGCTCCTGTTTCAGAGCGGCATTGAGGCCAGGCCGGACCCTGCCAACACCACGGGGTCCAGTCTGTCTAAACCTTGCCCTTCTCCTGGCTTGGGTATCCCCACACCCGGGGGAAACTGAGGCCCAGAGGGGTGGAAGGACAGCGAGTCAGAGGCAGAACTGGGGATGGAACCCAGGAGTCCCGGCTGGGACCCCCACTGCCCCAGGGGCGAACCCAGGAGTCCGGGCTCGCCGTCTCTCCCGTGCAAGTGGCTCTCCAGCCTCTGGGCGCCCCGGCCAGAACCGCTTCAGAGCTGGGATCCGTCTTTCCACCGGCCGCCGCGGAGCCGGCGGCAGCTACCCGCCTTGGGGCGCCCGAGCCCGCGGAGAGATGCGGGGCAGACGGGGCACGGGACTGCGGGACAGCTGGGGAGTAGATTCCGCCCCACGGAGCTGGGGGCTCGGAGGGGGGGCGAGGCTGAGGGGACCAGGGGGAGCCCAGGAGGGGGTTGGGGGAGCAGGGACTGGGGGGGATCAGCGGGGGGCCGAGGCTGGAGGAGAGCAGGGGGGAGCCAGGACTGGGGGGGGGATCAGCAGGGAACTGGGGGCGAGGCTGGAGGGGAGCGGGGGGAACTGGGGGAGAGCGGGGGGGAACGGGGGAGCGAGGCTGGAGGGGAGCGGGGGGAGCAAGGACTGGGGGAGAGCGGTGGGGACTGGGGGCGAGACTGGGGGAGAGCCGGGACTGGGGGGGGATCAGCGGGGGGAGCCGGGACTGGGGGGGGGGATCAGCGGGGGGAGCCGGGACTGGGGGGGGGGGATCAGCGGGGGGACGGGGGAGCGAGGCAGGAGGGGCGCGGGGGGAGCCGGGACTGGGGGGGATCAGCAGGGAACTGGGGGCGAGGCTGGAGGGGAGCGGGGGGAACTGGGGGCGAGCGGGGGGAACGGGGGAGCCGGGACTGGGGGAGAGCGGGGGGGGGGACTGGGGGCGAGACTGGGGGCGAGCCGGGACTGGGGGGATCAGCGGGGGGAGCCGGGACTGGGGGGGGATCAGCGGGGGAACGGGGGAGCGAGGCTGGAGGGGAGCGGGGGGAGCCAGGACTGGGGGGTCAGGGGGGAGCGGGGGAGCGAGGCTGGAGGGGAGCGGGGGGAGCCGGGACTGGGGGGTCAGCGGGGAGCGGGGGGCCCGGGGCAGCTGCTCACCCTGGGGGATGTGCACGATCCCCACGGTGAGCCCGGCCAGCGCGTCCCCCAGCAGCCAGGGCCCCAGGCGGTAGCCGGGCAGCCAGGCGGCGATGGGCAGCCGGCGCCGCAGGAGCCGCAGCGCGGCCGCCCCGGAGCAGCGGCAGCCCCGGGCCACCCGCCGGCGCAGCGTCCCCGCCGGGCGGCCCCGGGGCTCGGGCGCCCCGTAGAGCTGCTGGAAGCGCTGCTCGGTGAGAGCCCGCCCCGGCGCCAGGCGGCTCATGCTGGCGGCCCGGGCGGGCGGGGGGCGCGGCCCCTTTTATCGCCCGGGCCGGGACCCCGCCAAGCCCCGCCCCGATGGGCGGCCCCGCCCTCTCGGACCCACAGCCCCCCACTGCTCCCAGTCCCACCCTCCAACCTCTGACCCACAGCCTCCCCCAGCTCCCCCCCCCGGGCTCTAATCTATCCCCTCTGACCCAGAGCCCCCAGCTCCAATCTAACTCCCCTCTGACCCACAGCCCCCCATAGCTCCCACCCACCCCCAACCTCTGACCCACAGACCCCCTCGGGCTCCAATCTCATCCCCCTCTGACCCACAGCCTCCCCCAGCTCCCACCCCCCCCCCGGGCTCTAATCTATCCCCCTCTGACCCAGAGCCCCCCCCAGCTCCAATCTAACCCCCCTCTGACCCACAGCCCCCCACAGCTCCCACCCACCCCCAACCTCTGACCCACAGCCACCCCCCGGGCTCTAATCTATCCCCCCTCTGACTCAGAGCCCCCCCGCAGCTCCCCCCCACCCTCTGACCCACGGCTCCCCCCAGGCTTCAATCTCATCCCCCTCTGACCCACAGCCCCCCACAGCTCCCACCCACCCTCCAACCTCTGACCCACAGCCCCCCCCCGGCGCTCCACTCTAACACCCATCTGACCCACAGCCCCCCCCCGGCTCTAATCTATCCCCCCTATGACCTACAGTTCCCACCCACCCCCCAACCTCTGACCCACAGCCCCCTCCTGGTCTCCAATCTACTCCTAATCTATCTCCTATCTAACCTACAGCAACCCCTGGCTCCCATCTACCCCCCTCATCTGACCCACAGCCCCCCCCCATCTCCCATCTACCCCCCCGACCCACAACCCCCCCCTTTCTGACCCACAGCCCCTTCCTGGGCTCCGATCTACCCCCCTCTGACCCACAGCTCCTTCACCACTATCATCCCTAGAGACCCGTAAAGGCAGGGCACTGGCTGGAGAGGAGGCTGAGCCTTGGGACACAAGGAGCATCCTGCCCCTGGGGGCTGATCCTGCAGGACGCCCAGCCATCTCCCCCTGACCTGGGGGCCCCGCTCCTGGCAGAATTAGGCCCTTTGAATTCCGCATCCCCAAGGCAGAATGGGGGTGTGAACAGAGCCCCACTGCTCCCTGCCCAGTCTGGGGGCTGCACCCAGAGAGCCTGGTGCCTTCAGGATGTGTGGGGTGGGGCACGGTCCCATCCCCCTTCTCTGCCTCCAGCAACCCCCGGGCCTCCTCCCACCACAACTCCAAGCCCCCCGCCGCCCCACAAGGGGAGTCGCTGTGGCCCCCCACCTGGGAGCCGTCGTCCCGTATCCTGTTTGCCAGCCCAGGTGGGGGAAACCCCTCCCCCCGCCCCAGGCAACCAGACGGATTCAGCACCAAGCCCCCTGATGCTGGGGGGATGGGGGGCAGCCTCAGCAGAGAGGTCGGGGGCTGAACGGGCCATGGAGGCCAAGCTCCCCTCGGCCTGTTGGGGGAGGGGTCCCTGCTGGGAGTGCCCTGGCCTGGCACATTGGGGGGGGGGCCACATGAGTGGCAGCCCCATCCTCCTGGGGGTCTCCAAGCACCTGAACCCCCAGAATCCCTGCAGCCAGGCAGCCCCCCCCCCATTGCTGTGCCCATAGCCACCGTCCCTGCCCCCGCCCCCAGCCTGGCCTCTAGGTAACCCGGGGACACAGAAGTGAATCTTTCCCTATAAACAGGATCTTCCCACTGAACTGGCCACACGGCACTAAACCCCGACAGGGAGGAAACCGCTCCCCCCCCGGCCCGGCCCCCCCTCGCGGGAGCCGGACTCATGCCTGGCCCCGTGGCACTAAACACAGGAACTATCGTGTGCCCGGGGCTGAGCCCAGCACACGCAGAGCACAGGCCCAGCAATGGCCCCTAGCCAGGAGCCTCCTGCTCCGGGGCTCCCGAAAACCTCCGCTGGCCGGACGCCGGGACGGGACGCCAGGCTCGATAGCCGCCCTGGGCTGGCAGCAGCCCTGGTCAGAGACAGGGCACTGGGCGAGCGGGCCTGCGCCGGTACCAGCCCCGCTCACCCCCCGAGGCGCCGTGGGGGGAGGGCAATGCAGGGCCCCTTTGGTCTGTCTGCTCCCTCGACTGGTATCCAGCAGCTGATCCCAGGCTCTGAAATTCCCCCCCACCCCCATGGAAGGGAAGCCGCAGGGGAACAGGACTCTGGCAAGCAGGCCCCTCACCCGCGCCCCCCGTGCCACGGCCACACGCACTCAGGCAGGAAGATGCCACGGCTGGCATGGAGCCCCGGAGCCCCTGTCTCCAGCACCCTCCACCCCTGCTCCTGGCTGCCCCCCCCATCCCTCCCCCCGAGAGATTCACGGGCAGGTGCCGGCTATAACATCCATTGCAATGATGCCTCCGCCTGTGTCCATTTCCAGACACTTCCAGCCAGTAGGAGCACAGGAAACAGGGAGGGGGGGGTCTCATTTAGCCTGGGGGGGGGGTGGCATGTAACCTTTTAGACTGTTCAAAGCAGAGGCTCTCCCAAGGGAATCGCATTCTTCTCTCACTCCAGCCAATGGGAGTTAGGCACCGAATAAAGGCCTCGGGGGCAGAGAGAGGCTGTCCCCGCCCCTTGCCCAGCCCCTACGTCCCCCCCTCGCCCAGCCCCCACCTCCCCTCCCTATCCCGTAACAGCCCCGTGCTGCCATGTCGCAGCTGAGAACAAGGCGGGGGAGCTCCCCGCTGGCCCCCCAGTCCCTCCCTTGGGGGCTTCCAGCCATCGCTCTGTGGGAGCCTCTCCCGTCGCCAGCACCCCTGGGTGTGGGGAGCCCGGCTCCTGTGTCCCCCGAGATTCTAGCAAACCCACCCGGCGGCAGCGCCTCGCCCCAGGGAGCGGCACCTGGCTGCCCGCGGCCATGCTAGGACTGGCAGGGGAGGGACAATGGCTCCCCGGCTAATTGCCCTGGTGGCCGCCAGTTCGCCGCCCAAGGATGACGGTTTGCGGCCTTCTCAGCTCGCCCCTGGCCCCGGGCCCGCTGGGCACTGCCCCCCTGTCGCCGGCAGCGGGCACTGCCCAGCCCAGGGCCTGGTTGTGTCCAGAGCAGCGGCAGCACCGTCCGGGTGCTATGGCCGATGTGCCAGGGGCCCTGCCCCGCCACAGTGGCCTGGTTGTCAGCAGGGATAGCTCAGTGGTTTGAGCATTGGCCTGCTAAACCCAGAGTTGTGAGTTCAATCCTTGAGGGGGCCACTTAGGGATCTGGGGCAAAAATTGGTCCTGCTAGTGAAGGCAGGGGGCTGGACTCAATGACCTTTCGAGGTCCCTTCCAGTTCTAGGAGATTGGTATATCTCCAGTTATCCCAGGCCGTCCTGCGCTGCCCCATCCCCATCTTCCCAGCTGCGGCCCGCACCCGCCTCGGCCAGTCGGGAGCTCCCCGCTGCCTCTCCCCGGCCCATTCTTCAAAGTCTGGGTGGTGCAGGCTGGAGCCTGCGGCCTTCCAATTCCTTCCATTGTTCCCCTGGCGTCTTATCGCGCCGGCTGGCTGCCTGGCCCGCTCGCTCAGCACGTCCTGTCAGCGTTAATCCCACCTCGGGGAGGCCGCGGCCAGCTCCCCCTCAGCCCCCACATTGTTCGCGGGGAGGAGAGCTCCAGGATGGGTTCCTGTATTTCAATGAGCCTCCGAGGATCCGCCTGGCCGCCTGCCACTTGGCAGCCTGGCCCGCCCGAGGGTAACAGGGTGATGGGCTGGGGCCGCGGAGAGTCATCTTCGCTCTCCCGCCCGCCCTGAACGCTATTGTCTGACGGCAGGAAACCAGGCCAGCGCGGAGCAGGGAACACGCGAACCCCCGGGGAGACAAGCGCAGGGCAGGGTTAGCGGGCACCCCAGGGCACCGGGAGAGACCCACAGCTAGGGGGGTGCATGGCCCAGGCTGCTGGGGAAGATAGCGCAGCATTCAGGGAGTCAGGACTCCTGGGTTCTATTCCCCAGCTCTGGGCAGGGAGTGGGGGCTAGTGGTTAGAGCAGGGCCTGGCCCTCAGGACTCCTGGGTTCGATTCCCCGTTCTAGGAGAGTGGGATCCAGTGCTGAAAGCAGAAAGGGATGAGAGACAGGACTCCTGGGTTCTATTCAGGCCCTGGGAGGGGAGGGGAGTCTTGTGGTTAAAGCAGTAAGCTGCCAGGATGCCTGGGTTCTCCTCCCATCTCTGACGATGTGCACATGGAGTGAGTCCTTGTTCTGTGCCCCGGTTTCCCCATCTTGCAGTGCTGAGCTCTGGATCTGTGGCATTTCCCCTAAGAGTTGGGGACCTTCCTGTTCCCCTCAGGAGCTCAGTAACCCGGAGGGGGGGTGTCTCTGCAGTAACAGCTCTCCTGGGGGTGCTACTGACATTATGTACCTACCTGTACTGTGCCCCTCACCCCAACTCCCAGCCCCCCTACTCTGAACCCCTTTACCCTCCCCAGTCCAGCTGACTCTGAGCCCCCCCTTTCTCCTGCCTTGAACCCCAGCTGCCGGCCCCTCCCTGCCCCCATGCTGGGCTTGCTGCACAGATACAACAATCCGCTCTGTCTCTCCTTGGCAGGTCTGGTTTGGGACCCCCGATAGCTCTGAGCACGGCCCCATTCCCCTCCAACAGGCCTCCCTGGGAGGGCTCCGAAAACCCCGCTGCTGCCGCTGAGAACGCCCAGGCTCGTGGCATCTGCGGCTGGCCCTCCACCCCGAGCCGCTGCCCGGGATGAGCGTCAGTGTCCCGCCGTGGTTCAAAGCCAGCGCAGGATTCGCCCGGGGCATGGCCCAGCCCCCCTCCCCCGGGCTAGTCTTCTGCAAGCTGCTTCCATACGGGCTAGCAGGTACCGGTCATTTGTCAAAGCCCCCGGGGAGCCCTTGGCCCGGCTCGGCGGATATGTAGCGACGTGCAGTGGAGCAATAAACACCAGGCCATTTAGCATCTGCCCTGCAGAGACCCCCTCGTGCCACGGGCTCCTACGGAAGGATGTGCCGCGAAACTCTGGGTCCCCCTGCACCGGCGGGGGGGGGGGGGATTTCCTGTGTGGTGCCAGCCCCACCCACCTCCTGCCCCTGCGAGCACTCAGCTGTTGTGCAGAGACCAGGCCCCAGACAGCCTCTGCTCCCAAAGAGCTCACAATGGACACGGACCATGGGTGGGAGGGGAAACTGAGGCACAGAGCGAGGCAAAGGGACTTCCCAAGGTCACTCAGCACTAGAGGCGAGAGACTCGGGCCCAGCCCTCGGGCGTCCCAGCCCAGTGCGCTACCCACTGGACGGCACTGCCCCCTGCAACGGGTGACTCCAGCCCTCCGGGTAGCTGCCCCAGGAGCTGCTCTTTGCACTGACCCCCGCAGGGTTCACGATGCTAGTGCATATCACCATGCAGCGTGCGCCACACTAGGGCACTAGGCTGTTTCCCCCGGTGTGGACAAGACCAGAGCCTGCCCCGCTCTGACAGGGAAATTGGGGAGTTTTTCGGAGAGCAGGGGGGCTGCAGTTCCCTGCCTTAGCGGATCCTTCCCCCGCTGGGGGTCTTACCCCCAAGCTGAGGGTCCCGGAGACCAGGCCTCCAATGGGAACAGCTCCAGGGGTGGGTAGGGGGCAGGAATCCAGTGCACCTCCTGGCTTGGTCGCTCGCTGTCCCCCTCTAGTGGCTATTCCATGCACTGAGGCCTGCAGGTTAAGGAAGCCCCCTCCCTAGCTCATCCAGTAGTAGCTAGTGCAGCGGGATCCAAAGGTCCCCGGTTCGAATTCGCCCCCTTCCCCGGGCGGGGGGTTTTGCAGCACGAGGGCTGATCCGGGGGTAAGCACAGCGGGGCCAGGTCCTGGCACTCAGCAAATGGGACTTGCTCTTTCTGGGGAGCCAGCTGCTGTCCTGAACTGCCCCTCCGGGGAGCCGCTGGCCCGTGACGTGCCTGCCTCTCGTGTGTGGTTCGTGCGTCACGAGAGCTCTTCGCCGCGCCCAGGAGAGCCGGCGAGTGGGTCCCAGCCACAGCCAGAGAGCAGCAGCCGCACAAGCCGTGCTGAAAAGACCAATGGCCCCTCTCTCCCCCGCGCCCAGACCAGGGGGGCAGGAGTGGACACGGGCACGGCGAGCTCTGGGGCGCCCACCCGCATCCCCAAAGGGTTAAGTAGCTTTACCCAACAGTACCTGATGGGCAGAGGAGGGTGGCAGAGGGGGGAGGGGAGCTCGGGCCGCTCTCCCCACACAGCGACTGCTCCCCCAAGGTGCTGAGGACGAATCTCCCGACCAGACACTGCGGTGATGGGCACAGTGGAGGGAGCTGGAGAGATGGGACCCAGTGAGCGCAGGTGACAAGCAGGCCGGGATCTGGGCAGCTCGGCCCTTTGCTGGCTCTGGCGCTCTGGGACATTGGCACGAGAGCGGGACCTGCACCGCTCACAGGCTCTCGCCCTCTGCTCTCCTTCACCCCGACCCGGCCCTGGGGGTCGGAGGGCATCCAGGCGCTCGAGAGAATCCCAGCACGCCCCATGGGAGAGGAGGCTGCACAGCCACTTTTTACAAATGGGGAAACTGAGGCACGGAGCAGGGGCGGGACTCGCTCAAGAACACACAGCAAGTCAGTGACTGAACCCAGGAGTCCTGGCTCCCAGCCCCCCGATCTAACCCCGCTAGACGCCTCACCCCTCCCAGAACCAGAACCCAGGAGGCCTGACCGCCATTTGCTGTGCTCTAACCACTACTCAACTCTCCCCTCCCAGAGCCACAAATAGACAGTTCCCTGCTCCAGCCCACCAGACCCCGCTCTCTCCAGTGGCGGGACGAGAACCCAGGGGAGTCCCCTGCTCTGGCCCTGCCTGTCTGATAAAGGAAGCGGGAACCCCAGGGGGAAATGGCCCATCTCCAAAGAGCCAAAAACTTCTTGAGTCGGGGAGGAGGGGTGCTGGCATCAGGGTGTCGGTGCCAAACTCCAGGGCTGCAGCTTCTTGGCTGCTTGCCCAGTTCTGCGCCCAGGCTGGGCAGCACTTTTCTGAGGGTTTCAGGGGTAAATAAATTGGTTCCGGCTGGGCGCAGGGAGAGGAGCCCAGGGCAGATTTTCTCTGCAGCCTGGTCACTCCTTGGCCCCTCTCCCAAGGCTTGAGCGCAGGTGCCAACAGTCCTGGGGCGCCCGTCCCCTGGGAACCCACAGACCTCGGGACAGGGCAGAGGCCCTGGCCGCTGCAGGGCCAGCTTTCCCGGCAGGCCGGGCGACGGATCCCTCGGTTATCTCCATGGGGGCCAACCTTCCTGTGCCCTGGCCCCTCCTGACCCTGCTCCCTGGGGGGCAGGAAGGGAGGGCCCCGACCGCCCCACCCACCCGATAGGAGCTTGGCCCCGGAGCCAGACTCTCCAGCCAGCCACGCTCCTTGTCCTTGAGCCTCTGCTGATCCTCGCTCCCCCGGTGGGTTCGTTAACGGGGCCGGAGTCCGGACGTCACAGCCGGGCTGGGCTCTGGCAGCGGCAGGGGGGCAGGGGTCCCCCGACGGGCTCTGCCCAGCGACAGGGCCCGGGCAGCGTCCCCCCCGGGGGGAGATCATTGCCCAAAGATGGGACACCCCCCCCCCACACACACACACGTGCCACTCCGAACCCTCCCTCCTTGCCTGCGGGGTAGGGGGGGGGGGTCTGTGGGGTACCTCTGTCATTCAGCCCTGTCCCTGCGCCCCAGCCTCGGACCCACACAAGGGGGCAGCAGCGAGCTGCCTTTGGGACAGGGAGGCTGGAGTGGGGCCCCTGCCCCCTCCCTCGCTGTGGCCCTCAGGGACCGCCGGGGGGCGCTGTGGGACTGAGATTTAAAGGGACAATACGTCTTTACACCCACAGCCTCCCCCCACTCTAACCACTAGACACCACGTCCTTCTTGGGAAAGAACCCAGGAGTCCTGGCTCTCAGTCCCCTCCCCCAAGCTCTAACCACTCGTGTATGTGCTAGAGATGCCAGCTGGGGCAGGCCCGGCCCGGACCCTCCCAGATCCCCCTCTTCACCCAGCCCGGCACCCGCCCTGGGGATGGAGCCCTCTCCCCTGGAGGGCTGTGTGGTGAGATCTTGGGGAACCCTCCCCCCCATTGGCGGCAACAGACCGGCCAGGTCCCCCTAGGCTCTCACTGGCCCCTCGCTGGCTGGAGGAAGGCTCAGGGAGGAGCTGCAGGCCCACGCCCAGGTCCCCAGCTCCCGGAGTCAGGGGATCAGACCAGACTCTCGGCTCTCACTGGAAAAGGACAATTTCTAGCCCTCCCAGCTGGGGAGAAACGCTCAGAATTATGGCCCAAGTGTAACTAACTCAACAACGCTGCCTGAGTCTGGCGAGAGCCTGAGCCCATAGCTCCGAGAGCGGGGAGGGGGGGAGCTGCCTCATTCATCCCCCTGGGGTGTAACCGCCAAGATCCTCCTCTTTGGGGGCCCCGGCCAGCCCCACCCCAGCCTGGGACTCTGTGTGTGGCGGGGGGGGGGGGCGCAGCAGGCCCAGCCCCCATCCAAGCAGAGCCACCCTGGCAGTGGGCAGGAAGGGGAGGCCGTGGGGTGGAGAGGGAGAGCCGGACACTTCCCCCTCCTGGGGAGTCCACTTTTATAGCGGACCCAGAGCCCTGGAGGTGCCTTAAACCAGTCATGGGGCGGGGCTGCGCCCTCTCCCCACTAGAGGGCACCCTCCGGAGCAGGGGCGAGCAGCTCGCCAGGGGCCCTGTGCCAGCCACGCAGGGCTCCCGCTGTCCCCAGCCACCAGGGCGACCCCGTCGGGAGCGGGACGGGCGCCGCGAGCCCCCCGCCCGGAGCTCACCTGGTCTGCAGGCAGCAGGAGGCCGTCCCCGGGCGGGGGCTCCGGGGCGCTTTGATTCGGGGGGGTTGAAGATCAAGCGAAGCACGAGGTAAATTCGGGCCTTTGATCTGCGAAGACGCAGGCGTCGATTCCAGCTTTGATTTCCTTCGCCGCGGGCGCGGTGCCAGGAGCCGCCGCACAGGGCAAAGCGCCAGCCACGCAGGGCAGCCTGGTGCAGGGACAGGGCAGGGCACACACAGCACGCACAGCGGGCACACACGGACACACTGCACGGGTCCGCCACACAGCACACACTGCACAACACAGCGCACACTGACACAACACACAACACAGCGCACACGGACACAACGCACAGCTACACAACACAGTGCACACTGCACAACAGAGCGCACACTGCACAGCTACACAACACAGCACACACTGCACAATACAATGCACACTGACACAACGCACAGCTACACAACACAGCACACACTGCACAACAGAGCACACACTGACACACTGCACGGTTCTGCAACACGGCGCACGCTGCACAACACAGCGCACACAGACACACTGCACAACACAGCGCACACGGACACAACGCACAGCTACACCACACAGTGCACACTGCACAACAGAGCGCACACTGCACAGCTACACAACACAGCACACACTGCACAATACAATGCACACTGACACAACGCACAGCTACACAACACAGCACACACTGCACAACAGAGCACACACTGACACACTGCACGGTTCTGCAACACGGCGCACGCTGCACAACACAGCGCACACAGACACACTGCACAACACAGCGCACACGGACACAACGCACAGCTACACCACACAGTGCACACTGCACAGCACAGCGCACACTGACACACTGCACAACACTGCACAATACAGTGCACACTGACACAACGCACAGCTACACAACACAGCACACACTGCACAACAGAGCACACACTGACACACTGCACGGTTCTGCAACACAGTGCACGCTGCACAACACACTGCACACAACACACTGCACAGCTACACAACACAGTGCACACTGCACAACACAGCGGGCACACACGGACACACTGCACGGGTCCGCAACACAGCACACACTGCACAACACAGCGCACACTGACACAACACACAACACAGCGCACACGGACACAACGCACAGCTACACAACACAGTGCACACTGCACAACAGAGCGCACACTGCACAGCTACACAACACAGCACACACTGCACAATACAATGCACACTGACACAACGCACAGCTACACAACACAGCACACACTGCACAACAGAGCACACACTGACACACTGCACGGTTCTGCAACACGGCGCACGCTGCACAACACAGCGCACACAGACACACTGCACAACACAGCGCACACGGACACAACGCACAGCTACACCACACAGTGCACACTGCACAACAGAGCGCACACTGCACAGCTACACAACACTGCACAATACAGTGCACACTGACACAACGCACAGCTACACAACACAGCACACACTGCACAACAGAGCACACACTGACACACTGCACGGTTCTGCAACACACTGCACGCTGCACAACACACTGCACACAACACACTGCACAGCTACACAACACAGTGCACACTGCACAACACAGCGGGCACACACGGACACACTGCACGGGTCCGCAACACAGCACACACTGCACAACACAGCGCACACTGACACAACACACAACACAGCGCACACGGACACAACGCACAGCTACACAACACAGTGCACACTGCACAACAGAGCGCACACTGCACAGCTACACAACACAGCACACACTGCACAATACAGTGCACACTGACACAACGCACAGCTACACAACACAGCACACACTGCACAACAGAGCACACACTGACACACTGCACGGTTCTGCAACACAGCGCATGCTGCACAACACAGCGCACACAGACACACTGCACAACACAGCGCACACTGACACAACGCACAGCTACACAACACAGCACACACTGCACAACAGAGCACACACTGACACACTGCACGGTTCTGCAACACAGCGCACGCTGCACAACACAGTGCACACAACACACTGCACAGCTACACAACACAGTGCACACTGCACAACACAGTGCACACAACACACTGCACAGCTACACAACACAGTGCACACTGCACAACACAGTGCACACCAACACAACACACAGCTACAGAACACGGTGCACACTGCACAACACAGCGCACACCGACACACCGCACAGCTACACAACACATCGCACACTGACGCACTGCACAGCACAGCGCACACTGACACACTGCACGGTTCTGCAACACAGCGCACACTGCACAACACAGCGCACATCAACACACCACACAGCTACACAACACAGCACACACTGACACACTGCACAGCGCAATACAATGCACAGCTACACAACACAGTGGACACCAACACACTGCACATCACAACACTGCACATGCCAACACACCGCACAGCTACACAACACACACCAACACACTGCACAACACCGTGAATATTGATGCACTGCGCAGCTACACAACACAATGCACACTGCATAACAAAGCACACACTGATGCATAGCACAGCTACACAATGCACACTGATGCATTGCATGACACTCACTCAACACACTAAACAGTCACACAACACACTTCAAGACCGAGCAGGGGCTGGCAGAGCGCACACCAACACACACACGGACCCACATACACCAGGGACCCTTCCTCGTGCCCCACATGGGAACTCAACACAGATCAGACACACTGGTGTATTGCACACACAGTACAGCTCTCTGCCTGCCCCACACCTGCACCCCACCCCTCCCTGCCCCATACCTGCACCCCGGCCACCCCTCCCTGCCCCACCCCCAGTGTCCCACACCTTCCTGCCCCACACCTCCCTGCCTGCCCCACGTCTGCACCCCAGAGTCCCACACCTTCCTGCTCCAAACCCCCAACTCCCCACACCTCCCTACCTGCCCCACAGCTGCACCCCACACCTCCCTGCCCCACACCTCCCTGCCACACCCCCAACTCCCCACACCTCCCTAACTGCCCCACAGCTGCACCCCACACCTCCCTGCCCCATACCTCCACCCCGGCCACACCTCCCTGCCTGTCCCACCCCTCCCTGCCCCACCCCCAGTGCCCCACACCTCCCTGCCTGCCCCACGTCTGCACCCCAGAGTCCCACACCTTCCTGCTCCAAACCCCCAACTCCCCACACCTCCCTACCTGCCCCACAGCTGCACCCCACACCTCCCTGCCCCACACCTCCCTGCCACACCCCCAACTCCCCACACCTCCCTACCTGCCCCACAGTTGCACCCCACACCTCCCTGCCCCACACCTCCCTGCCACACCCCCAACTCCCCACACCTCCCTACCTGCCCCACACCTGCACCCCACACCTCCCTGCCTTTCCCACCTCTCCCTGCCCCACCCCCAGTGTCCCACACCTTCCTGCCCCACACCTCCCTGCCTGCCCCACACCTGCACCCCAGAGTCCCACACCTTCCTGCTCCAAACCCCCAACTCCCCACACCTCCCTACCTGCCCCACAGCTGCACCCCACACCTCCCTGCCCCACACCTCCCTGCCACACCCCCAACTCCCCACACCTCCCTACCTGCCCCACACCTGCACCCCACACCTCCCTGCCCCATACCTGCACCCCGGCCACACCTCCCTGCCTGTCCCACCTCTCCCTGCCCCATCCCCAGTGTCCCACACCTTCCTGCCCCACACCTCCCTGCCTGCCCCACACCTGCACCCCACACCTCCCCATCTTCCCACCCCGCTACACTGGACCCCTGCTTCACAGCTGCCCCCCAGCACAGAGCCCCTTGCCCAGCACCGGGCCCCGTCTCCCAGCCCGGGCACCGGGGCCCGCTCTGCACTGAGCTGCCAGAGGGCGCTGGGGGGGGGGGGGGCTGGCACAGAGCCCTCCCAGGCCCGTGGCTTAGCCAGGCCAAAGCCCCCCCCCCCTTCACGGCAGGGAGCGCGGGGCAGGGTGGGGCTGCTCCGTGCCAGCCCTGGGGGCAGCAGAGACCGAGAGGCCACTGGCACCGGGAGCTGCCATCCGGGCACATCCCCGGCTCGGCTAATGAGCCGCCGCACAAGCCAGACGGCATAATTCATGGCCCGGCGGCTGCCCCCTGCTGCTTCGCCGAGCAGCCCCCAGATGTATTATTCATGCCCCCCCCGGACTTTTCTGGGACTGGCAACAGCCCCCCGCCCCCGGCTCCCCTCGGAGTCATCCGCTAATGAGCCCCTTCCCGGGGGACTGCGGGGAAGGAAGGAGACCGGGGGGTCGTGACTCCAGGCTGGCGGCCCCCCCCCGGCGCTGCCCCCTGCGGACGAGCCCCACACTCCAAGGGGAAGCCCGTGGGGGGGATCCGTGCCCCCCACGCGCCCTGGGGAGGGGCCAAGCACCTGTGGCTCCCGGCCCCGGCCCAAGTTAAGTTCTCGAGACTGGAGCGCGGAGCAGGGGCCGCAGAGGAGCACATGGTGCCCCCCTCCCCCCCCCACATCAGCCTAATGCAAGGAGAGGGGGCGCCCGCCCCGCTGCCTTGTTTTCCCCCTAATTGCATGGCGGGGGACTGGCAGCAGCTGCTCCTCAGCTGGCGGGTGCCGCGGGATGCTAAACAGGCGCTTCAAAGCCGGGCCTACGCGGCGCGAGCAAATTGGACCCGTCGTCCCGGCTCCGCGCGGGGCCCCCCAGGCCTTTGTACCCCCGGATCAGAACCGCTCGGCTGCTTCCTCCGATATCCGTCAGCCGGGTGGCAGGAGACGAGATGAAACACAGGCTGGGGGGGGGCACGGCCCGTCCCCGGGGTCCCCCCGAGCTGCTGCTACTTGTTGTTCTCTGCTGCAGCCGATCCCTGGATTTCCCGGGCAGCTGGGGTGGGACTTGGCGAAGATTCACTTTGCCGAGAAACTTTCGGTGCCAGGGAGCCGGGGAAGGGGCCGCTGCTGGGGGAGGGGGCTCCCGGCCTGGCAGCCTAAGGGGCTGGGAGCCCAGGGTGGCGCTGGGACTGGGGTACAGAGCTGACATTGCAAGCTGAGCGCCCCTCCGTCCTGCCTGAGTCCCCCAAGCCTGCCAGGTCAGCTGCCCACACGCAACTGTGCCAACACCCTTCCATCCCCACCTACAGCCCCTGCCAGCCCGGCCCTGGGCTCCCCACAGCCCTTCCGGTGCCCCTCACTCCTGACCCACAGCCCCCTGCCAGCCCAGCCCTTCCAGTGCCCCTCACTCCCGACCCACAGCCCCTGCCAGCCCGGCCCTGGGCTCCCCACAGCCCTTCCGGTGCCCCTCACTCCTGATCCACAGCCCCCTGCCAGCCCAGCCCTTCCAGTGCCCCTCACTCCCGACCCACAGCCCCTGCCAGCCCGGCCCTGGGCTCCCCACAGCCCTTCCGGTGCCCCTCACTCCCAACATACAGCCCCTGCTAGCCCAGCCCTGCCAGTGCCCCTCACTCCCGACCCACAGCCCCTGCCAGCCCGGCCCTGGGCTCCCCACAGCCCTTCCGGTGCCCCTCACTCCCAACATACAGCCCCTGCCAGCCCAGCCCTGCCAGTGCCCCTCACTCTCGCAGCCCCTGCCAGCCCAGCCCTGGGCTCCCCACCCCCAGCTCTGCTGGTGCCCCTGACTCCCGACCCACAGCCCCTGCTAGCCGAGCCCTGGGCTCCCCCCCAGCTCCGCCAGTGCCCCTCATTCCCGACCCACAGCCCCCTGCTAGCCCAGCGCTGGGCTCCCCACACATTCAGTTCTGCTGATGTCCCCTGAACCTAAGCTACAATATGAAGCAGGGAGAGTCAAGGGGGTCAGTGGAAAACTCCAACCCATCCTGGCTAAGCCCCATATTGTGGGGCTCTGGGCTGGAGGAGCCAATCCAACAACTCCTTCCCCCAAGCCCCAAGATCAGGGCAGGGCTGTTCTGGAATCAAAGCAGACCGGCACAGACAGACAGATGGACAGAGACACCGAGCAAGCAACAGCCGGCCTCATGGAGAACAATGTACAGATGAACACTCAGGAGACACCAAGGGACAGCTGGACAGCTGGGTAGCACCCAGGGACAGCCAGACACCCAGGGGGCACTGAGGGACAGCCAGACACCCAAGGATTGCCGAAGGTCAGACGGACACCCAGGGAGCACCGAAGCATGACCGGACACCTGGGGAGTGCTGAGAGACAGCCCAACACCCGAGGGGCACCAAGGGACAGCCGGACACCCAGGAACACCGAGGGACAGCCGGACACCTGGGGAGCGCCAAGCAACAGCCGAACACCCAGGGGGCTCCGAGGGACAGCCGGACACCCGGGAGCACCAAGGGACAGCCGGACACCCAGGGAGAGCCGAGGGACAGCCGGACACCCAGGGGGCTCTGAGGGACAGCTAGACACCTGGGAGCACCAAGGGACAGCCGGACACCCAGGGGGCTCTGAGGGACAGCTAGACACCCGGGAGCACCAAGGGACAGCCGGACACCCAGGGAGAGCCGAGGGACAGCCGGACACCCAGGGGGCTCTGAGGGACAGCTAGACACCCGGGAGCACCAAGGGACAGCCGGACACCCAGGGGGCTCTGAGGGACAGCTAGACACCCGGGAGCACCAAGGGACAGCCGAATACCCGGGGGGCTCCGAGGGACAGCCGGACACCTGGGAGCACCAAGGGACAGCCGGACACCCAGGGAGAGCCGAGGGACAGCCGGACACCCAGGGGGCTCTGAGGGACAGCTAGACACCCGGGAGCACCAAGGGACAGCCGGACACCCAGGGAGAGCCGAGGGACAGCTGGACACCCAGGGGGCTCTGAGGGACAGCTAGACACCCGGGAGCACCAAGGGACAGCCGGACACCCGGGGAGAGCCGAGGGACAGCTGGACACCCAGGGGGCTCCGAGGGACAGCTAGACACCCAGGGAGCGCTGAGGGACAGCCGGACACCCAGGGGGCTCCGAGGGACAGCCGGACACCTGGGAGAGCCGAGGGACAGCTGGACACCCAGGGGGCTCTGAGGGACAGCTAGACACCCGGGAGCACCAAGGGACAGCCGAATACCCGGGGGGCTCCGAGGGACAGCCGGACACCTGGGAGCACCAAGGGACAGCCGGACACCCAGGGAGAGCCGAGGGACAGCTGGACACCCAGGGAGAGCCGAGGGACAGCCAGACACCCAGGGAGCGCTGAGGGACAGCCGGACACCCAGGGGGCTCCGAGGGACACCCAGACACCCCGGAGCACCACGGGACAGCGTCACAGCGGGACACCCGGGGGCTCCGAGGGACAGCCGGACACCCAGGGAGCGCTGAGGGACAGCCGGACACCCAGGGAGAGCCGAGGGACAGCGTCACAGCCGGACACCCAGGGGGCTCCGAGGGACAGCCAGACACCCAGGGAGCGCTGAGGGACAGCCGGACACCCAGGGGGCTCCGAGGGACACCCAGACACCCCGGAGCACCAAGGGACAGCGTCACAGCGGGACACCCGGGGGCTCCGAGGGACAGCCGGACACCCAGGGGGCTCCGAGGGACAGCCAGACACCCAGGGAGAGCCGAGGGACAGCTGGACACCCAGGGGGCTCTGAGGGACAGCTAGACACCCGGGAGCACCAAGGGACAGCTGAATACCCGGGGGGCTCCGAGGGACAGCCGGACACTTGGGAGCACCAAGGGACAGCCGGACACCCAGGGAGAGCCGAGGGACAGCTGGACACCCAGGGGGCTCCGAGGGACAGCCGGACACCCAGGGAGCGCTGAGGGACAGCCGGACACCCAGGGGGCTCCGAGGGACAGCCAGACACCCCGGAGCACCAAGGGACAGCGTCACAGCGGGACACCCGGGGGCTCCGAGGGACAGCCGGACACCCGGGGGCTCCGAGGGACAGCCAGACACCCAGGGAGAGCCGAGGGACAGCGTCACAGCAGGACAACCGGGGCGGGCTTCGGGGGTGATTTGGTTGTCCTGGCCGCGTGCGGGGAGTGGCCGGGCCACACCCCCAGCCCCACCGAGCCCAGTAATGTCTCTGTTTGTCGGGTGCGCTGAGTTCTGGCACCGCCGGCTCCCATCCGCCCGACAGGCCTGGGCAGCCTCTCTCCAAAAGCCCTCGAGGCGGGTGCGAGCCCCTGGCACATCCGGGCACCACAAAACAAGGCTGGACTCCCAGCCCCCTCGCCCCAGCCCGGAGCCCAAGCTCCAGCCAGCCGCCAGGCTGAGCCCTGAGAAGGGAGCCGTGAGGGAGGTGCCCCCTGCTGCTGCACCCACCGCGAGGACCCCGAGTCCCCGCAGCTGGGCAGCGTGTGTCTCAGGCAGCCCCAGGCCTGCCCGGAGGAGGCGGCAGCAGGACGAGCAGGGGAGGGCTGGAGATGGGGAGCAGGAGGCTGAGGGTGGATGGTACCAGCCGGGGGGATTAACTTTAAGGGGTGGGGGGGGTAAGCAGGAGGGAGCTGCTCTCTATCCCCCCTCCCCCAGAGCAGGGGCAGAGACACCCCCCCACTTCCAGGGGCGACCGATCCCCTTGCCGGCAATGGGGGGGGCATAGCTGGGGGAGGGCGATTTGCAGTTGTGTCCCCCAAGGATTGAACAGAGACACCCGCCCCCCATCTCCGGCTCCTTTCCCAGTGGCCTGGGAACCTGCCCAGCGTCTGCCCGTTCCAGGCTGGGAGCTGCAATCACCAGCCACTCTGCAGGCAGCAGCAGCCCCTGGGGTGCTGGATCCATGGGGCTGGGCAGGGGGGCAGGGTCCCAGCTGCTGTTGGGGCAGCAGCTGGACACCCAGAGCCCATAGGGGAGAGCAGCGGGCACCCCTCCCCCCCTCCCCCGGGTGCCCAATGGGACCATCTCCAGCCCGGTGCGTGATGGGCAAACCCCCTGCAGGCTGCATGAGTCACCCACCATCTGGGTGCCATTCTGAGCCTCTTCCTTTCCTTGCAGGGAGCGAGCTGAAGTGTGGGGGGGGGAGGTGCCAGGACTCCTGGGTTCTCTCGGAGGATGCAGGCACCTCAATAATATCCATTCCCAGCTCTGGGAGGGGAGGGAGCCGACCCAGCCGAGTGGTCAGAGCAGGGGAGTCCAGGGAGTCAGAATTCCTGGGTTCCATCCCACAGCGCTGCCTCTGGGTCGGTCACCACCATGCTCCGGGCCTCAGTTTCCCCCAATCTCCCATAAGTTACGTGCTGGGGGCTGGGGAGGGGCTGATTTCAGGGGTGTCAGTGAAACACTCCGAGACCCCGAGCGAGGGACACTCGCTATTACCTGGCACCGGAGCAGGGGCTGGCGAGCCCGGGGGCAGAGTCCGGCAGCTTCCCCCCAGGGCTGGAGCAGAGGTCAGAATCCGCTGGGGTTTGGCAGCTCTGCAGACCAGCTCCATGGCACCTCCTGCTGGGAGCACATGGGCCGGGGCACGGCCCCCTGGCTGCTGGGACCTTTACCCCCGTGCCAGCCCCCCAGAGCTAGAACCCAGGGGCCAAGTCAGGTCCTATCCCCAGCTCTGGGGTTAAGGGGGTTGGGGGGGGTCTAAGGATTAGAGTGGGGAGCTGGGAGCCAGGACTCCTGGGTTCTATCTCCAGCTCTGGGAGAAGAGTGGGGTCTAGTGGTTAGAGCTGGGGGGGGAGGCTTGGAGCCAGGACTCCTGGGTTCTATCTCCAGCTCTGGGAGGGGAGTGGGGTCTAGTGGTTAGAGCTGGGGGGATGGGGGGGGCTTGGAGCCAGGACTCCTGGGTTCTATCTCCAGCTCTGGGAGGGGAGTGGGGTCTAGTGGTTAGAGATGGGGGGGGATTGGAGCCAGGACTCCTGGGTTCTATCTCCAGCTCTTCCCATGGGATAACACTGTGGCACAGGGGGCACCCCTGGCAACACCCACCCACCCAGCATCAGCTGTCCTGCCCCAGCCCCCCAGCTCTGGTCAGGGTGCAGGGCGGGGGGAGCCGGGGAAAATCCCGGCTGGCGGGAGATGGGGGTCCAGGGCCCAGAGCCGGGGGGGGGGGGAGCGCAGGCTGGAGCTTTGTTTTAGCAGTTCAAAGCGATGCACCGGTTGTTTGCACTTCAAAGGGCGCAGCTGGGCCCGCGCGGAGTAATTAACAGCTGGGTTACAAGGGACCCTGAAAGAGCCCCCCCCGCCCCGCCCCTGCCGCCACTGCACGTGCGCGCTCACACACACACACAAACGAACGCACGTACCCACCTCCTGCTGCAACTCCACACACACACACACACACACACACAGCTGCGACTCCACACACACACACACACACACCCTGCTGCGACTCCATACACACACACACACACCCTGCTGCAACTACACACACACACACACACACATACACACACATCTGCCTCCACACACACACCCTGCTGCGACTCCACACACACACACACACACCCTGCTGCAACTACACACACACACACATACACACACACCTGCCTCCACACACACACCCTGCTGCGACTCCACACACACAAACACACCCCACACTGCGACTGCACACACACCCAACCCCATGCTGCAACTCCACACACAGACACACTGCTGTGACTATACACACACACCCCTGTTGCCATCATGCATATTTGCGCACCCAGAGCTGTCACCATGCACACTCACACACACACCCTTGCCACTACTCACACACAAACATAAACACCCACCACCATCACACACACGCAGGGTTGTGTGAGACGTGTCTTGGAAACAATGCCTCTTCCCTGACTGCATTGGACCCTCCACACACACACAGAAACACACACACACACACACCTGCCACCGTTGGTCCACACAACCTACCCACAAACACCTGCCACTGACACGCACACCCCAGCTGCTGCCGGACATTCTCTGCATGCACACACATGCTGCGGCAGTGCCACATTCACACACACACGCATAGACAACTCACACGCATCTACCATTGCTACACTCACACATCTGCCATAATTGATACACACACGAACACCCCAGCTGCTGCCACACGTGCAGTGAACAAACACAGACACAGCACACACACATTGCACAAACACACTGCATGTGCGCACACACCGTACACAAATGTGCATTGCACAAGCACACTGCATACACACTGCACAAACACTGGGTGCGCACACCCATGCACACTGATTGCACAAACACACTTCATGCACACACACTTCACAAATTCACTGAATGCACAAGCACTGCAGAAACACAAGCACTGCAAAACCACACTGCATGCACACACACATATACTGCACACGCACAGCATGCACACATACATACTGTGCACATATGCACTGCACAAACGCACTGTACACACTGCACAAACTGCACACACATCCATACTGCACAAACACACTGCACGCACACACACACACTGCACAAACACACTGCATGCACACATGCACTATGAACCCAGTGCACAAACACATGCATTGCATGCACATACACACCCACTGTATGCACACACACATACGCACTCCTGCACCGCACGTGTGCTGCTGCCACACTCATACAGCACTCATACACACAACTCCCATTGCTACACACACACTCTCACTACCACCCCCACCCACTTCTGCCTCTTGATACAACACCCAGCTTAGGGCTGCCTGGCATGGTCCTCCTGGGGGAGAGAATAACCCACTGCCCGCAGCCCCCCACCGCACCCCTCCCCATGGCACCGGGGCCATGCCCCACACCAAGCCCAGTTCCCATCTCCATGTGATAGCTGGTTCCCAGCCGATGGTGCCCCTGGCCCTGACACCACCACACCCGCTGCCAAGCCGTGGGGCCAACGGGGCCGGAAGGCCGAGCTGCAGCCGGCCAGCTGGGGCCTGGTGCCGTCCACACTAGCACTGTGTGAACACGTTTGAGTGACAGCTGCCCTGTAGACATGGCGGGGGCGGGGATACCAGTTCCTTGGGCTGAGGGGGATGGGCTGAGGTCCTGGCACATACCTGAGGGCGGAGGGGGAGGGGGAGACAGAAACAACCCCTCCCAGGGCGTTCACTGAAACCCACCCTAGGGATGGAAAATGCAAATGGAGGGGGGGCTGGGCACTCTGATGGGGGGGGGCAGCCCAGAGCCAGGAGATAAGGCAGCACAATGGGCTATTTGCATACAATGCCCCCAAGGCCTTGGGGGTGAGGGAGGGGAGGAGAGCTGGGGGAGGGGCAAACCTGCCGGTGACTGGGGGAGGGGGGAGGATTCAGAGCCTGGCTGACACACGCCCCCCCCCCCCTCCTCCTGCCAGACTGGGGCCCACGTGCCTCCTGCCAGCTCCTGCCTGCTGGGCACTCGCTGTCCTAGCTGCTCTCTCACCGAATCTCACCACCTGGGCAGCGTGGGCGGATGCCAGCCCCTGTCTGGGTCCAGCAGCCTCAGCCAGGCTCCTGCCAAGCAGCGGAGAGGGACGGGCACAGCCGGGCGCCACCCCCCAGGCCGGACACATGGACACAGCACAGGGCGCCACCCCCCCCAGGCCGGACACACAGACACAGCACAGGGTGTCACCCCCCCCCAGGCCGAACACACGGACACAGCACAGGGTGCCACCCCCCCCCCAGGCCAGACACACAGACACAGCACAGGGTGCCACCCCCAGGCCGAAGACATGGGCACTGCCGGGCGCCACACCCCAGGCCGGACGCACGGACGCAGCACAGGGAGTCACCCCCCAGGCTGGACACAAGGACATAGCACAGGGTGCCACCCCCCCCCCCCAGGCCAGACACACAGACACAGCACAGGGTGTCACCCCCCAGGCCGGACTCATGGATGCAGCACAGGGAGTCACCACCCAGGCTGACACACGGACGCAGCACAGGGAGTCACCCCCCAGGCTGACACACGGACGCAGCACAGGGAGTCACCCCCCAGGCCGGACACAGGGACGCAGCACAGGGAGTCACCCCCCAGGCCGGACACATGGACGCAGCACAGGGAGTCACCCCCCAGGCCGACACACGGACGCAGCACAGGGAGTCACCCCCCAGGCCGGACACACGGACGCAGCACAGGGAGTCACCCCCCAGGCCGGACACACGGACGCAGCACAGGGAGTCACCCCCCAGGCTGACACACGGACGCAGCACAGGGAGTCACCCCCCAGGCTGACACACGGACGCAGCACAGGGAGTCACCCCCCAGGCTGACACACGGACGCAGCACAGGGAGTCACCCCCCAGGCTGACACACGGACGCAGCACAGGGAGTCACCCCCCAGGCTGACACACGGACGCAGCACAGGGAGTCACCCCCCAGGCTGACACACGGACGCAGCACAGGGAGTCACCCCCCAGGCCGGACACACGGACGCAGCACAGGGAGTCACCCCCCAGGCTGACACACGGACGCAGCACAGGGAGCCACCCCCCAGGCCAGACACACGGACGCAGCACAGGGAGTCACCCCCCAGGCCGGACACACGGACGCAGCACAGGGAGTCACCCCCCAGGCCGGACACACGGACGCAGCACAGGGAGTCACCCCCCAGGCCGGACACACGGACGCAGCACAGGGAGTCACCCCCCAGGCTGACACACGGACGCAGCACAGGGAGCCACCCCCCAGGCCAGACACACGTTCCGTGTGGACGGAGGAGGCCAGCTGGCCAGTCTTGGCAGAGCGGCGCCTTGGCAGACCTTGGAGAAGTGGAGGGGATTTATCGTCTGTGTGTCTGTCCATCTGTCCTGCTGTAATTCTGTCCATCTTCCAGTCAGTCTCTCTTGCTTTCCCGCAGGTGCCCCTCACCGGGGTATCTGGGAGCTAATGCTAATAACAGGCACTGGCTTCAAGCCGGTCTCTGACCCACCCCTCAAGTCAGGCCTGGGAGAGCTGATGCTTCATTCCCCCCTCCCATTCCCCGGAGGGGCTGGTCTGCAGGGGGATCTCTGGGCGCCCTGCCCTGCCCCCCGCTGCAGAGCCACCGGGGGAATCTCCAGTGTGTCCGAAACACCCCGGCTCCGTTCCCAGGAGCGTCCCAAGGTGCTGGATACGAAGTGAGCCACGCACCAGTGGGCCTGCCACCTGATCCTGGGGTGCCAGGCTGAGGGGATTCCTGTGGCCCCTCCCCGCCTCTCTGTGGCCACAAAGCAGGAAGGTGCCGGCTGGGGTGGAGTGGTTAGAGCCAGGGGGGCGTCCGGGGCCCTTGAACTGGGCAGAGGGCGATGGGCAGAAGGCAGGGGGCATCCTGAACCCACCAACGCCCTCCCCTGTCCTGGATGCAGCCAGCTCTGGGGTGAGGCCCTGCTGCTGGGCTGGCACGTCACGTACCCAAGAGGAACCATTTGTTGCATCCCACGAGCGCCTTCCCCTCCCCCTCCCCCCCGACTCCCTAAAACCCCCACCTCGCGCTGTACCTTTCAAGAGATAAAACGAGCAGCCGGGGCTCTTCACACGAGCCCAATCGGCCCCTTTGCATCCGTAACGAGCGGCCCAGCAGGGAGCCCGGCGCGGCGCTTAAAGGAGACCCCGCCAGACCCCTTTGAAATCCCTCCGTCTAGTTTAATGATTGGTTCGCTCCCCGACTTCAAAGGCTGCCTCCCCTCCGCACTCCTGATTGGCTGAGGGGGCAGCCCCAAAAAAAAAAAGTTTGCGCGCAGGGGGGAAAAGCGCAAAGATGCGGCCGGGGGAGAAGCGGCGGCCGGAGACGGAGAGTGACGCCTGCGAGCCGCGGCGCGCCGCGCTCCATGGAGCAGCCCTGAGCCCCCGGCCCCGGCTCCCGGCCCCCGGCCCCGCTGCAGGTAAGGGGCTTCCCTTCCGGCCGGGAACTCGGGCGAGCTGCCGGCTCCCCGCCCCAGCAGGGTGGGGATGGGCCGGGGGACCCCGCTGGAACGCTGCGTGCGCCCCGGAGAGCTGCGCCCTCCGTGCCCAAGTCCTGCGCCCTGCGACGCAGGGAGGTGCTGGGAGGGGGGATGTAACGGCTCTCCGAGGGCCCCGATCCCGAGCACGCCTCGCTGGGAGGCAGGTCGCTGCCCGGAGCCGAGAGGGGGTGGGGTTTTTTTCCGGGGGGCGGGGGAGCAAAGAGAGGCGATTCCCATGGAAGATCCTCTCCATGCGCTTTGCCTGGCACGGGACAGGGACCGTCTCCTCGTCCCCGGCCCGCCCTCTGGATCCCTCCCGCTCCGAGCTGAGCCCAGCGGAGGGCAGCTACGCCTCGGGCCTTTGCCTCGGTGTTAGCCCCAGCCACGCCCCTTGGGCGTCTTCCCCGGGGCCCCTGGGGCCTAGCGGGTCCCTCACACCTGGAGCCGGCCAGCCGCGCACCGCTCGCTCTGCCGGGGGTTCCGGCCGGGGACAGGCTGCTGCTGCCATCGCCAGGTCCTGGGCCATGGCTGGGCTGCCCGCCTAGAGAAGTTTATTCTTCCAGAGGGGCTGGTGGAAAGCCCCAACCCCCACCCCCTGGAGCCCAAGGGAGCAGAACCCGCCAGCGGCTGCTGTTACCAAGCTGGGACCTGGGCGCAGGGCTGTGACCCCGGCGGCTGCACACTGGTCACCTGCTGTCACGGGACGCACCGCGCCCCCTGCCCCCGCTGCAAGTCCCAGCTCAAGCACCCACGACCCTCCAGCCTGTGAGAAAGTCCGAGGGAGCTGAGCGCAGGGTCCTGCTAGGGTTGGGAGCGGGAGGGGGTCATATTTTCAGACTCACCCCTCCCCTGAATCACAGGGCATGAGTCACTCTGCAGCCTCTGCCATGTGGAGCTGCTCCCCTCCCCTCTGCCCCTGCGAGAGCCTTCTCCTCTGCAGCTCCTGCCACCCGCCTCTCCCCAGGGCCCCGGGTCCCCTGAAACCTCAGCAGAGCCCCCGTGTCCCATTTATAACCGAGTAGGCGGGCTCGCCCCTCACAGGAGTGGGCACAGGACACTGCCTGCATCAGGGTGAGGACCGGAGCGGTGCCCTTGGCCAAACCACTGGTGGTACGGGATGCACGGGGCACTGGTGGTGCGGGATGCACGGGCACGTCTCTGCCTAGTGAAGATCCCCCAACCTCTGGGCTGGACTCTGCTCCCAGATACATGGGTGAAATCTGGAGTGAGTTCAGCACCCATGGGAACGGGCTGGGGACTGCTGGGCTGTGCCAGGCTGCCCGTGCCAGGCTCAGTGTAACACCCCCTCCCGGGCAGTCGTGCATCCTGGCTTGGGTTAATAACCCAGCTTTGCAAACGCCTCAACTTTCTAGTCTTAGGGTGCAGGAGTTGGGGGCTGAGCCCTGTGCTCTGGACGCATAGACTGGGAGCTATTCCCACCCTGAGGCTGATCAGCCGGGGGGGAGCCCCCCCAGAGGCCTGACCCGCCCTGGGCAGGGCACACCCACAGCTGCCAGGGCAGGAAAAGGAGTTTGCAGCTCCACACCCCCAGCTGCCAACCCAGAACTGTGCTTGGGCCCCACTCAGGCAAGTCTGTGGGGCTCCCAAGTCTGAGCTGTGCCCTGAGGTGGGCCCAGCGTTCGGGGGGGGGGGGGGGAGAGATCACCAGGAACCACATCCAGGCTCCCGCCCCAAGGTGGGGAGGGCAGGAACCAGCTGGGGTTTGGGGGTGGGTCAGTCCTGCTGGGGGAGCTGGTGCCCAGGCACAAATAGGGGCAATTTGCATCAGAGGCTAATGAGCACCTGGGGGTGGGGGGGGAGTTCTGTTCTGTGGGGCCCTGGGCACCCCCTAGAGGCAGGACTTGTGGAGCTGGGGAGGGGGGTGCTTCAGCTTGGGGGGCCGGAGGCACGGTGGCTGGGGGGGGGTGATGCTGTGATGGGAAGTCAAGTGGGTGATGCTCTGGCAGAGGAGAGGGTTGCTGTGGTGGGGGGGCAGGTGATGCAGGGGCTGGGGGGTGACGCTCTGGTGCAGGGGTGGGAAGATGCTCAGGCTGGGGGGGCAGGTGATGCAGGGGCTGGGGGCAAGCTGCAGGGAGTGGTACCAGGGGTGATGCACTGGCTGGGGGGGTGAAGATGCTCGGGGTGGGGCAGGTGATGCAGGGGCTGGGGGGTGACGCTCTGGTGCAGGGGTGGGAAGATGCTCAGGCTGGGGGGGCAGGTGATGCTCAGGCTGGGGGTGATGCTCAGGCTGGGGGCGGGGGCAGGTGATGATGCACTAACTGGGGGGTGAAGATGCTCGGGGGGGCGGGTGATGCAGGGGCTGGGGGTGATGCACTAGCTGGGGGGGTGAAGATGCTCGGGGGGCAGGTGATGATGCACTAGCTGGGGGGTGAAGATGTTTGGGGGGGCAGGTGATGCAGGGGCTGGGGGGGTGAAGATGCTCGGGCGGCAGGTTATTATGCACTAACGGGCGGGTTAAGATGCTCGGGGGGGCAGGTGATGCAGGGGCTGGGGGGGGGACGAGGATCGGGGGGGGCAGGTGATGATGCACTGGCTGGGGGGTGAAGATGCTCGGGGGGGGCAGGTGATGCAGGGGAGGGGGGTGATGCACTGGGGGGGGGGTGAAGATGATCGGGGGGGCGGGTGAGGGTGGGGCTGGGGGGTGAAGATGCTTGGGGGGCAGGTGATGATGCACTAGCTGGGGGGAGAAGATGCTCTGGGGGGGTGATGCAAGGGCTGGGGGGAGAAGATGCTCGGGGGGGGAGGTGATGCACAGGATGGGGGGTGTAGATGCTCTGGGGGGGGAGGTGATGCAGGCGCTGGGGGGGTGAAGATGCTCGGGGGGGGGAGGTGATGCAGGCGCTGGGGGGGTGAAGATGCTCGGGGGGGGCAGGTGATGCAGGGGCTGGGGGGGTGAATATGCTCGGGGGGGGCAGGTGATGCAGGCGCTGGGGGGGGTGAAGATGCTCGGGGGGGCAGGTGATGAAGCACTAGCTGGGGGGTGAAGATGCTCGGGGGGGCAGGTGATGCAGGGGCTGGGGGTGATGCACTGGCTGGGGGGTGAAGATGCTCGGGGGGGGGCAGGTGATGATGCACTAGCGGGGGGGTGAAGATGCTCGGGGGGGCAGGTGATGCAGGCACTGGGGGGTGAAGATGCTCGGGGGGGGCAGGTGATGCACTGGCTGGGGGGGTGAAGATGCTCGGGGGGGGCAGGTGATGCAGGCGCTGGGGGGGAGAAGATGCTCGGGGGGGGGCAGGTGATGATGCACTAGCTGGGGGGTGAAGATGCTCGGGGGGGGCAGGTGATGCAGGCACTGGGGGGTGAAGATGCTCGGGGGGGGCAGGTGATGCAGGCGCTGGGGGCAAGCTGCAGGGAGCGGTACTGGGAGGGGGGGTCGTTCTCGCTGCTAGGCCTGGCCCTGCCTGACTCCAGCTCTCTCTGCCCCAGGAGAGGACCCCCGTCTCCTCCCCGGAGCGAGCTGCTCCCCGGCACCCCTCGGCGTTCCTGGCAGCGGGACCCTCCTCTGCGGACTTTGCCCCGGCCGCCTATGAGGCTGCGGGTGGCCCCGCCGGGATGTTTCAACTCTGGAGCAACGAGGTGCCGGGCGGCTCCGGCCTGAGTGCCCACGCCATGCCCTTCGGGCTGCACAAGGCGCAGTACCCTGGGCATGGAACCCCGGGCACCCACGAGCTGCCCCTGACCCCACCGGCCGAGCACACCTACTCCTTCGAGCTGTCCCCGGTCAAGGTCCTGGCTCCCCAGGGGCCGCCCGGCTCCTCCTACCACTTCCCTGAGGCTCAGGACTTCCCCAGCTTCCTGCCGAGCTCTGGCGGCATGGCCCCCCGGCCCCTGGGCCCCGGCCCCCCCAGTGCCCCAGCCGCCCCAGGGGGCCACGCGGAAGATGCCCCCTGGTGGAGCCTGCAGCAGCCCACCCCGGGCAACCTGCCTGCCTTCCACCTGAGCCGGCCCCTGATGCTGGGGCCACAGCCCCCGCTCCCAGCCCTGCTACACGGCTCCCCCAAGGGGCTGCTGGGCCCGGCCCGGCGCTGCCGGCGCTGCAAGTGCCCCAACTGCCAGGCGGGCGCCGAGGAGCCGGGCAAGAAGAAGCAGCACGTGTGCCACCTGCCGGGCTGCGGGAAGGTCTACGGCAAGACGTCCCACCTGAAGGCCCATCTGCGCTGGCACGCGGGCGAGCGCCCCTTCGTCTGCACCTGGCTGTACTGCGGGAAGAGCTTCACCCGCTCGGACGAGCTGCAGCGCCACTTGCGGACTCACACGGGCGAGAAGCGCTTCGGCTGCCAGGGCTGCGGGAAGCGCTTCATGCGCAGCGACCACCTGGCCAAGCACATCAAGACCCATCAGGGCAAGCGGCCCAAGGGGAGCGGGGCCCAGCTGGGGACCATCAAGCAGGAGTGAGGGGGCTGCGGACGGCGGGGGTGGGGGGCACGGGGAGGGACGGCGCCGCTGCTATTGGGGACAGACCTGCGGGGGAGGGAAACTGAGGCCCACGCTCCTGGCCCCGCATACAAACACTCCACGTTGTGCGCACACACCTGGAGACATGGCGGAGGCACGAGACAGAGCAGGTCCAGCCTGGGATCTGCGGGAAAGATCCCAAATCCGGCCACTCAGGCTGGACTGTTCCAAAATACCCCAGGTGGCCCTGATCACGGGTGGACCCCAGCGTCTGCACGGTGCCGGGCGGGTTTTCCCCGGGCAGCCCGCGGCACAGCCAGGGCAATGCAGCCGGGGCCATCCCTCTCCACGGGAAACTTTGAGACAGAAGCCGAGAGACGGTTGGAGTTCGACATTTCCCGACAGAAGACCCCCGCCTCGGGAAAGCTTTGGGCTGAAGAGACACTCCCCCCAAGCACCCCAGACATCTGCAGAGCCGCCCCCCCCCCGAGCACGCTGGACACCCACAGAGATGCTTCCCCGGAACACCCCAGCCACATATGGAGATGCCCCCCCAGAGCGCCCCCAGACACCCGCGGAGACGCCTCCCCCGGAGCACCCCCAGCCACCTGCAGAGATGTCCCCCCAGAGCACTGAGATGCCCCTCCCCCCCAGAGCACCCCGGACACCTGCGGAGACACCCCCCCAGAGCACCCCGGACACCTGCGGAGACACCCCGCCCAGAGCGCCCGGACACACCCACGGAGACGCCCCCCAGGAGTCTCTCAAAGTTGCACAGCGCACTCCCCCTGGAAAAGCCAGTCCTTGTGACCCGGGGGCGTGGGGGGACCCCCCCGCCCCAGGCCTCCTCCCTCATGGATCTTCAGCAGGAACGATGGAGCCGCCAGTCCTGGGACCACCAGCCGAGCTAGCGGCTGCATGGGAGGTGGGCGGGGGGGGGGGGGGTTGGAGGTGGCTAGAAGGAAACTCACGGCACTGGGACCCCCTTGTCCTGGGGGGGGGGGCTGACACCTGGACCCCACAGTGAACATGGGGGCAGCTGCCAAATCACCCTTCCCCCGCTGGGGCCCGCGCAGTCACTGTGACATCACAGCGAGCGAGGTCACACACACGCTTCTGACATCACCATGGGGGGGGGCTGGCTCCGGGGGGGGGGGGCGCAGGCTGTGCCCCCTGCCCCATGTACAGGGCTTGACACCCATTAAACGCCTGACACCACCCCGGCCACTGTGGTTGGTCCAGTCTCTAGGGCCCCGGTGGGGGGAGGGGGACCCCGACCCGGCTGAGATGGGGGTCGCTGCCCAGAGAATGGGGGAAACCCTGGGGCGCTGTGAGGCACCACCAGAATGCGGCCACCTCTGGGGAGGGGGGGCTGCACGGGCGAGGGGCTGAGCCCACGTGATCTCCCCGCTCCCACCCCACCTGCACCCCTGGGGGGGCGGAGGGTGCTGAGCCCACATGGGGTTCTGGGGGGGAATGTCAGAGCAGATCCCCCCACTTTGGGCCCACAGCAGGGAGGGCTGTTTCAGGGAGCAAATTTTTATCTTTGGGGGGGGGATTCAGGAATCCCTCGAGGGGGTTCATTCCTGGGGGGGGGCTGTGGAGTGGGGGGGGGCAGAGCCAGCTGGTGGGTAAACACTCCCCCATCCCCTGCAGGAGGGGGAGCTGCCCTGAGATCTGATCTGTCTTAACGCCCCCCCATGGCATAAACAGGAAAGGAACCCCCCCCACCCGTGTCCCTCACTCAACTCACAGCCCCCGCTCTGACCCCCCCCCCGTCCCTGGCCCCCTCTCACCGCACGGGCCCCCCCTCTAGCTCCTGCCCCGCAGCCCCCACCCCAGCTCTGCCACTACCCTGTACCCCCAACCTGCACCCCCCTCTAGTCAACACCCTCCAAGCTAGCGGCTGTGAGTGCAGGACGGGGCTGTGGGCACGGCCCCTGGGGCTTCGGGGGCCCCACCTCACGGCCTTGCTGGGGGCACCCCGCTGCCCCCCCCACCCCTGGAGCCAGGCCCGACCCTGCCAGGGGTGTCAGCAGCGTAAGGAGGTGCTGCCCCCATGCCCTGAGCCCCGGGGGGCCGTGGCGCGTGGCGCTGCCCCTGGCGGCAGAGCCCATGCTCCGGAAATGGGCCTGCCCCACACAGGCACAAGCCCCACACAGGACCAGGCTCCTACAGGTCGGGGGGGCTGGGGGCTGCCCCCCAGGAGCACAGGAGGTGCTGTCACCCCCTAGGGGGTGGGGGAGGCTCCAAGCTCAGCCAGTTTTTCCCCATTTGATAAACCAAAAACTTTATTAAACAAAATAATTCCCCCGCCCGGGCCCGGCACATGCATATACAGGGGCCTGCAGGCCCGGGGGGGGGCGGGCCCAGGGGGGCCCCGCATTGCATTCCCTGGTCCAGAAAGGGGGCACGATTCCCATGGGGGGAGGTGAAGCCTGGGAGAGAAGCCACCTTTGGGCTGGGCAGCTGGGCCAGGCTTGGGGGGTGGGGGGGCATGTTGCAATCTCGGGGGCCAGAGATGGGGGGTGGGAAGGGAAGGGCCCTGACAGCCTGGGGCTGCTAAACAACCCCAGGGAGCACGGTGGGGACGTCTGGGAACGCCCCCGCCCCACAAAGTGGGGGCCGCAACGGGGGGTCGGGGCGACGGGGTCGGGGTCCAGCTGGGTCCAACCCAGCTCCCAGGCGGGGGCAGAGGCACCCCTCCCATCTGTCCAGAGCCCCATTTCCCCCCTCCCCAGCACCCCACTGCCCAGCCCCATGGCGGCTCCATGCACCGAAGGGTCCTGGGTGGGGGAGGGGCAGACCCCCGTACTCCCCTCATGAGGCATGAGGGGCCTTGGCCAAAAGGAAGACGCTCAAGGTCATGTCCGTGGTCCCTGCCTGGCTGCCCCTCCTCCCGGGGGGGGCAGCGTGGGGTGCGGGGCCCCAGGTCTCCCCGGCTTCGCTCCAGTCTGTGAGGGAGGGGGCAGCAGCATCCTCCAGAGTCCCCAGTGGGGGGTGGGTCACAGCTCGTCTTCGTCGAGTTTGGCGAGCCGGGCGCTGGGGGTGTCGGAGCCCGGCTCGGGGAGCGGGCAGCCTGCCCCCCTCAGGGCCTGCCAGGGACAAACACAGCCAGAGTCAGCCGGCCCCCCGGCCCCAGCACTGCGCTGGGTCTGCTCCCCAGAACCCCCCGTTCCCCCCAGCACCACCAGGCCTCAGCCCTGAACTCACAGGAGCTGATCACAAACCCCCAGCGGATGGGACCATTGCAGGTACGGGGCTCGGGGGGCTGCGGGTTGGGTTGGGGGGAGCCTAGGACTGGGATAGCAGGGGGCTGCGGGTTGGGTTGGGGGGGAGCCCAGGACTGGGATAGCAGGGGGCTGCGGGTTGGGATTGGGGGGCAGCCCAGGACTGGGATAGCAGGGGGCTGCGGGTTGGGTTGGGGGGGAGCCCAGGACTGGGATAGCAGGGGGCTGCAGGTTGGGTTGGGGGGGAGCCTAGGACTGGGATAGCAGGGGGCTGCGGGTTGAGATTGGGGGGAAGCCCAGAACTGGGATAGCAGGGGGCTGCGGGTTGGGACTGGGGGGAGCCCAGGACTGGGATAGCAGGGGGCTGCGGGTTGGGTTGGGGGGAGCCTAGGACTGGGATAGCAGGGGGCTGCGGGGGGGGTTGGGGGGGAGCCCAGGACTGGGATAGCAGGGGGCTGCGGATTGGGTTGGGGGGGAGCCCAGGACTGGGATAGCAGGGGGCTGCGGGTTGGGTTGGGGGGAGCCAAGGACTGGGATAGCAGGGGGCTGCGGGTTGGGTTGGGGGGAGCCCAGGACTGGGATAGCAGGGGGCTGCGGGTTGAGATTGGGGGGAAGCCCAGGACTGGGATAGCAGGGGGCTGCGGGTTGGGACTGGGGGGAGCCCAGGACTGGGATAGCAGGGGGCTGCGGGTTGGGACTGGGGGGAGCCCAGGACTGGGATAGCAGGGGGCTGCGGGTTGGGATTCGGGGGGAGCCCAGGACTGGGATAGCAGGGGGCTGCGGGTTGGGTTGGGGGGAGCCCAGGACTGGGATAGCAGGGGGCTGCGGGTTGAGTTGGGGGGAAGCCCAGGACTGGGATAGCAGGGGGCTGCGGGTTGGGACTGGGGGGAGCCCAGGACTGGGATAGCAGGGGGCTGCGGGTTGGGACTGGGGGGAGCCCAGGACTGGGATAGCAGGGGGCTGCGGGTTGGGATTCGGGGGGAGCCCAGGACTGGGATAGCAGGGGGCTGCGGGTTGGGAATGGGGGGAGCCCAGGACTGGGATAGCAGGGGGCTGCGGGTTGGGATGGGGGGGAGCCCAGGTCAGGGATAGCAGGGGGCTGCGGGTTGGGTTGGGGGGGAGCCCAGGACTGGGATAGCAGGGGGCTGCAGGTTGGGTTGGGGGGGAGCCCAGGACTGGGATAGCAGGGGGCTGCGGGTTGGGATTGGGGGGAGCCCAGGACTGGGATACCAGGGGGCTGCGGGATGGGTTGGGGGGAGCCCAGGACTGGGATAGCAGGGGGCTGCGGGTTGGGTTGGGGGGAGCCTAGGACTGGGATAGCAGGGGGCTGCGGGTTGGGTTGGGGGGGAGCCCAGGACTGGGATAGCAGGGGGCTGCGGATTGGGTTGGGGGGGAGCCCAGGACTGGGATAGCAGGGGGCTCCGGGTTGGGTTGGGGGGAGCCTAGGACTGGGATAGCAGGGGGCTGCGGGTTGGGTTGGGGGGAGCCCAGGACTGGGATAGCAGGGGGCTGCGGGTTGAGATTGGGGGGAAGCCCAGGACTGGGATAGCAGGGGGCTGCGGGTTGGGACTGGGGGGAGCCCAGGACTGGGATAGCAGGGGGCTGCGGGTGGGGAATGGGGGGAGCCCAGGACTGGGATAGCAGGGGGCTGCAGGTTGGGTTGGGGGGGAGCCCAGGACTGGGATAGCAGGGGGCTGCAGGTTGGGTTGGGGGGGAGCCCAGGACTGGGATAGCAGGGGGCTGCGGGTTGGGATTCGGGGGGAGCCCAGGACTGGGATAGCAGGGGGCTGCGGGTTGGGAGTGGGGGGCGCCCAGGACTGGGATAGCAGGGGGCTGCGGGGTGGGATTGGGGGGGAGCCCAGGACTGGGATAGCAGGGGGCTGCGGGTTGGGTTGGGGGGGAGCCCAGGACTGGGATAGCAGGGGGCTGCGGGTTGGGTTGGGGGGGAGCCCAGGACTGGGATAGCAGGGGGCTGCAGGTTGGGTTGGGGGGGAGCCCAGGACTGGGATAGCAGGGGGCTGCGGGATGGGTTGGGGGGAGCCCAGGACTGGGATAGCAGGGGGCTGCGGGTTGGGATTGGGGGGGAGCCCAGGACTGGGATAGCAGGGGGCTGCGGGTTGGGTTGGGGGGCACCGGCAGGGCCCAGGGGGACGCTATTGCAAAGCAGGAGGTGAGCCCCCATGGCCCCAGCCCCCCCCCCCACCTGCTCCTCACCCCCCAGCTCCAGCCCAGGAAGCCGTGTGGCCCTTATTGAGCTGTTCCCATCACTCACCCCAGGGGGGGGCTCGCCTGGCTGGGGGCCCCTGGGGAAGTTGAGGCAGACGTGGGCCGGGGAGGCCGTCCTGGGCGCGGGGGAGCTCTGGTTGCGGGCAGGCTGCAAGGGAAGCATGAGAAGTGGACCCAGGAGTCCTGGCTCAGTGAAGGGACTTCCCCAAGGCTGGGCCCCCCAGACCCCAACCTCAGTCCCTGCCCCCCATCCCTTACCTCAGCTGGGCCCCCCAGACCCCGACCTCAGTCCCTGCCCCCATCCCTTACCTCAGCTGGGCCCCCCAGACCCCGACCTCAGTCCCTGCCCCCCATCCCTTACCCCAGCTGGGCCCCCCAGACCCCGACCTCAGTCCCTGCCCCCCGCCCCCTACCTCAGCTGGGCCCCCCTGACCTCAGTCCCGGCCCCCCGCCCCCAACCTCAGCTGGCCCCCCAGTCCCTGCCCCCCGCACGCCAGTCCCCCCAGTACCTCAGTGGGCGGTGGGTGCTCTGGGCGCGGGTGGCTGCTGGGCAGGTAGATGGAGGGCAGGGAGGAGTTGTAGGCCCGGAGGCCGGGCCCCGTGTTCCTGTCCATGGAGGCGGAGGAGTGGGGCCGCAGGGGGCCGCTGGGCGGCGATGCCCGCAGGGCCCCCGCCCAGCCCAGGCTGTGGGACTTGCTCTCCCGCCGCTGGTACTCGATGGGCGACTGCAGCGCTGGGGGGGGGAGGGAACCACACAGGGCATCACGTGACACACGGGGGCCACACGCGTGTCACGTGCTGCAGAGCCACACTCGCGCTCACACGGCACACGGGCCGCACACGCCTGGGGAACAGCTCCCCTCCCCTGCCGGGCTCTAGGTAGGGGAGATAAGGGGGGAGGGGGGAAGTGCAACCCAGGGGGAGGGGGATAGGGCAACCCGGAGGTCTGAGGGGGGCTAGGGCAGCCCAGGGGGCGGAGCTGTGGGCGGGGCAGCCCAGGGGGCGGAGCTGTGGGTGGGGCAGCCCAGGGGGCGGAGCTGTGGGCGGGGGAGGGGCCGGGGCAGCCCAGGGCCGGGGGAGGGGAGCTGGGGCAGCCCCGGTGGGGGAGTGGGGGGCACCTACCATTGAGGAAGTCACGCTGCGTCTCCAGGATGTGGCTGATGTCGGCCGCCCAGGCCCGGGCGATCTCCGGGGCCGCGGCCTGGAGCACGTAGCGGGTGCTGCTGCGGTCGGCGCCCCGCGACGTCAGGGCGAATTTGCAGGGGTCGTTCTCCACGTCCTCCTCCAGCCCCAGGCAGCTGACCTGCCGCAGGGAGCCCGGCCTGAGCGGGGAGCCGGCCCAGCCCCCCCCCACCAGCTGCCCCCTCCCCTCAGGGGCCTGGGGCCCATACTGGAGGCACAGCCGGGGGCGTTCAATTCCCCTCGAGGGTACCCTGGCTCTGGTCCCAGTCCCCCTGGTGCAGAGGGGCAGGGGGGGCTCCCAGGCGTGGGTCACAGGGCGGGGAGGGTGCAGGGGCGGGGAGCGACCCCCAGGCGTGGGTCACAGGGCGGGGAGGGTGCAGGGGCGGGGAGCGACCCCCAGGCGTGGGTCACAGGGCGGGGAGGGTGCAGGGGCGGAAGCTGCCCCTGGGAAAGGTGCCTATGAACCCCATGTTGCCCCCTTTGCTGTGTGTGTGTGGGGGGGCAGGTTGTGGGTCCTGCCCCACGAGATGCCCCCAGGGCTTGAGCTCTGGGCTGGGCACCAGCTTCCAACCATTTGGGTCTCACCAAAGGGGGCAGGAGGCTTCTCTGAGAGGCGGGGCTTGCCTGAGTGGGCGGAGCTTCCTGAGGCTAGGATGGGGTGAGGCCTGCTAGGGGCGGGGCTCCCTGGTGGGAGCTGGGCTTCTGGCATGGGCAGGGGCTGATAAAGGCAGGGCTCCCTGGTGGGGCCATGGCTTGCCAGAGGTGGGGCTCCATAGGTGGGGGCAGGGCCGGCCAGGGGCGGAGCTCTGTGGGTGGGTGTGGCCTGCTAGAGGTGTGGGGGGGCTGCTGGGAGCAGGGCTCCATGGGTGGGTGTGGCCTGCTAGAGATGGGGCAGAGCTCTATGGGCAGGGTGTGGCCCGCCAGAGGTGTGGGGGGGGGCTCCATGGGTGGGTGTGGCCTGCTAGAGTGGGGGGCTGCTGGGGGTGGGGGCTCCATGGGTGGGCATCGCCTGCTCGAGGTGGGGGAGGTGCCTGCCAGGGGCGGGGCTCCATGGGTG